>NW_026909039.1:0-300000 GCF_033115175.1 Lepus europaeus
TGCCACACACCCACTCCTGAAGCCCACTGGGGCGGTCCAAGGGCGAGGAGCTCGGAGCTCGGTCAGGGCTGTCCCAGCAGAACTTTTTGAGGGTGGACGGACACGCCCGCGGGCAATCAGGTGTTGCGGGCAGGCCCCGGGGGCAGGCCCTGCTGAGTCCCCGAGCGCCACCTGGGTTCCTGCCACCACCCTTGGGCCGGGATGAGGTGCCACCTTGTGCGTAGAAGCCCTGCACACAGGCAAGAAGCCCCCCAGGCCCGCGGCGCACCCGACCCTGGAGCCCCCTGGCCGGCTGCAGCCACAGGGAACGGGGGTTCTGAGTTGGCAGGCCCCATTCCCGAAGCATCCACGGGCACTTCCCGAAGGGCTGACACCTGCTGCGCCTCAGCAGCCAGCCAACCTCCCTCCCTCTGGTCGGGCACTGCAAGCCACACAGCCACTTGTGTCCCCTGTGTCCCTCCCTGGAGGCCGCAGCGCGTTTTGGGTTTTGGCGCGGACGGGCCCCTCTCGGCTTCCGTAGTGCATTTGCCCCCGGAGCCTGCCAGACCCCTGGCTCTAGGAGGCTGCCCAGGGGCGCTGCCAACAGCCCCCAGGTGCTGGCTAGCCGCCTCGGCCGGCCACGGGGGGAGCACACACACCTGCGGGTGTCCCCGGGCCACACACACGAACTGCCCCGCGCTTCCCGGCGTTGCAAATAGGCCCCCCGGGAAGCCCCGCCCGCCCTAGGGGCTTGTCGGGTGGGGCCGACGCAAGGTGGTTGACTGGGGAGGGCTGCTGCTGCCACACACCCACTCCTGAAGCCCACTGGGGCGGTCCAAGGGCGAGGAGCTCGGAGCTCGGTCAGGGCTGTCCCAGCAGAACTTTTTGAGGGTGGACGGACACGCCCGCAGGCAATCAGGTGTTGCGGGCAGGCCCCGGGGGCAGGCCCTGCTGAGTCCCCGAGCGCCACCTGGGTTCCTGCCACCACCCTTGGGCCGGGATGAGGTGCCACCTTGTGCGTAGAAGCCCTGCACACAGGCAAGAAGCCCCCCAGGCCCGCGGCGCACCCGACCCTGGAGCCCCCTGGCCGGATGCAGCCACAGGGAACGGGGGTTCTGAGTTGGCAGGCCCCATTCCCGAAGCATCCACGGGCACTTCCCGAAGGGCTGACACCTGCTGCGCCTCAGCAGCCAGCCAACCTCCCTCCCTCTGGTCGGGCACTGCAAGCCACACAGCCACTTGTGTCCCCTGTGTCCCTCCCTGGAGGCCGCAGCGCGTTTTGGGTTTTGGCGCGGACGCGCCCCTCTCGGCTTCCGTAGTCCATTTGCCCCCGGAGCCTGCCAGACCCCTGGCTCTAGGAGGCTGCCCAGGGGCGCTGCCAACAGCCCCCAGGTGCTGGCTAGCCGCCTCGGCCGGCCACGGGGGGAGCACACACACCTGCGGGTGCCCCGGGCCGCACACACGAACTGCCCCGCGCTTCCCGGCGTTGCAAATAGGCCCCCCGGGAAGCCCCGCCCGCCCTAGGGGCTTGTCGGGTGGGGCCGACGCAAGGTGGTTGACTGGGGAGGGCTGCTGCTGGCACACACCCACTCCTGAAGCCCACTGGGGCGGTCCAAGGGCGAGGAGCTCAGAGCTCGGTCAGGGCTGTCCCAGCAGAACTTTTTGAGGGTGGACGGACACGCCCGCAGGCAATCAGGTGTTGCGGGCAGGCCCCGGGGGCAGGCCCTGCTGAGTCCCCGAGCGCCACCTGGGTTCCTGCCACCACCCTTGGGCCGGGATGAGGTGCCACCTTGTGCGTAGAAGCCCTGCACACAGGCAAGAAGCCCCCCAGGCCCGCGGCGCACCCGACCCTGGAGCCCCCTGGCCGGCTACAGCCACAGGGAACGGGGGTTCTGAGTTGGCAGGCCCCATTCCCGAAGCATCCACGGGCACTTCCCGAAGGGCTGACACCTGCTGCGCCTCAGCAGCCAGCCAACCTCCCTCCCTCTGGTCGGGCACTGCAAGCCACACAGCCACTTGTGTCCCCTGTGTCCCTCCCTGGAGGCCGCAGCGTGTTTTGGGTTTTGGCGCGGACGGGCCCCTCTCGGCTTCCGTAGTCCATTTGCCCCCGGAGCCTGCCAGACCCCTGGCTCTAGGAGGCTGCCCAGGGGCGCTGCCAACAGCCCCCAGGTGCTGGCTAGCCGCCTCGGCCGGCCACGTGGGGAGCACACACACCTGCGGGTGTCCCCGGGCTGCACACACGAACTGCCCCGCGCTTCCCGGCGTTGCAAATAGGCCCCCCGGGAAGCCCCGCCCGCCCTAGGGGCTTGTCGGGTGGGGCCAACGCAAGGTGGTTGACTGGGGAGGGCTGCTGCTGGCACACACCCACTCCTGAAGCCCACTGGGGCGGTCCAAGGGCGAGGAGCTCGGAGCTCGGTCAGGGCTGTCCCAGCAGAACTTTTTGAGGGTGGACGGACACGCCCGCGGGCAATCAGGTGTTGCGGGCAGGCCCCGGGGGCAGGCCCTGCTGAGTCCCCGAGCGCCACCTGGGTTCCTGCCACCACCCTTGGGCCGGGATGAGGTGCCACCTTGTGCGTAGAAGCCCTGCACACAGGCAAGAAGCCCCCCAGGCCCGCGGCGCACCCGACCCTGGAGCCCCCTGGCCGGCTGCAGCCACAGGGAACGGGGGTTCTGAGTTGGCAGGCCCCATTCCCGAAGCATCCACAGGCACTTCCCGAAGGGCTGACACCTGCTGCGCCTCAGCAGCCAGCCAACCTCCCTCCCTCTGGTCGGGCACTGCAAGCCACACAGCCACTTGTGTCCCCTGTGTCCCTCCCTGGAGGCCGCAGCGCGTTTTGGGTTTTGGCGCGGACGGGCCCCTCTCGGCTTCCGTAGTCCATTTGCCCCCGGAGCCTGCCAGACCCCTGGCTCTAGGAGGCTGCCCAGGGGCGCTGCCAACAGCCCCCAGGTGCTTGCTAGCCGCCTCGGCCGGCCACGGGGGGAGCACACACACCTGCGGGTGTCCCCGGGCCGCACACACGAACTGCCCCGCGCTTCCCGGCGTTGCAAATAGGCCCCCCGGGAAGCCCCGCCCGCCCTAGGGACTTGTCGGGTGGGGCCAACGCACGGTGGTTGACTGGGGAGGGCTGCTGCTGGCACACACCCACTCCTGAAGCCCACTGGGGCGGTCCAAGGGCGAGGAGCTCGGAGCTCGGTCAGGGCTGTCCCAGCAGAACTTTTTGAGGGTGGACGGACACGCCCGCGGGCAATCAGGTGTTGCAGGCAGGCCCCGGGGGCAGGCCCTGCTGAGTCCCCGAGCGCCACCTGGGTTCCTGCCACCACCCTTGGGCCGGGATGAGGTGCCACCTTGTGCGTAGAAGCCCTGCACACAGGCAAGAAGCCCCCCAGGCCCGCGGCGCACCCGACCCTGGAGCCCCCTGGCCGGCTGCAGCCACAGGGAACGGGGTTTCTGAGTTGGCAGGCCCCATTCCCGAAGCATCCACGGGCACTTCCCGAAGGGCTGAAACCTGCTGCGCCTCAGCAGCCAGCCAACCTCCCTCCCTCTGGTCGGGCACTGCAAGCCACACAGCCACTTGTGTCCCCTGTGTCCCTCCCTGGAGGCCGCAGCGCGTTTTGGGTTTTGGCGCGGACGGGCCCCTCTCGGCTTCCGTAGTCCATTTGCCCCCGGAGCCTGCCAGACCCCTGGCTCTAGGAGGCTGCCCAGGGGCGCTGCCAACAGCCCCCAGTTGCTGGCTAGCCGCCTCGGCCAGCCACGGTGGGAGCACACACACCTGCGGGTGTCCCCGGGCCACACACACGAACTGCCCCGTGCTTCCCGGCGTTGCAAATAGGCCCCCCGGGAAGCCCCGCCCGCCCTAGGGGCTTGTCGGGTGGGGCCGACGCAAGGTGGTTGACTGGGGAGGGCTGCTGCTGGCACACACCCACTCCTGAAGCCCACTGGGGCGGTCCAAGGGCGAGGAGCTCGGAGCTCGGTCAGGGCTGTCCCAGCAGAACTTTTTGAGGGTGGACGGACATGCCCGCAGGCAATCAGGTGTTGCGGGCAGGCCCCGGGGGCAGGCCCTGCTGAGTCCCCGAGCGCCACCTGGGTTCCTGCCACCACCCTTGGGCCGGGATGAGGTGCCACCTTGTGCGTAGAAGCCCTGCACACAGGCAAGAAGCCCCCCAGGCCCGCGGCGCACCCGACCCTGGAGCCCCCTGGCCGGCTGCAGCCACAGGGAACGGGGGTTCTGAGTTGGCAGGCCCCATTCCCGAAGCATCCACGGGCACTTCCCGAAGGGCTGACACCTGCTGCGCCTCAGCAGCCAGCCAACCTCCCTCCCTCTGGTCGGGCACTGCAAGCCACACAGCCACTTGTGTCCCCTGTGTCCCTCCCTGGAGGCCGCAGCGCGTTTTGGGTTTTGGCGCGGAGAAGCCCCTCTCGGCTTCCGTAGTCCATTTGCCCCCGGAGCCTGCCAGACCCCTGGCTCTAGGAGGCTGCCCAGGGGCGCTGCCAACAGCCCCCAGGTGCTGGCTAGCCGCCTCGGCCGGCCACGGGGGGAGCACACACACCTGCGGGTGTCCCCGGGCCGCACACACGAACTGCCCCGCGCTTCCCGGCGTTGCAAATAGGCCCCCCGGGAAGCCCCGCCCACCCTAGGGGCTTGTCGGGTGGGGCCGACGCAAGGTGGTTGACTGGGGAGGGCTGCTGCTGGCACACACCCACTCCTGAAGCCCACTGGGGCGGTCCAAGGGCGAGGAGCTCAGAGCTCGGTCAGGGCTGTCCCAGCAGAACTTTTTGAGGGTGGACGGACACGCCCGCAGGCAATCAGGTGTTGCGGGCAGGCCCTGGGGGCAGGCCCTGCTGAGTCCCCGAGCGCCACCTGGGTTCCTGCCACCACCCTTGGGCCGGGATGAGGTGCCACCTTGTGCGTAGAAGCCCTGCACACAGGCAAGAAGCCCCCCAGGCCCGCGGCGCACCCGACCCTGGAGCCCCCTGGCCGGCTGCAGCCACAGGGAACGGGGGTTCTGAGTTGGCAGGCCCCATTCCTGAAGCATCCACGGGCACTTCCCGAAGGGCTGACACCTGCTGCGCCTCAGCAGCCAGCCAACCTCCCTCCCTCTGGTCGGGCACTGCAAGCCACACAGCCACTTGTGTCCCCTGTGTCCCTCCCTGGAGGCCGCAGCGTGTTTTGGGTTTTGGCGCGGACGGGCCCCTCTCGGCTTCCGTAGTCCATTTGCCCCCGGAGCCTGCCAGACCCCTGGCTCTAGGAGGCTGCCCAGGGGCGCTGCCAACAGCCCCCAGGTGCTGGCTAGCCGCCTCGGCCGGCCACGGGGGGAGCACACACACCTGCGGGTGTCCCCGGGCCGCACACACGAACTGCCCCGCGCTTCCCGGCGTTGCAAATAGGCCCCCCGGGAAGCCCCGCCCGCCCTAGGGGCTTGTCGGGTGGGGCCGACGCAAGGTGGTTGACTGGGGAGGGCTGCTGCTGCCACACACCCACTCCTGAAGCCCACTGGGGCGGTCCAAGGGCGAGGAGCTCAGAGCTCGGTCAGGGCTGTCCCAGCAGAACTTTTTGAGGGTGGACGGACACGCCCGCGGGCAATCAGGTGTTGCGGGCAGGCCCCGGGGGCAGGCCCTGCTGAGTCCCCGAGCGCCACCTGGGTTCCTGCCACCACCCTTGGGCCGGGATGAGGTGCCACCTTGTGCGTAGAAGCCCTGCACACAGGCAAGAAGCCCCCCAGGCCCGCGGCGCACCCGACCCTGGAGCCCCCTGGCCGGATGCAGCCACAGGGAACGGGGGTTCTGAGTTGGCAGGCCCCATTCCCGAAGCATCCACAGGCACTTCCCGAAGGGCTGACACCTGCTGCGCCTCAGCAGCCAGCCAACCTCCCTCCCTCTGGTCGGGCACTGCAAGCCACACAGCCACTTGTGTCCCCTGTGTCCCTCCCTGGAGGCCGCAGCGCGTTTTGGGTTTTGGCGCGGACGGGCCCCTCTCGGCTTCCGTAGTCCATTTGCCCCCGGAGCCTGCCAGACCCCTGGCTCTAGGAGGCTGCCCAGGGGCGCTGCCAACAGCCCCCAGGTGCTGGCTAGCCGCCTCGGCCGGCCACGGGGGGAGCACACACACCTGCGGGTGTCCCCGGGCCGCACACACGAACTGCCCCGCGCTTCCCGGCGTTGCAAATAGGCCCCCCGGGAAGCCCCGCCCGCCCTAGGGACTTGTCGGGTGGGGCCGACGCACGGTGGTTGACTGGGGAGGGCTGCTGCTGGCACACACCCACTCCTGAAGCCCACTGGGGCGGTCCAAGGGCGAGGAGCTCGGAGCTCGGTCAGGGCTGTCCCAGCAGAACTTTTTGAGGGTGGACGGACACGCCCGCGGGCAATCAGGTGTTGCAGGCAGGCCCCGGGGGCAGGCCCTGCTGAGTCCCCGAGCGCCACCTGGGTTCCTGCCACCACCCTTGGGCCGGGATGAGGTGCCACCTTGTGCGTAGAAGCCCTGCACACAGGCAAGAAGCCCCCCAGGCCCGCGGCGCACCCGACCCTGGAGCCCCCTGGCCGGATGCAGCCACAGGGAACGGGGGTTCTGAGTTGGCAGGCCCCATTCCCGAAGCATCCACGGGCACTTCCCGAAGGGCTGACACCTGCTGCGCCTCAGCAGCCAGCCAACCTCCCTCCCTCTGGTCGGGCACTGCAAGCCACACAGCCACTTGTGTCCCCTGTGTCCCTCCCTGGAGGCCGCAGCGCGTTTTGGGTTTTGGCGCGGACAAGCCCCTCTCGGCTTCCGTAGTCCATTTGCCCCCGGAGCCTGCCAGACCCCTGGCTCTAGGAGGCTGCCCAGGGGCGCTGCCAACAGCCCCCAGGTGCTGGCTAGCCGCCTCGGCCGGCCACGGGGGGAGCACACACACCTGCGGGTGTCCCCGGGCCGCACACACGAACTGCCCCGCGCTTCCCGGCGTTGCAAATAGGCCCCCCGGGAAGCCCCGCCCGCCCTAGGGGCTTGTCGGGTGGGGCCGACGCAAGGTGGTTGACTGGGGAGGGCTGCTGCTGGCACACACCCACTCCTGAAGCCCACTGGGGCGGTCCAAGGGCGAGGAGCTCGGAGCTCGGTCAGGGCTGTCCCAGCAGAACTTTTTGAGGGTGGACGGACACGCCCGCAGGCAATCAGGTGTTGCGGGCAGGCCCCGGGGTTGAGTCCCCGAGCGCCACCTGGGTTCCTGCCACCACCCTTGGGCCGGGATGAGGTGCCACCTTGTGCGTAGAAGCCCTGCACACAGGCAAGAAGCCCCCCAGGCCCGCGGCGCACCCGACCCTGGAGCCCCCTGGCCGGATGCAGCCACAGGGAACGGGGGTTCTGAGTTGGCAGGCCCCATTCCCGAAGCATCCACGGGCACTTCCCGAAGGGCTGACACCTGCTGCGCCTCAGCAGCCAGCCAACCTCCCTCCCTCTGGTCGGGCACTGCAAGCCACACAGCCACTTGTGTCCCCTGTGTCCCTCCCTGGAGGCCGCAGCGCGTTTTGGGTTTTGGCGCGGACGGGCCCCTCTCGGCTTCCGTAGTCCATTTGCCCCCGGAGCCTGCCAGACCCCTGGCTCTAGGAGGCTGCCCAGGGGCGCTGCCAACAGCCCCCAGGTGCTGGCTAGCCGCCTCGGCCGGCCACGGGGGGAGCACACACACCTGCGGGTGTCCCCGGGCCGCACACACGAACTGCCCCGCGCTTCCCGGCGTTGCAAATAGGCCCCCCGGGAAGCCCCGCCCGCCCTAGGGGCTTGTCGGGTGGGGCCGACGCAAGGTGGTTGACTGGGGAGGGCTGCTGCTGGCACACACCCACTCCTGAAGCCCACTGGGGCGGTCCAAGGGCGAGGAGCTCGGAGCTCGGTCAGGGCTGTCCCAGCAGAACTTTTTGAGGGTGGACGGACACGCCCGCGGGCAATCAGGTGTTGCGGGCAGGCCCCGGGGGCAGGCCCTGCTGAGTCCCCGAGCGCCACCTGGGTTCCTGCCACCACCCTTGGGCCGGGATGAGGTGCCACCTTGTGCGTAGAAGCCCTGCACACAGGCAAGAAGCCCCCCAGGCCCGCGGCGCACCCGACCCTGGAGCCCCCTGGCCGGCTGCAGCCACAGGGAACGGGGGTTCTGAGTTGGCAGGCCCCATTCCCGAAGCATCCACGGGCACTTCCCGAAGGGCTGACACCTGCTGCGCCTCAGCAGCCAGCCAACCTCCCTCCCTCTGGTCGGGCACTGCAAGCCACACAGCCACTTGTGTCCCCTGTGTCCCTCCCTGGAGGCCGCAGCGCGTTTTGGGTTTTGGCGCGGACGCGCCCCTCTCGGCTTCCGTAGTCCATTTGCCCCCGGAGCCTGCCAGACCCCTGGCTCTAGGAGGCTGCCCAGGGGCGCTGCCAACAGCCCCCAGGTGCTGGCTAGCCGCCTCGGCCGGCCACGGGGGGAGCACACACACCTGCGGGTGTCCCCGGGCCGCACACACGAACTGCCCCGCGCTTCCCGGCGTTGCAAATAGGCCCCCCGGGAAGCCCCGCCCACCCTAGGGGATTGACGGGTGGGGCCGACGCAAGGTGGTTGACTGGGGAGGGCTGCTGCTGGCACACACCCACTCCTGAAGCCCACTGGGGCGGTCCAAGGGCGAGGAGCTCGGAGCTCGGTCAGGGCTGTCCCAGCAGAACTTTTTGAGGGTGGACGGACACGCCCGCGGGCAATCAGGTGTTGCGGGCAGGCCCCGGGGGCAGGCCCTGCTGAGTCCCCGAGCGCCACCTGGGTTCCTGCCACCACCCTTGGGCCGGGATGAGGTGCCACCTTGTGCGTAGAAGCCCTGCACACAGGCAAGAAGCCCCCCAGGCCCGCGGCGCACCCGACCCTGGAGCCCCCTGGCCGGATGCAGCCACAGGGAACGGGGGTTCTGAGTTGGCAGGCCCCATTCCCGAAGCATCCACGGGCACTTCCCGAAGGGCTGACACCTGCTGCGCCTCAGCAGCCAGCCAACCTCCCTCCCTCTGGTCGGGCACTGCACGCCACACAGCCACTTGTGTCCCCTGTGTCCCTCCCTGGAGGCCGCAGCGCGTTTTGGGTTTTGGCGCGGACGGGCCCCTCTCGGCTTCCGTAGTCCATTTGCCCCCGGAGCCTGCCAGACCCCTGGCTCTAGGAGGCTGCCCAGGGGCGCTGCCAACAGCCCCCAGGTGCTGGCTAGCCGCCTCTGCCGGCCACGGGGGAAGCACACACACCTGCGGGTGTCCCCGGGCCGCACACACGAACTGCCCCGCGCTTCCCGGCGTTGCAAATAGGCCCCCCGGGAAGCCCCGCCCGCCCTAGGGGCTTGTCGGGTGGGGCCGACGCAAGGTGGTTGACTGGGGAGGGCTGCTGCTGGCACACACCCACTCCTGAAGCCCACTGGGGCGGTCCAAGGGCGAGGAGCTCGGAGCTCGGTCAGGGCTGTCCCAGCAGAACTTTTTGAGGGTGGACGGACACGCCCGCGGGCAATCAGGTGTTGCGGGCAGGCCCCGGGGGCAGGCCCTGCTGAGTCCCCGAGCGCCACCTGGGTTCCTGCCACCACCCTTGGGCCGGGATGAGGTGCCACCTTGTGCGTAGAAGCCCTGCACACAGGCAAGAAGCCCCCCAGGCCCGCGGCGCACCCGACCCTGGAGCCCCCTGGCCGGATGCAGCCACAGGGAACGGGGGTTCTGAGTTGGCAGGCCCCATTCCCGAAGCATCCACGGGCACTTCCCGAAGGGCTGACACCTGCTGCGCCTCAGCAGCCAGCCAACCTCCCTCCCTCTGGTCGGGCACTGCAAGCCACACAGCCACTTGTGTCCCCTGTGTCCCTCCCTGGAGGCCGCAGCACGTTTTGGGTTTTGGCGCGGACGGGCCCCTCTCGGCTTCCGTAGTCCATTTGCCCCCGGAGCCTGCCAGACCCCTGGCTCTAGGAGGCTGCCCAGGGGCGCTGCCAACAGCCCCCAGGTGCTGGCTAGCCGCCTCGGCCGGCCACGGGGGGAGCACACACACCTGCGGGTGTCCCCGGGCCGCACACACGAACTGCCCCGCGCTTCCCGGCGTTGCAAATAGGCCCCCCGGGAAGCCCCGCCCGCCCTAGGGTCTTGTCAGGTGGGGCCGACGCAAGGTGGTTGACTGGGGAGGGCTGCTGCTGGCACACACCCACTCCTGAAGCCCACTGGGGCGGTCCAAGGGCGAGGAGCTCGGAGCTCGGTCAGGGCTGTCCCAGCAGAACTTTTTGAGGGTGGACGGACACGCCCGCGGGCAATCAGGTGTTGCGGGCAGGCCCCGGGGGCAGGCCCTGCTGAGTCCCCGAGCGCCACCTGGGTTCCTGCCACCACCCTTGGGCCGGGATGAGGTGCCACCTTGTGCGTAGAAGCCCTGCACACAGGCAAGAAGCCCCCCAGGCCCGCGGCGCACCCGACCCTGGAGCCCCCTGGCCGGATGCAGCCACAGGGAACGGGGGTTCTGAGTTGGCAGGCCCCATTCCCGAAGCATCCACGGGCACTTCCCGAAGGGCTGACACCTGCTGCGTCTCAGCAGCCAGCCAACCTCCCTCCCTCTGGTCGGGCACTGCACGCCACACAGCCACTTGTGTCCCCTGTGTCCCTCCCTGGAGGCCGCAGCGCGTTTTGGGTTTTGGCGCGGACGGGCCCCTCTCGGCTTCCGTAGTCCATTTGCCCCCGGAGCCTGCCAGACCCCTGGCTCTAGGAGGCTGCCCAGGGGCGCTGCCAACAGCCCCCAGGTGCTGGCTAGCCGCCTCTGCCGGCCACGGGGGAAGCACACACACCTGCGGGTGTCCCCGGGCCGCACACACGAACTGCCCCGCGCTTCCCGGCGTTGCAAATAGGCCCCCCGGGAAGCCCCGCCCGCCCTAGGGGCTTGTCGGGTGGGGCCGACGCAAGGTGGTTGACTGGGGAGGGCTGCTGCTGGCACACACCCACTCCTGAAGCCCACTGGGGCGGTCCAAGGGCGAGGAGCTCAGAGCTCGGTCAGGGCTGTCCCAGCAGAACTTTTTGAGGGTGGACGGACACGCCCGCGGGCAATCAGGTGTTGCGGGCAGGCCCCGGGGGCAGGCCCTGCTGAGTCCCCGAGCGCCACCTGGGTTCCTGCCACCACCCTTGGGCCGGGATGAGGTGCCACCTTGTGCGTAGAAGCCCTGCACACAGGCAAGAAGCCCCCCAGGCCCGCGGCGCACCCGACCCTGGAGCCCCCTGGCCGGATGCAGCCACAGGGAACGGGGGTTCTGAGTTGGCAGGCCCCATTCCCGAAGCATCCACGGGCACTTCCCGAAGGGCTGACACCTGCTGCGCCTCAGCAGCCAGCCAACCTCCCTCCCTCTGGTCGGGCACTGCAAGCCACACAGCCACTTGTGTCCCCTGTGTCCCTCCCTGGAGGCCGCAGCGCGTTTTGGGTTTTGGCGCGGACGGGCCCCTCTCGGCTTCCGTAGTCCATTTGCCCCCGGAGCCTGCCAGACCCCTGGCTCTAGGAGGCTGCCCAGGGGCGCTGCCAACAGCCCCCAGGTGCTGGCTAGCCGCCTCTGCCGGCCACGGGGGAAGCACACACACCTGCGGGTGTCCCCGGGCCGCACACACGAACTGCCCCGCGCTTCCCGGCGTTGCAAATAGGCCCCCCGGGAAGCCCCGCCCGCCCTAGGGGCTTGTCGGGTGGGGCCGACGCAAGGTGGTTGACTGGGGAGGGCTGCTGCTGGCACACACCCACTCCTGAAGCCCACTGGGGCGGTCCAAGGGCGAGGAGCTCGGAGCTCGGTCAGGGCTGTCCCAGCAGAACTTTTTGAGGGTGGACGGACACGCCCGCGGGCAATCAGGTGTTGCGGGCAGGCCCCGGGGGCAGGCCCTGCTGAGTCCCCGAGCGCCACCTGGGTTCCTGCCACCACCCTTGGGCCGGGATGAGGTGCCACCTTGTGCGTAGAAGCCCTGCACACAGGCAAGAAGCCCCCCAGGCCCGCGGCGCACCCGACCCTGGAGCCCCCTGGCCGGCTGCAGCCACAGGGAACGGGGGTTCTGAGTTGGCAGGCCCCATTCCCGAAGCATCCACGGGCACTTCCCGAAGGGCTGACACCTGCTGCGCCTCAGCAGCCAGCCAACCTCCCTCCCTCTGGTCGGGCACTGCAAGCCACACAGCCACTTGTGTCCCCTGTGTCCCTCCCTGGAGGCCGCAGCGCGTTTTGGGTTTTGGCGCGGACGCGCCCCTCTCGGCTTCCGTAGTCCATTTGCCCCCGGAGCCTGCCAGACCCCTGGCTCTAGGAGGCTGCCCAGGGGCGCTGCCAACAGCCCCCAGGTGCTGGCTAGCCGCCTCGGCCGGCCACGGGGGGAGCACACACACCTGCGGGTGTCCCCGGGCCGCACACACGAACTGCCCCGCGCTTCCCGGCGTTGCAAATAGGCCCCCCGGGAAGCCCCGCCCGCCCTAGGGGATTGACGGGTGGGGCCGACGCAAGGTGGTTGACTGGGGAGGGCTGCTGCTGGCACACACCCACTCCTGAAGCCCACTGGGGCGGTCCAAGGGCGAGGAGCTCGGAGCTCGGTCAGGGCTGTCCCAGCAGAACTTTTTGAGGGTGGACGGACACGCCCGCGGGCAATCAGGTGTTGCGGGCAGGCCCCGGGGGCAGGCCCTGCTGAGTCCCCGAGCGCCACCTGGGTTCCTGCCACCACCCTTGGGCCGGGATGAGGTGCCACCTTGTGCGTAGAAGCCCTGCACACAGGCAAGAAGCCCCCCAGGCCCGCGGCGCACCCGACCCTGGAGCCCCCTGGCCGGCTGCAGCCACAGGGAACGGGGGTTCTGAGTTGGCAGGCCCCATTCCCGAAGCATCCACGGGCACTTCCCGAAGGGCTGACACCTGCTGCGCCTCAGCAGCCAGCCAACCTCCCTCCCTCTGGTCGGGCACTGCACGCCACACAGCCACTTGTGTCCCCTGTGTCCCTCCCTGGAGGCCGCAGCGCGTTTTGGGTTTTGGCGCGGACGGGCCCCTCTCGGCTTCCGTAGTCCATTTGCCCCCGGAGCCTGCCAGACCCCTGGCTCTAGGAGGCTGCCCAGGGGCGCTGCCAACAGCCCCCAGGTGCTGGCTAGCCGCCTCTGCCGGCCACGGGGGAAGCACACACACCTGCGGGTGTCCCCGGGCCGCACACACGAACTGCCCCGCGCTTCCCGGCGTTGCAAATAGGCCCCCCGGGAAGCCCCGCCCGCCCTAGGGGCTTGTCGGGTGGGGCCGACGCAAGGTGGTTGACTGGGGAGGGCTGCTGCTGGCACACACCCACTCCTGAAGCCCACTGGGGCGGTCCAAGGGCGAGGAGCTCGGAGCTCGGTCAGGGCTGTCCCAGCAGAACTTTTTGAGGGTGGACGGACACGCCCGCGGGCAATCAGGTGTTGCGGGCAGGCCCCGGGGGCAGGCCCTGCTGAGTCCCCGAGCGCCACCTGGGTTCCTGCCACCACCCTTGGGCCGGGATGAGGTGCCACCTTGTGCGTAGAAGCCCTGCACACAGGCAAGAAGCCCCCCAGGCCCGCGGCGCACCCGACCCTGGAGCCCCCTGGCCGGATGCAGCCACAGGGAACGGGGGTTCTGAGTTGGCAGGCCCCATTCCCGAAGCATCCACGGGCACTTCCCGAAGGGCTGACACCTGCTGCGCCTCAGCAGCCAGCCAACCTCCCTCCCTCTGGTCGGGCACTGCAAGCCACACAGCCACTTGTGTCCCCTGTGTCCCTCCCTGGAGGCCGCAGCACGTTTTGGGTTTTGGCGCGGACGGGCCCCTCTCGGCTTCCGTAGTCCATTTGCCCCCGGAGCCTGCCAGACCCCTGGCTCTAGGAGGCTGCCCAGGGGCGCTGCCAACAGCCCCCAGGTGCTGGCTAGCCGCCTCGGCCGGCCACGGGGGGAGCACACACACCTGCGGGTGTCCCCGGGCCGCACACACGAACTGCCCCGCGCTTCCCGGCGTTGCAAATAGGCCCCCCGGGAAGCCCCGCCCGCCCTAGGGTCTTGTCAGGTGGGGCCGACGCAAGGTGGTTGACTGGGGAGGGCTGCTGCTGGCACACACCCACTCCTGAAGCCCACTGGGGCGGTCCAAGGGCGAGGAGCTCGGAGCTCGGTCAGGGCTGTCCCAGCAGAACTTTTTGAGGGTGGACGGACACGCCCGCGGGCAATCAGGTGTTGCGGGCAGGCCCCGGGGGCAGGCCCTGCTGAGTCCCCGAGCGCCACCTGGGTTCCTGCCACCACCCTTGGGCCGGGATGAGGTGCCACCTTGTGCGTAGAAGCCCTGCACACAGGCAAGAAGCCCCCCAGGCCCGCGGCGCACCCGACCCTGGAGCCCCCTGGCCGGATGCAGCCACAGGGAACGGGGGTTCTGAGTTGGCAGGCCCCATTCCCGAAGCATCCACGGGCACTTCCCGAAGGGCTGACACCTGCTGCGTCTCAGCAGCCAGCCAACCTCCCTCCCTCTGGTCGGGCACTGCACGCCACACAGCCACTTGTGTCCCCTGTGTCCCTCCCTGGAGGCCGCAGCGCGTTTTGGGTTTTGGCGCGGACGGGCCCCTCTCGGCTTCCGTAGTCCATTTGCCCCCGGAGCCTGCCAGACCCCTGGCTCTAGGAGGCTGCCCAGGGGCGCTGCCAACAGCCCCCAGGTGCTGGCTAGCCGACTCTGCCGGCCACGGGGGAAGCACACACACCTGCGGGTGTCCCCGGGCCGCACACACGAACTGCCCCGCGCTTCCCGGCGTTGCAAATAGGCCCCCCGGGAAGCCCCGCCCGCCCTAGGGGCTTGTCGGGTGGGGCCGACGCAAGGTGGTTGACTGGGGAGGGCTGCTGCTGGCACACACCCACTCCTGAAGCCCACTGGGGCGGTCCAAGGGCGAGGAGCTCAGAGCTCGGTCAGGGCTGTCCCAGCAGAACTTTTTGAGGGTGGACGGACACGCCCGCGGGCAATCAGGTGTTGCGGGCAGGCCCCGGGGGCAGGCCCTGCTGAGTCCCCGAGCGCCACCTGGGTTCCTGCCACCACCCTTGGGCCGGGATGAGGTGCCACCTTGTGCGTAGAAGCCCTGCACACAGGCAAGAAGCCCCCCAGGCCCGCGGCGCACCCGACCCTGGAGCCCCCTGGCCGGATGCAGCCACAGGGAACGGGGGTTCTGAGTTGGCAGGCCCCATTCCCGAAGCATCCACGGGCACTTCCCGAAGGGCTGACACCTGCTGCGCCTCAGCAGCCAGCCAACCTCCCTCCCTCTGGTCGGGCACTGCAAGCCACACAGCCACTTGTGTCCCCTGTGTCCCTCCCTGGAGGCCGCAGCGCGTTTTGGGTTTTGGCGCGGACGGGCCCCTCTCGGCTTCCGTAGTCCATTTGCCCCCGGAGCCTGCCAGACCCCTGGCTCTAGGAGGCTGCCCAGGGGCGCTGCCAACAGCCCCCAGGTGCTGGCTAGCCGCCTCTGCCGGCCACGGGGGAAGCACACACACCTGCGGGTGTCCCCGGGCCGCACACACGAACTGCCCCGCGCTTCCTGGCGTTGCAAATAGGCCCCCCGGGAAGCCCCGCCCGCCCTAGGGGCTTGTCGGGTGGGGCCGACGCAAGGTGGTTGACTGGGGAGGGCTGCTGCTGGCATACACCCACTCCTGAAGCCCACTGGGGCGGTCCAAGGGCGAGGAGCTCGGAGCTCGGTCAGGGCTGTCCCAGCAGAACTTTTTGAGGGTGGACGGACACGCCCGCGGGCAATCAGGTGTTGCGGGCAGGCCCCGGGGGCAGGCCCTGCTGAGTCCCCGAGCGCCACCTGGGTTCCTGCCACCACCCTTGGGCCGGGATGAGGTGCCACCTTGTGCGTAGAAGCCCTGCACACAGGCAAGAAGCCCCCCAGGCCCGCGGCGCACCCGACCCTGGAGCCCCCTGGCCGGATGCAGCCACAGGGAACGGGGGTTCTGAGTTGGCAGGCCCCATTCCCGAAGCATCCACGGGCACTTCCCGAAGGGCTGACACCTGCTGCGCCTCAGCAGCCAGCCAACCTCCCTCCCTCTGGTCGGGCACTGCAAGCCACACAGCCACTTGTGTCCCCTGTGTCCCTCCCTGGAGGCCGCAGCGCGTTTTGGGTTTTGGCGCGGACGGGCCCCTCTCGGCTTCCGTAGTCCATTTGCCCCCGGAGCCTGCCAGACCCCTGGCTCTAGGAGGCTGCCCAGGGGCGCTGCCAACAGCCCCCAGGTGCTGGCTAGCCGCCTCGGCCGGCCACGGGGGGAGCACACACACCTGCGGGTGTCCCCGGGCCGCACACACGAACTGCCCCGCGCTTCCTGGCGTTGCAAATAGGCCCCCCGGGAAGCCCCGCCCGCCCTAGGGGCTTGTCGGGTGGGGCCGACGCACGGTGGTTGACTGGGGAGGGCTGCTGCTGGCACACACCCACTCCTGAAGCCCACTGGGGCGGTCCAAGGGCGAGGAGCTCGGAGCTCGGTCAGGGCTGTCCCAGCAGAACTTTTTGAGGGTGGACGGACACGCCCGCGGGCAATCAGGTGTTGCGGGCAGGCCCCGGGGGCAGGCCCTGCTGAGTCCCCGAGCGCCACCTGGGTTCCTGCCACCACCCTTGGGCCGGGATGAGGTGCCACCTTGTGCGTAGAAGCCCTGCACACAGGCAAGAAGCCCCCAGGCCCGCGGCGCACCCGACCCTGGAGCCCCCTGGCCGGATGCAGCCACAGGGAACGGGGGTTCTGAGTTGGCAGGCCCCATTCCCGAAGCATCCATGGGCACTTCCCGAAGGGCTGACACCTGCTGCGCCTCAGCAGCCAGCCAACCTCCCTCCCTCTGGTCGGGCACTGCAAGCCACACAGCCACTTGTGTCCCCTGTGTCCCTCCCTGGAGGCCGCAGCGCGTTTTGGGTTTTGGCGCGGACGGGCCCCTCTCGGCTTCCGTAGCCCATTTGCCCCCGGAGCCTGCCAGACCCCTGGCTCTAGGAGGCTGCCCAGGGGCGCTGCCAACAGCCCCCAGGTGCTGGCTATCTGCAGCGGTCGGCCACGGGGGGAGCACACACACCTGTGGGTGTCCCCGGGCCTCACACACGAACTGCCCCGCGCTTCCTGGCGTTGCAAATAGGCCCCCCGGGAAGCCCCGCCCGCCCTAGGGGCTTGTCGGGTGGGGCCGACGCAAGGTGGTTGACTGGGGACGGCTGCTGCTGGCACACACCCACTCCTGAAGCCCACTGGGGCGGTCCAAGGGCGAGGAGCTCGGAGCTCGGTCAGGGCTGTCCCAGCAGAACTTTTTGAGGGTGGACGGACACGCCCGCGGGCAATCAGGTGTTGCGGGCAGGCCCCGGGGGCAGGCCCTGCTGAGTCCCCGAGCGCCACCTGGGTTCCTGCCACCACCCTTGGGCCGGGATGAGGTGCCACCTTGTGCGTAGAAGCCCTGCACACAGGCAAGAAGCCCCCCAGGCCCGCGGCGCACCCGACCCTGGAGCCCCCTGGCCGGATGCAGCCACAGGGAACGGGGGTTCTGAGTTGGCAGGCCCCATTCCCGAAGCATCCACGGGCACTTCCCGAAGGGCTGACACCTGCTGCGCCTCAGCAGCCAGCCAACCTCCCTCCCTCTGGTCGGGCACTGCAAGCCACACAGCCACTTGTGTCCCCTGTGTCCCTCCCTGGAGGCCGCAGCGCGTTTTGGGTTTTGGCGCGGACGGGCCCCTCTCGGCTTCCGTAGTCCATTTGCCCCCGGAGCCTGCCAGACCCCTGGCTCTAGGAGGCTGCCCAGGGGCGCTGCCAACAGCCCCCAGGTGCTGGCTGGCCGCAGCGGCCGGCCACGGGGGGAGCACACACACCTGCGGGTGTCCCCGGGCCGCACACACGAACTGCCCCGCGCTTCCCGGCGTTGCAAATAGGCCCCCCGGGAAGCCCCGCCCGCCCTAGGGGCTTGTCGGGTGGGGCCGACGCACGGTGGTTGACTGGGGAGGGCTGCTGCTGGCACACACCCACTCCTGAAGCCCACTGGGGCGGTCCAAGGGCGAGGAGCTCGGAGCTCGGTCAGGGCTGTCCCAGCAGAACTTTTTGAGGGTGGACGGACACGCCCGCGGGCAATCAGGTGTTGCGGGCAGGCCCCGGGGGCAGGCCCTGCTGAGTCCCCGAGCGCCACCTGGGTTCCTGCCACCACCCTTGGGCCGGGATGAGGTGCCACCTTGTGCGTAGAAGCCCTGCACACAGGCAAGAAGCCCCCAGGCCCGCGGCGCACCCGACCCTGGAGCCCCCTGGCCGGATGCAGCCACAGGGAACGGGGGTTCTGAGTTGGCAGGCCCCATTCCCGAAGCATCCACGGGCACTTCCCGAAGGGCTGACACCTGCTGCGCCTCAGCAGCCAGCCAACCTCCCTCCCTCTGGTCGGGCACTGCAAGCCACACAGCCACTTGTGTCCCCTGTGTCCCTCCCTGGAGGCCGCAGCGCGTTTTGGGTTTTGGCGCGGACGGGCCCCTCTCGGCTTCCGTAGTCCATTTGCCCCCGGAGCCTGCCAGACCCCTGGCTCTAGGAGGCTGCCCAGGGGCGCTGCCAACAGCCCCCAGGTGCTGGCTAGCCGCCTCGGCCGGCCACGGGGGGAGCACACACACCTGCGGGTGTCCCCGGGCCGCACACACGAACTGCCCCGCGCTTCCCGGCGTTGCAAATAGGCCCCCCGGGAAGCCCCGCCCGCCCTAGGGGCTTGTCAGGTGGGGCCGACGCATGGTGGTTGACTGGGGAGGGCTGCTGCTGGCACACACCCACTCCTGAAGCCCACTGGGGCGGTCCAAGGGCGAGGAGCTCAGTGCTCGGTCAGGGCTGTCCCAGCAGAACTTTTTGAGGGTGGACCGACACGCCCACGGGCAATCAGGTGTTGCGGGCAGGCCCCGAGGGCAGGCCCTGCTGAGTCCCCGAGCACCACCTGGGTTCCTGCCACCACCCTTGGGCCGGGATGAGGTGCCACCTTGTGCGTAGAAGCCCTGCACACAGGCAAAAACCCCCCAGGCCCGCGGCGCACCCGACCCTGGAGCCCCCTGGCCGGATGCAGCCACAGGGAACGGGGGTTCTGAGTTGGCAGGCCCCATTCCCGAAGCATCCACGGGCACTTCCCGAAGGGCTGACACCTGCTGCGCCTCAGCAGCCAGCCAACCTCCCTCCCTCTGGTCGGGCACTGCAAGCCACACAGCCACTTGTGTCCCCTGTGTCCCTCCCTGGAGGCCGCAGCGCGTTTTGGGTTTTGGCGCAGACGGGCCCCTCTCGGCTTCCGTAGTGCATTTGCCCCCGGAGCCTGCCAGACCCCTGGCTCTAGGAGGCTGCCCAGGGGCGCTGCCAACAGCCCCCAGGTGCTGGCTAGCCGCCTCGCCCGGCCACGGGGGGAGCACACACACCTGCGGGTGTCCCCGGGCCGCACACACGAACTGCCCCGCGCTTCCCGGCGTTGCAAATAGGCCCCCCGGGAAATCCCGCCCGCCCTAGGGGCTTGTCAGGTGGGGCCGACGCAAGGTGGTTGACTGGGGAGGGCTGCTGCTGCCACACACCCACTCCTGAAGCCCACTGGGGCGGTCCAAGGGCGAGGAGCTCGGAGCTCGGTCAGGGCTGTCCCAGCAGAACTTTTTGAGGGTGGACGGACACGCCCGCGGGCAATCAGGTGTTGCGGGCAGGCCCCGGGGGCAGGCCCTGCTGAGTCCCCGAGCGCCACCTGGGTTCCTGCCACCACCCTTGGGCCGGGATGAGGTGCCACCTTGTGCGTAGAAGCCCTGCACACAGGCAAGAAGCCCCCCAGGCCCGCGGCGCACCCGACCCTGGAGCCCCCTGGCCGGATGCAGCCACAGGGAACGGGGGTTCTGAGTTGGCAGGCCCCATTCCCGAAGCATCCACGGGCACTTCCCGAAGGGCTGACACCTGCTGCGCCTCAGCAGCCAGCCAACCTCCCTCCCTCTGTTCGGGCACTGCACGCCACACAGCCAATTGTGTCCCCTGTGTCCCTCCCTGGAGGCCGCAGCGCGTTTTGGGTTTTGGCGCGGACGGGCCCCTCTCGGCTTCCGTAGTCCATTTGCCCCCGGAGCCTGCCAGACCCCTGGCTCTAGGAGGCTGCCCAGGGGCGCTGCCAACAGCCCCCAGGTGCTGGCTAGCCGCCTCGGCCGGCCACGGGGGGAGCACACACACCTGCGGGTGTCCCCGGGCCGCACACACGAACTGCCCCGCGCTTCCCGGCGTTGCAAATAGGCCCCCCGGGAAGCCCCGCCCGCCCTAGGGGCTTGTCGGGTGGGGCCGACGCAAGGTGGTTGACTGGGGAGGGCTGCTGCTGGCACACACCCACTCCTGAAGCCCACTGGGGCGGTCCAAGGGCGAGGAGCTCGGAGCTCGGTCAGGGCTGTCCCAGCAGAACTTTTTGAGGGTGGACGGACACGCCCGCGGGCAATCAGGTGTTGCGGGCAGGCCCCGGGGGCAGGCCCTGCTGAGTCCCCGAGCGCCACCTGGGTTCCTGCCACCACCCTTGGGCCGGGATGAGGTGCCACCTTGTGCGTAGAAGCCCTGCACACAGGCAAGAAGCCCCCCAGGCCCGCGGCGCACCCGACCCTGGAGCCCCCTGGCCGGATGCAGCCACAGGGAACGGGGGTTCTGAGTTGGCAGGCCCCATTCCCGAAGCATCCACAGGCACTTCCCGAAGGGCTGACACCTGCTGCGCCTCAGCAGCCAGCCAACCTCCCTCCCTCTGGTCGGGCACTGCACGCCACACAGCCACTTGTGTCCCCTGTGTCCCTCCCTGGAGGCCGCAGCGCGTTTTGGGTTTTGGCGCGGACGGGCCCCTCTCGGCTTCCGTAGTCCATTTGCCCCCGGAGCCTGCCAGACCCCTGGCTCTAGGAGGCTGCCCAGGGGCGCTGCCAACAGCCCCCAGGTGCTGGCTAGCCGCCTCGGCCGGCCACGGGGGGAGCACACACACCTGCGGGTGTCCCCGGGCCGCACACACGAACTGCCCCGCGCTTCCCGGCGTTGCAAATAGGCCCCCCGGGAAGCCCCGCCCGCCCTAGGGGCTTGTCGGGTGGGGCCGACGCAAGGTGGTTGACTGGGGAGGGCTGCTGCTGGCACACACCCACTCCTGAAGCCCACTGGGGCGGTCCAAGGGCGAGGAGCTCGGAGCTCGGTCAGGGCTGTCCCAGCAGAACTTTTTGAGGGTGGACGGACACGCCCACGGGCAATCAGGTGTTGCGGGCAGGCCCCGGGGGCAGGCCCTGCTGAGTCCCCGAGCGCCACCTGGGTTCCTGCCACCACCCTTGGGCCGGGATGAGGTGCCACCTTGTGCGTAGAAGCCCTGCACACAGGCAAGAAGCCCCCCAGGCCCGCGGCGCACCCGACCCTGGAGCCCCCTGGCCGGATGCAGCCACAGGGAACGGGGGTTCTGAGTTGGCAGGCCCCATTCCCGAAGCATCCACGGGCACTTCCCGAAGGGCTGAAACCTGCTGCGCCTCAGCAGCCAGCCAACCTCCCTCCCTCTGGTCGGGCACTGCAAGCCACACAGCCACTTGTGTCCCCTGTGTCCCTCCCTGGAGGCCGCAGCGCGTTTTGGGTTTTGGCGCGGACGGGCCCCTCTCGGCTTCCGTAGTCCATTTGCCCCCGGAGCCTGCCAGACCCCTGGCTCTAGGAGGCTGCCCAGGGGCGCTGCCAACAGCCCCCAGGTGCTGGCTAGCCGCCTCGGCCGGCCACGGGGGGAGCACACACACCTGCGGGTGTCCCCGGGCCGCACACACGAACTGCCCCGCGCTTCCCGGCGTTGCAAATAGGCCCCCCGGGAAGCCCCGCCCGCCCTAGGGGCTTGTCGGGTGGGGCCGACGCAAGGTGGTTGACTGGGGAGGGCTGCTGCTGGCACACACCCACTCCTGAAGCCCACTGGGGCGGTCCAAGGGCGAGGAGCTCGGAGCTCGGTCAGGGCTGTCCCAGCAGAACTTTTTGAGGGTGGACGGACACGCCCGCGGGCAATCAGGTGTTGCGGGCAGGCCCCGGGGGCAGGCCCTGCTGAGTCCCCGAGCGCCACCTGGGTTCCTGCCACCACCCTTGGGCCGGGATGAGGTGCCACCTTGTGCGTAGAAGCCCTGCACACAGGCAAGAAGCCCCCAGGCCCGCGGCGCACCCGACCCTGGAGCCCCCTGGCCGGATGCAGCCACAGGGAACGGGGGTTCTGAGTTGGCAGGCCCCATTCCCGAAGCATCCACGGGCACTTCCCGAAGGGCTGACACCTGCTGCGCCTCAGCAGCCAGCCAACCTCCCTCCCTCTGGTCGGGCACTGCAAGCCACACAGCCACTTGTGTCCCCTGTGTCCCTCCCTGGAGGCCGCAGCGCGTTTTGGGTTTTGGCGCGGATGGGCCCCTCTCGGCTTCCGTAGTCCATTTGCCCCCGGAGCCTGCCAGACCCCTGGCTCTAGGAGGCTGCCCAGGGGCACTGCCAACAGCCCCCAGGTGCTGGCTAGCCACAGCGGCCGGCCACGGGGGGAGCACACACACCTGCGGGTGTCCCCGGGCCGCACACACGAACTGCCCCGCGCTTCCCGGCGTTGCAAATAGGCCCCCCGGGAAGCCCCGCCCGCCCTAGGGGCTTGTCGGGTGGGGCCGACGCAAGGTGGTTGACTGGGGAGGGCTGCTGCTGGCACACACCCACTCCTGAAGCCCACTGGGGCGGTCCAAGGGCGAGGAGCTCGGAGCTCGGTCAGGGCTGTCCCAGCAGAACTTTTTGAGGGTGGACGGACACGCCCGCGGGCAATCAGGTGTTGCGGGCAGGCCCCGGGGGCAGGCCCTGCTGAGTCCCCGAGCGCCACCTGGGTTCCTGCCACCACCCTTGGGCCGGGATGAGGTGCCACCTTGTGCGTAGAAGCCCTGCACACAGGCAAGAAGCCCCCCAGGCCCGCGGCGCACCCGACCCTGGAGCCCCCTGGCCGGCTGCAGCCACAGGGAACGGGGGTTCTGAGTTGGCAGGCCCCATTCCCGAAGCATCCACGGGCACTTCCCGAAGGGCTGACACCTGCTGCGCCTCAGCAGCCAGCCAACCTCCCTCCCTCTGGTCGGGCACTGCAAGCCACACAGCCACTTGTGTCCCCTGTGTCCCTCCCTGGAGGCCGCAGCGCGTTTTGGGTTTTGGCGCGGACGGGCCCCTCTCGGCTTCCGTAGTGCATTTGCCCCCGGAGCCTGCCAGACCCCTGGCTCTAGGAGGCTGCCCAGGGGCGCTGCCAACAGCCCCCAGGTGCTGGCTAGCCGCCTCGGCCGGCCACGGGGGGAGCACACACACCTGCGGGTGTCCCCGGGCCGCACACACGAACTGCCCCGCGCTTCCCGGCGTTGCAAATAGGCCCCCCGGGAAGCCCCGCCCGCCCTAGGGGCTTGTCAGGTGGGGCCGACGCATGGTGGTTGACTGGGGAGGGCTGCTGCTGGCACACACCCACTCCTGAAGCCCACTGGGGCGGTCCAAGGGCGAGGAGCTCAGTGCTCGGTCAGGGCTGTCCCAGCAGAACTTTTTGAGGGTGGACGGACACGCCCACGGGCAATCAGGTGTTGCGGGCAGGCCCCGAGGGCAGGCCCTGCTGAGTCCCCGAGCACCACCTGGGTTCCTGCCACCACCCTTGGGCCGGGATGAGGTGCCACCTTGTGCGTAGAAGCCCTGCACACAGGCAAAAACCCCCCAGGCCCGCGGCGCACCCGACCCTGGAGCCCCCTGGCCGGATGCAGCCACAGGGAACGGGGGTTCTGAGTTGGCAGGCCCCATTCCCGAAGCATCCACGGGCACTTCCCGAAGGGCTGACACCTGCTGCGCCTCAGCAGCCAGCCAACCTCCCTCCCTCTGGTCGGGCACTGCAAGCCACACAGCCACTTGTGTCCCCTGTGTCCCTCCCTGGAGGCCGCAGCGCGTTTTGGGTTTTGGCGCGGACGGGCCCCTCTCGGCTTCCGTAGTGCATTTGCCCCCGGAGCCTGCCAGACCCCTGGCTCTAGGAGGCTGCCCAGGGGCGCTGCCAACAGCCCCCAGGTGCTGGCTAGCCGCCTCGGCCGGCCACGGGGGGAGCACACACACCTGCGGGTGTCCCCGGGCCGCACACACGAACTGCCCCGCGCTTCCCGGCATTGCAAATAGGCCCCCCGGGAAGCCCCGCCCGCCCTAGGGGCTTGTCGGGTGGGGCCGAGGCACGGTGGTTGACTGGGGAGGGCTGCTGCTGGCACACACCCACTCCTGAAGCCCACTGGGGCGGTCCAAGGGCGAGGAGCTCGGAGCTCGGTCAGGGCTGTCCCAGCAGAACTTTTTGAGGGTGGACGGACACGCCCGCGGGCAATCAGGTGTTGCGGGCAGGCCCCGGGGGCAGGCCCTGCTGAGTCCCCGAGCGCCACCTGGGTTCCTGCCACCACCCTTGGGCCGGGATGAGGTGCCACCTTGTGCGTAGAAGCCCTGCACACAGGCAAGAAGCCCCCCAGGCCCGCGGCGCACCCGACCCTGGAGCCCCCTGGCCGGATGCAGCCACAGGGAACGGGGGTTCTGAGTTGGCAGGCCCCATTCCCGAAGCATCCACGGGCACTTCCCGAAGGGCTGACACCTGCTGCGCCTCAGCAGCCAGCCAACCTCCCTCCCTCTGGTCGGGCACTGCAAGCCACACAGCCACTTGTGTCCCCTGTGTCCCTCCCTGGAGGCCGCAGCGCGTTTTGAGTTTTGGCGCGGACGGGCCCCTCTCGGCTTCCGTAGTGCATTTGCCCCCGGAGCCTGCCAGACCCCTGGCTCTAGGATGCTGCCCAGGGGCGCTGCCAACAGCCCCCAGGTGCTGGCTAGCCGCCTCGGCCGGCCACAGGGGGAGCACACACAGCTGCGGGTGTCCCCGGGCCGCACACACGAACTGCCCCGCGCATCCCGGCGTTGCAAATAGGCCCCCCGGGAAGCCCCTCCCGCCCTAGGGGCTTGTCGGGTGGGGCCGACGCAAGGTGGTTGACTGGGGAGGGCTGCTGCTGGCACACACCCACTCCTGAAGCCCACTGGGGCGGTCCAAGGGCGAGGAGCTCGGAGCTCGGTCAGGGCTGTCCCAGCAGAACTTTTTGAGGGTGGACGGACACGCCCGCGGGCAATCAGGTGTTGCGGGCAGGCCCCGGGGGCAGGCCCTGCTGAGTCCCCGAGCGCCACCTGGGTTCCTGCCACCACCCTTGGGCCGGGATGAGGTGCCACCTTGTGCGTAGAAGCCCTGCACACAGGCAAGAAGCCCCCCAGGCCCGCGGCGCACCCGACCCTGGAGCCCCCTGGCCGGATGCAGCCACAGGGAACGGGGGTTCTGAGTTGGCAGGCCCCATTCCCGAAGCATCCACGGGCACTTCCCGAAGGGCTGACACCTGCTGCGCCTCAGCAGCCAGCCAACCTCCCTCCCTCTGGTCGGGCACTGCAAGCCACACAGCCACTTGTGTCCCCTGTGTCCCTCCCTGGAGGCCGCAGCGCGTTTTGGGTTTTGGCGCGGACGGGCCCCTCTCGGCTTCCGTAGTGCATTTGCCCCCGGAGCCTGCCAGACCCCTGGCTCTAGGAGGCTGCCCAGGGGCGCTGCCAACAGCCCCCAGGTGCTGGCTAGCCGCCTCGGCCGGCCACGGGGGGAGCACACACACCTGCGGGTGTCCCCGGGCCGCACACACGAACTGCCCCGCGCTTCCCGGCGTTGCAAATAGGCCCCCCGGGAAGCCCCGCCCGCCCTAGGGGCTTGTCGGGTGGGGCCGACGCAAGGTGGTTGACTGGGGAGGGCTGCTGCTGGCACACACCCACTCCTGAAGCCCACTGGGGCGGTCCAAGGGCGAGGAGCTCGGAGCTCGGTCAGGGCTGTCCCAGCAGAACTTTTTGAGGGTGGACGGACACGCCCGCGGGCAATCAGGTGTTGCGGGCAGGCCCCGGGGGCAGGCCCTACTGAGTCCCCGAGCGCCACCTGGGTTCCTGCCACCACCCTTGGGCCGGGATGAGGTGCCACCTTGTGCGTAGAAGCCCTGCACACAGGCAAGAAGCCCCCCAGGCCCGCGGCGCACCCGACCCTGGAGCCCCCTGGCCGGATGCAGCCACAGGGAACGGGGGTTCTGAGTTGGCAGGCCCCATTCCCGAAGCATCCACGGGCACTTCCCGAAGGGCTGACACCTGCTGCGCCTCAGCAGCCAGCCAACCTCCCTCCCTCTGGTCGGGCACTGCAAGCCACACAGCCACTTGTGTCCCCTGTGTCCCTCCCTGGTGGCCGCAGCACGTTTTGGGTTTTGGCGCGGACGGGCCCCTCTCGGCTTCCGTAGTCCATTTGCCCCCGGAGCCTGCCAGACCCCTGGCTCTAGGAGGCTGCCCAGGGGCACTGCCAACAGCCCCCAGGTGCTGGCTAGCCGCCTCGGCCGGCCACGGGGGGAGCACACACACCTGCGGGTGTCCCCGGGCCGCACACACGAACTGCCCCGCGCTTCCTGGCGTTGCAAATAGGCCCCCCGGGAAGCCCCGCCCGCCCTAGGGGCTTGTCGGGTGGGGCCGAGGCACGGTGGTTGACTGGGGAGGGCTGCTGCTGGCACACACCCACTCCTGAAGCCCACTGGGGCGGTCCAAGGGCGAGGAGCTCGGAGCTCGGTCAGGGCTGTCCCAGCAGAACTTTTTGAGGGTGGACGGACACGCCCGCGGGCAATCAGGTGTTGCGGGCAGGCCCCGGGGGCAGGCCCTGCTGAGTCCCCGAGCGCCACCTGGGTTCCTGCCACCACCCTTGGGCCGGGATGAGGTGCCACCTTGTGCGTAGAAGCCCTGCACACAGGCAAGAAGCCCCCCAGGCCCGCGGCGCACCCGACCCTGGAGCCCCCTGGCCGGATGCAGCCACAGGGAACGGGGGTTCTGAGTTGGCAGGCCCCATTCCCGAAGCATCCACGGGCACTTCCCGAAGGGCTGACACCTGCTGCGCCTCAGCAGCCAGCCAACCTCCCTCCCTCTGGTCGGGCACTGCAAGCCACACAGCCACTTGTGTCCCCTGTGTCCCTCCCTGGAGGCCGCAGCGCGTTTTGAGTTTTGGCGCGGACGGGCCCCTCTCGGCTTCCGTAGTGCATTTGCCCCCGGAGCCTGCCAGACCCCTGGCTCTAGGATGCTGCCCAGGGGCGCTGCCAACAGCCCCCAGGTGCTGGCTAGCCGCCTGGGCCGGCCACAGGGGGAGCACACACAGCTGCGGGTGTCCCCGGGCCGCACACATGAACTGCCCCGCGCATCCCGGCGTTGCAAATAGGCCCCCCGGGAAGCCCCGCCCGCCCTAGGGGCTTGTCGGGTGGGGCCGACGCAAGGTGGTTGACTGGGGAGGGCTGCTGCTGCCACACACCCACTCCTGAAGCCCACTGGGGCGGTCCAAGGGCGAGGAGCTCGGAGCTCGGTCAGGGCTGTCCCAGCAGAACTTTTTGAGGGTGGACGGACACGCCCGCGGGCAATCAGGTGTTGCGGGCAGGCCCCGGGGGCAGGCCCTGCTGAGTCCCCGAGCGCCACCTGGGTTCCTGCCACCACCCTTGGGCCGGGATGAGGTGCCACCTTGTGCGTAGAAGCCCTGCACACAGGCAAGAAGCCCCCCAGGCCCGCGGCGCACCCGACCCTGGAGCCCCCTGGCCGGATGCAGCCACAGGGAACGGGGGTTCTGAGTTGGCAGGCCCCATTCCCGAAGCATCCACGGGCACTTCCCGAAGGGCTGACACCTGCTGCGCCTCAGCAGCCAGCCAACCTCCCTCCCTCTGGTCGGGCACTGCAAGCCACACAGCCACTTGTGTCCCCTGTGTCCCTCCCTGGAGGCCGCAGCGCGTTTTGGGTTTTGGCGCGGACGGGCCCCTCTCGGCTTCCGTAGTCCATTTGCCCCCGGAGCCTGCCAGACCCCTGGCTCTAGGAGGCTGCCCAGGGGCGCTGCCAACAGCCCCCAGGTGCTGGCTAGCCGCCTCGGCCGGCCACAGGGGGAGCACACACAGCTGCGGGTGTCCCCGGGCCGCACACACGAACTGCCCCGCGCATCCCGGCGTTGCAAATAGGCCCCCCGGGAAGCCCCGCCCGCCCTAGGGGCTTGTCGGGTGGGGCCGACGCAAGGTGGTTGACTGGGGAGGGCTGCTGCTGGCACACACCCACTCCTGAAGCCCACTGGGGCGGTCCAAGGGCGAGGAGCTCGGAGCTCGGTCAGGGCTGTCCCAGCAGAACTTTTTGAGGGTGGACGGACACGCCCGCGGGCAATCAGGTGTTGCGGGCAGGCCCCGGGGGCAGGCCCTGCTGAGTCCCCGAGCGCCACCTGGGTTCCTGCCACCACCCTTGGGCCGGGATGAGGTGCCACCTTGTGCGTAGAAGCCCTGCACACAGGCAAGAAGCCCCCCAGGCCCGCGGCGCACCCGACCCTGGAGCCCCCTGGCCGGATGCAGCCACAGGGAACGGGGGTTCTGAGTTGGCAGGCCCCATTCCCGAAGCATCCACGGGCACTTCCCGAAGGGCTGACACCTGCTGCGCCTCAGCAGCCAGCCAACCTCCCTCCCTCTGGTCGGGCACTGCAAGCCACACAGCCACTTGTGTCCCCTGTGTCCCTCCCTGGAGGCCGCAGCGCGTTTTGGGTTTTGGCGCGGACGGGCCCCTCTCGGCTTCCGTAGTCCATTTGCCCCCGGAGCCTGCCAGACCCCTGGCTCTAGGAGGCTGCCCAGGGGCGCTGCCAACAGCCCCCAGGTGCTGGCTAGCCGCCTCGGCCGGCCACGGGGGGAGCACACACACCTGCGGGTGTCCCCGGGCCGCACACACGAACTGCCCCGCGCTTCCCGGCATTGCAAATAGGCCCCCCGGGAAGCCCCGCCCGCCCTAGGGGCTTGTTGGGTGGGGCCGACGCAAGGTGGTTGACTGGGGAGGGCTGCTGCTGGCACACACCCACTCCTGAAGCCCACTGGGGCGGTCCAAGGGCGAGGAGCTCGGAGCTCGGTCAGGGCTGTCCCAGCAGAACTTTTTGAGGGTGGACGGACACACCCGCGGGCAATCAGGTGTTGCGGGCAGGCCCCGGGGGCAGGCCCTGCTGAGTCCCCGAGCGCCACCTGGGTTCCTGCCACCACCCTTGGGCCGGGATGAGGTGCCACCTTGTGCGTAGAAGCCCTGCACACAGGCAAGAAGCCCCCCAGGCCCGCGGCGCACCCGACCCTGGAGCCCCCTGGCCAGATGCAGCCACAGGGAACGGGGGTTCTGAGTTGGCAGGCCCCATTCCCGAAGCATCCACGGGCACTTCCCGAAGGGCTGACACCTGCTGCGCCTCAGCAGCCAGCCAACCTCCCTCCCTCTGGTCGGGCACTGCAAGCCACACAGCCACTTGTGTCCCCTGTGTCCCTCCCTGGAGGCCGCAGCGCGTTTTGGGTTTTGGCGCGGACGGGCCCCTCTCGGCTTCCGTAGTCCATTTGCCCCCGGAGCCTGCCAGACCCCTGGCTCTAGGAGGCTGCCCAGGGGCGCTGCCAACAGCCCCCAGGTGCTGGCTAGCCGCCTCGGCCGGCCACGGGGGGAGCACACACACCTGCGGGTGTCCCCGGGCCGCACACACGAACTGCCCCGCGCTTCCTGGCGTTGCAAATAGGCCCCCCGGGAAGCCCCGCCCGCCCTAGGGGCTTGTCGGGTGGGGCCGACGCACGGTGGTTGACTGGGGAGGGCTGCTGCTGGCACACACCCACTCCTGAAGCCCACTGGGGCGGTCCAAGGGCGAGGAGCTCGGAGCTCGGTCAGGGCTGTCCCAGCAGAACTTTTTGAGGGTGGACGGACACGCCCGCGGGCAATCAGGTGTTGCGGGCAGGCCCCGGGGGCAGGCCCTGCTGAGTCCCCGAGCGCCACCTGGGTTCCTGCCACCACCCTTGGGCCGGGATGAGGTGCCACCTTGTGCGTAGAAGCCCTGCACACAGGCAAGAAGCCCCCCAGGCCCGCGGCGCACCCGACCCTGGAGCCCCCTGGCCGGATGCAGCCACAGGGAACGGGGGTTCTGAGTTGGCAGGCCCCATTCCCGAAGCATCCACGGGCACTTCCCGAAGGGCTGACACCTGCTGCGCCTCAGCAGCCAGCCAACCTCCCTCCCTCTGGTCGGGCACTGCAAGCCACACAGCCACTTGTGTCCCCTGTGTCCCTCCCTGGAGGCCGCAGCGCGTTTTGTGTTTTGGCGCGGACGGGCCCCTCTCGGCTTCCGTAGTCCATTTGCCCCCGGAGCCTGCCAGACCCCTGGCTCTAGGAGGCTGCCCAGGGGCGCTGCCAACAGCCCCCAGGTGCTGGCTAGCCGCCTCGGCCGGCCACGGGGGGAGCACACATACCTGCGGGTGTCCCCGGGCCGCACACACGAACTGCCCCGCGCTTCCTGGCGTTGCAAATAGGCCCCCCGGGAAGCCCCGCCCGCCCTAGGGGCTTGTCGGGTGGGGCCGAGGCACGGTGGTTGACTGGGGAGGGCTGCTGCTGGCACACACCCACTCCTGAAGCCCACTGGGGCGGTCCAAGGGCGAGGAGCTCGGAGCTCGGTCAGGGCTGTCCCAGCAGAACTTTTTGAGGGTGGATGGGCACGCCCGCGGGCAATCAGGTGTTGCGGGCAGGCCCCGGGGGCAGGCCCTGCTGAGTCCCCGAGCGCCACCTGGGTTCCTGCCACCACCCTTGGGCCGGGATGAGGTGCCACCTTGTGTGTAGAAGCCCTGCACACAGGCAAGAAGCCCCCCAGGCCCGCGGCGCACCCGACCCTGGAGCCCCCTGGCCGGATGCAGCCACAGGGAACGGGGGTTCTGAGTTGGCAGGCCCCATTCCCGAAGCATCCACGGGCACTTCCCGAAGGGCTGACACCTGCTGCGCCTCAGCAGCCAGCCAACCTCCCTCCCTCTGGTCGGGCACTGCAAGCCACACAGCCACTTGTGTCCCCTGTGTCCCTCCCTGGAGGCCGCAGCGCGTTTTGAGTTTTGGCGCGGACGGGCCCCTCTCGGCTTCCGTAGTCCATTTGCCCCCGGAGCCTGCCAGACCCCTGGCTCTAGGAGGCTGCCCAGGGGCGCTGCCAACAGCCCCCAGGTGCTGGCTAGCCGCCTCGGCCGGCCACAGGGGGAGCACACACAGCTGCGGGTGTCCCCGGGCCGTACACACGAACTGCCCCGCGCATCCCGGCGTTGCAAATAGGCCCCCCGGGAAGCCCCGCCCGCCCTAGGGGCTTGTCGGGTGGGGCCGACGCAAGGTGGTTGACTGGGGAGGGCTGCTGCTGGCACACACCCACTCCTGAAGCCCACTGGGGCGGTCCAAGGGCGAGGAGCTCGGAGCTCGGTCAGGGCTGTCCCAGCAGAACTTTTTGAGGGTGGACGGACACGCCCGCGGGCAATCAGGTGTTGCGGGCAGGCCCCGGGGGCAGGCCCTGCTGAGTCCCCGAGCGCCACCTGGGTTCCTGCCACCACCCTTGGGCCGGGATGAGGTGCCACCTTGTGCGTAGAAGCCCTGCACACAGGCAAGAAGCCCCCCAGGCCCGCGGCGCACCCGACCCTGGAGCCCCCTGGCCGGATGCAGCCACAGGGAACGGGGGTTCTGAGTTGGCAGGCCCCATTCCCGAAGCATCCACGGGCACTTCCCGAAGGGCTGACACCTGCTGCGCCTCAGCAGCCAGCCAACCTCCCTCCCTCTGGTCGGGCACTGCAAGCCACACAGCCACTTGTGTCCCCTGTGTCCCTCCCTGGAGGCCGCAGCGCGTTTTGAGTTTTGGCGCGGACGGGCCCCTCTCGGCTTCCGTAGTCCATTTGCCCCCGGAGCCTGCCAGACCCCTGGCTCTAGGAGGCTGCCCAGGGGCGCTGCCAACAGCCCCCAGGTGCTGGCTAGCCGCCTGGGCCGGCCACAGGGGGAGCACACACAGCTGCGGGTGTCCCCGGGCCGCACACATGAACTGCCCCGCGCATCCCGGCGTTGCAAATAGGCCCCCCGGGAAGCCCCGCCCGCCCTAGGGGCTTGTCGGGTGGGGCCGACGCAAGGTGGTTGACTGGGGAGGGCTGCTGCTGCCACACACCCACTCCTGAAGCCCACTGGGGCGGTCCAAGGGCGAGGAGCTCGGAGCTCGGTCAGGGCTGTCCCAGCAGAACTTTTTGAGGGTGGACGGACACGCCCGCGGGCAATCAGGTGTTGCGGGCAGGCCCCGGGGGCAGGCCCTGCTGAGTCCCCGAGCGCCACCTGGGTTCCTGCCACCACCCTTGGGCCGGGATGAGGTGCCACCTTGTGCGTAGAAGCCCTGCACACAGGCAAGAAGCCCCCCAGGCCCGCGGCGCACCCGACCCTGGAGCCCCCTGGCCGGATGCAGCCACAGGGAACGGGGGTTCTGAGTTGGCAGGCCCCATTCCCGAAGCATCCACGGGCACTTCCCGAAGGGCTGACACCTGCTGCGCCTCAGCAGCCAGCCAACCTCCCTCCCTCTGGTCGGGCACTGCAAGCCACACAGCCACTTGTGTCCCCTGTGTCCCTCCCTGGAGGCCGCAGCGCGTTTTGGGTTTTGGCGCGGACGGGCCCCTCTCGGCTTCCGTAGTCCATTTGCCCCCGGAGCCTGCCAGACCCCTGGCTCTAGGAGGCTGCCCAGGGGCGCTGCCAACAGCCCCCAGGTGCTGGCTAGCCGCCTCGGCCGGCCACGGGGGGAGCACACACAGCTGCGGGTGTCCCCGGGCCGCACACACGAACTGCCCCGCGCATCCCGGCGTTGCAAATAGGCCCCCCGGGAAGCCCCGCCCGCCCTAGGGGCTTGTCGGGTGGGGCCGACGCAAGGTGGTTGACTGGGGAGGGCTGCTGCTGGCACACACCCACTCCTGAAGCCCACTGGGGCGGTCCAAGGGCGAGGAGCTCGGAGCTCGGTCAGGGCTGTCCCAGCAGAACTTTTTGAGGGTGGACGGACACGCCCGCGGGCAATCAGGTGTTGCGGGCAGGCCCCGGGGGCAGGCCCTGCTGAGTCCCCGAGCGCCACCTGGGTTCCTGCCACCACCCTTGGGCCGGGATGAGGTGCCACCTTGTGCGTAGAAGCCCTGCACACAGGCAAGAAGCCCCCCAGGCCCGCGGCGCACCCGACCCTGGAGCCCCCTGGCCGGATGCAGCCACAGGGAACGGGGGTTCTGAGTTGGCAGGCCCCATTCCCGAAGCATCCACGGGCACTTCCCGAAGGGCTGACACCTGCTGCGCCTCAGCAGCCAGCCAACCTCCCTCCCTCTGGTCGGGCACTGCAAGCCACACAGCCACTTGTGTCCCCTGTGTCCCTCCCTGGAGGCCGCAGCGCGTTTTGGGTTTTGGCGCGGACGGGCCCCTCTCGGCTTCCGTAGTCCATTTGCCCCCGGAGCCTGCCAGACCCCTGGCTCTAGGAGGCTGCCCAGGGGCGCTGCCAACAGCCCCCAGGTGCTGGCTAGCCGCCTCGGCCGGCCACGGGGGGAGCACACACACCTGCGGGTGTCCCCGGGCCGCACACACGAACTGCCCCGCGCTTCCCGGCATTGCAAATAGGCCCCCCGGGAAGCCCCGCCCGCCCTAGGGGCTTGTTGGGTGGGGCCGACGCAAGGTGGTTGACTGGGGAGGGCTGCTGCTGGCACACACCCACTCCTGAAGCCCACTGGGGCGGTCCAAGGGCGAGGAGCTCGGAGCTCGGTCAGGGCTGTCCCAGCAGAACTTTTTGAGGGTGGACGGACACACCCGCGGGCAATCAGGTGTTGCGGGCAGGCCCCGGGGGCAGGCCCTGCTGAGTCCCCGAGCGCCACCTGGGTTCCTGCCACCACCCTTGGGCCGGGATGAGGTGCCACCTTGTGCGTAGAAGCCCTGCACACAGGCAAGAAGCCCCCCAGGCCCGCGGCGCACCCGACCCTGGAGCCCCCTGGCCGGATGCAGCCACAGGGAACGGGGGTTCTGAGTTGGCAGGCCCCATTCCCGAAGCATCCACGGGCACTTCCCGAAGGGCTGACACCTGCTGCGCCTCAGCAGCCAGCCAACCTCCCTCCCTCTGGTCGGGCACTGCAAGCCACACAGCCACTTGTGTCCCCTGTGTCCCTCCCTGGAGGCCGCAGCGCGTTTTGGGTTTTGGCGCGGACGGGCCCCTCTCGGCTTCCGTAGTCCATTTGCCCCCGGAGCCTGCCAGACCCCTGGCTCTAGGAGGCTGCCCAGGGGCGCTGCCAACAGCCCCCAGGTGCTGGCTAGCCGCCTCGGCCGGCCACGGGGGGAGCACACACACCTGCGGGTGTCCCCGGGCCGCACACACGAACTGCCCCGCGCTTCCTGGCGTTGCAAATAGGCCCCCCGGGAAGCCCCGCCCGCCCTAGGGGCTTGTCGGGTGGGGCCGAGGCACGGTGGTTGACTGGGGAGGGCTGCTGCTGGCACACACCCACTCCTGAAGCCCACTGGGGCGGTCCAAGGGCGAGGAGCTCGGAGCTCGGTCAGGGCTGTCCCAGCAGAACTTTTTGAGGGTGGACGGACACGCCCGCGGGCAATCAGGTGTTGCGGGCAGGCCCCGGGGGCAGGCCCTGCTGAGTCCCCGAGCGCCACCTGGGTTCCTGCCACCACCCTTGGGCCGGGATGAGGTGCCACCTTGTGCGTAGAAGCCCTGCACACAGGCAAGAAGCCCCCCAGGCCCGCGGCGCACCCGACCCTGGAGCCCCCTGGCCGGATGCAGCCACAGGGAACGGGGGTTCTGAGTTGGCAGGCCCCATTCCCGAAGCATCCACGGGCACTTCCCGAAGGGCTGACACCTGCTGCGCCTCAGCAGCCAGCCAACCTCCCTCCCTCTGGTCGGGCACTGCAAGCCACACAGCCACTTGTGTCCCCTGTGTCCCTCCCTGGAGGCCGCAGCGCGTTTTGGGTTTTGGCGCGGACGGGCCCCTCTCGGCTTCCGTAGTGCATTTGCCCCCGGAGCCTGCCAGACCCCTGGCTCTAGGAGGCTGCCCAGGGGCGCTGCCAACAGCCCCCAGGTGCTGGCTAGCCGCCTCGGCCGGCCACGGGGGGAGAACACACACCTGTGGGTGTCCCCGGGCCTCACACACGAACTGCCCCGCGCTTCCTGGCGTTGCAAATAGGCCCCCCGGGAAGCCCCGCCCGCCCTAGGGGCTTGTCGGGTGGGGCCGACGCAAGGTGGTTGACTGGGGAGGGCTGCTGCTGGCACACACCCACTCCTGAAGCCCACTGGGGCGGTCCAAGGGCGAGGAGCTCGGAGCTCGGTCAGGGCTGTCCCAGCAGAACTTTTTGAGGGTGGACGGACACGCCCGCGGGCAATCAGGTGTTGCGGGCAGGCCCCGGGGGCAGGCCCTGCTGAGTCCCCGAGCGCCACCTGGGTTCCTGCCACCACCCTTGGGCCGGGATGAGGTGCCACCTTGTGCGTAGAAGCCCTGCACACAGGCAAGAAGCCCCCCAGGCCCGCGGCGCACCCGACCCTGGAGCCCCCTGGCCGGATGCAGCCACAGGGAACGGGGGTTCTGAGTTGGCAGGCCCCATTCCCGAAGCATCCACGGGCACTTCCCGAAGGGCTGACACCTGCTGCGCCTCAGCAGCCAGCCAACCTCCCTCCCTCTGGTCGGGCACTGCACGCCACACAGCCAGTTGTGTCCCCTGTGTCCCTCCCTGGAGGCCGCAGCGCGTTTTGGGTTTTGGCGCGGACGGGCCCCTCTCGGCTTCCGTAGTCCATTTGCCCCCGGAGCCTGCCAGACCCCTGGCTCTAGGAGGCTGCCCAGGGGCGCTGCCAACAGCCCCCAGGTGCTGGCTAGCCGCCTCGGCCGGCCACGGGGGGAGCACACACACCTGCGGGTGTCCCCGGGCCGCACACACGAACTGCCCCACGCTTCCCGGCGTTGCAAATAGGCCCCCCGGGAAGCCCCGCCCGCCCTAGGGGCTTGTCGGGTGGGGCCGACGCAAGGTGGTTGACTGGGGAGGGCTGCTGCTGGCACACACCCACTCCTGAAGCCCACTGGGGCGGTCCAAGGGCGAGGAGCTCGGAGCTCGGTCAGGGCTGTCCCAGCAGAACTTTTTGAGGGTGGACGGACACGCCCGCGGGCAATCAGGTGTTGCGGGCAGGCCCCGGGGGCAGGCCCTGCTGAGTCCCCGAGCGCCACCTGGGTTCCTGCCACCACCCTTGGGCCGGGATGAGGTGCCACCTTGTGCGTAGAAGCCCTGCACACAGGCAAGAAGCCCCCCAGGCCCGCGGCGCACCCGACCCTGGAGCCCCCTGGCCGGATGCAGCCACAGGGAACGGGGGTTCTGAGTTGGCAGGCCCCATTCCCGAAGCATCCATGGGCACTTCCCGAAGGGCTGACACCTGCTGCGCCTCAGCAGCCAGCCAACCTCCCTCCCTCTGGTCGGGCACTGCAAGCCACACAGCCACTTGTGTCCCCTGTGTCCCTCCCTGGAGGCCGCAGCGCATTTTGGGTTTTGGCGCGGACGGGCCCCTCTCGGCTTCCGTAGTCCATTTGCCCCCGGAGCCTGCCAGACCCCTGGCTCTAGGAGGCTGCCCAGGGGCGCTGCCAACAGCCCCCAGGTGCTGGCTAGCCGCAGCGGCCGGCCACGGGGGGAGCACACACACCTGTGGGTGTCCCCGGGCCGCACACACGAACTGCCCCGCACTTCCTGGCGTTGCAAATAGGCCCCCCGGGAAGCCCCGCCCGCCCTAGGGGCTTGTCGGGTGGGGCCGACGCAAGGTGGTTGACTGGGGAGGGCTGCTGCTGGCACACACCCACTCCTGAAGCCCACTGGGGCGGTCCAAGGGCGAGGAGCTCGGAGCTCGGTCAGGGCTGTCCCAGCAGAACTTTTTGAGGGTGGACGGACATGCCCGCGGGCAATCAGCTGTTGCGGGCAGGCCCCGGGGGCAGGCCCTGCTGAGTCCCCGAGCGCCACCTGGGTTCCTGCCACCACCCTTGGGCCGGGATGAGGTGCCACCTTGTGCGTAGAAGCCCTGCACACAGGCAAGAAGCCCCCCAGGCCCGCGGCGCACCCGACCCTGGAGCCCCCTGGCCGGATGCAGCCATAGGGAACGGGGGTTCTGAGTTGGCAGGCCCCATTCCCGAAGCATCCACGGGCACTTCCCGAAGGGCTGACACCTGCTGCGCCTCAGCAGCCAGCCAACCTCCCTCCCTCTGGTCGGGCACTGCACGCCACACAGCCAGTTGTGTCCCCTGTGTCCCTCCCTGGAGGCCGCAGCGCGTTTTGGGTTTTGGCGCGGACGGGCCCCTCTCGGCTTCCGTAGTCCATTTGCCCCCGGAGCCTGCCAGACCCCTGGCTCTAGGAGGCTGCCCAGGGGCGCTGCCAACAGCCCCCAGGTGCTGGCTAGCCGCCTCGGCCGGCCACGGGGGGAGCACACACACCTGCGGGTGTCCCCGGGCCGCACACACGAACTGCCCCGTGCTTCCCGGCGTTGCAAATAGGCCCCCCGGGAAGCCCCGCCCGCCCTAGGGGCTTGTCGGGTGGGGCCGACGCAAGGTGGTTGACTGGGGAGGGCTGCTGCTGGCACTCACCCACTCCTGAAGCCCACTGGGGCGGTCCAAGGGCGAGGAGCTCGGAGCTCGGTCAGGGCTGTCCCAGCAGAACTTTTTGAGGGTGGACGGACACGCCCGCGGGCAATCAGGTGTTGCGGGCAGGCCCCGGGGGCAGGCCCTGCTGAGTCCCCGAGCGCCACCTGGGTTCCTGCCACCACCCTTGGGCCGGGATGAGGTGCCACCTTGTGCGTAGAAGCCCTGCACACAGGCAAGAAGCCCCCCAGGCCCGCGGCGCACCCGACCCTGGAGCCCCCTGGCCGGATGCAGCCACAGGGAACGGGGGTTCTTTGTTGGCAGGCCCCATTCCCGAAGCATCCACGGGCACTTCCCGAAGGGCTGACACCTGCTGCGCCTCAGCAGCCAGCCAACCTCCCTCCCTCTGGTCGGGCACTGCAAGCCACACAGCCACTTGTGTCCCCTGTGTCCCTCCCTGGAGGCCGCAGCGCGTTTTGGGTTTTGGCGCGGACGGGCCCCTCTCGGCTTCCGTAGTCCATTTGCCCCCAGAGCCTGCCAGACCCCTGGCTCTAGCAGGCTGCCCAGGGGCGCTGCCAACAGCCCCCAGGTGCTGGCTAGCCGCCTCGGCCGGCCACGGGGGGAGCACACACACCTGCGGGTGTCCCCGGGCCGCACACACGAACTGCCCCGCGCTTCCCGGCGTTGCAAATAGGCCCCCCGGGAAGCCCCGCCCGCCCTAGGGGCTTGTCGGGTGGGGCCGACGCAAGGTGGTTGACTGGGGAGGGCTGCTGCTGCCACACACCCACTCCTGAAGCCCACTGGGGCGGTCCAAGGGCGAGGAGCTCGGAGCTCGGTCAGGGCTGTCCCAGCAGAACTTTTTGAGGGTGGACGGACACGCCCGCGGGCAATCAGGTGTTGCGGGCAGGCCCCGGGGGCAGGCCCTGCTGAGTCCCCGAGCGCCACCTGGGTTCCTGCCACCACCCTTGGGCCGGGATGAGGTGCCACCTTGTGCGTAGAAGCCCTGCACACAGGCAAGAAGCCCCCCAGGCCCGCGGCGCACCCGACCCTGGAGCCCCCTGGCCGGATGCAGCCACAGGGAACGGGGGTTCTGAGTTGGCAGGCCCCATTCCCGAAGCATCCACGGGCACTTCCCGAAGGGCTGACACCTGCTGCGCCTCAGCAGCCAGCCAACCTCCCTCCCTCTGGTCGGGCACTGCACGCCACACAGCCAGTTGTGTCCCCTGTGTCCCTCCCTGGAGGCCGCAGCGCGTTTTGGGTTTTGGCGCGGACGGGCCCCTCTCGGCTTCCGTAGTCCATTTGCCCCCGGAGCCTGCCAGACCCCTGGCTCTAGGAGGCTGCCCAGGGGCGCTGCCAACAGCCCCCAGGTGCTGGCTAGCCGCCTCGGCCGGCCACGGGGGGAGCACACACACCTGCGGGTGTCCCCGGGCCGCACACACGAACTGCCCCGCGCTTCCCGGCGTTGCAAATAGGCCCCCCGGGAAGCCCCGCCCGCCCTAGGGGCTTGTCGGGTGGGGCCGACGCAAGGTGGTTGACTGGGGAGGGCTGCTGCTGGCACACACCCACTCCTGAAGCCCACTGGGGCGGTCCAAGGGCGAGGAGCTCGGAGCTCGGTCAGGGCTGTCCCAGCAGAACTTTTTGAGGGTGGACGGACACGCCCGCGGGCAATCAGGTGTTGCGGGCAGGCCCCGGGGGCAGGCCCTGCTGAGTCCCCGAGCGCCACCTGGGTTCCTGCCACCACCCTTGGGCCGGGATGAGGTGCCACCTTGTGCGTAGAAGCCCTGCACACAGGCAAGAAGCCCCCCAGGCCCGCGGCGCACCCGACCCTGGAGCCCCCTGGCCGGATGCAGCCACAGGGAACGGGGGTTCTGAGTTGGCAGGCCCCATTCCCGAAGCATCCACGGGCACTTCCCGAAGGGCTGACACCTGCTGCGCCTCAGCAGCCAGCCAACCTCCCTCCCTCTGGTCGGGCACTGCACGCCACACAGCCACTTGTGTCCCCTGTGTCCCTCCCTGGAGGCCGCAGCGCGTTTTGGGTTTTGGCGCGGACGGGCCCCTCTCGGCTTCCGTAGTCCATTTGCCCCCGGAGCCTGCCAGACCCCTGGCTCTAGGAGGCTGCCCAGGGGCGCTGCCAACAGCCCCCAGGTGCTGGCTAGCCGCAGCGGCCGGCCACAGGGGGAGCACACACAGCTGCGGGTGTCCCCGGGCCGCACACACGAACTGCCCCGCGCATCCCGGCGTTGCAAATAGGCCCCCCGGGAAGCCCCGCCCGCCCTAGGGGCTTGTCGGGTGGGGCCGACGCACGGTGGTTGACTGGGGAGGGCTGCTGCTGGCACACACCCACTCCTGAAGCCCACTGGGGCGGTCCAAGGACGAGGAGCTCGGAGCTCGGTCAGGGCTGTCCCAGCAGAACTTTTTGAGGGTGGACGGACACACCCGCGGGCAATCAGGTGTTGCGGGCAGGCCCCGGGGGCAGGCCCTGCTGAGTCCCCGAGCGCCACCTGGGTTCCTGCCACCACCCTTGGGCCGGGATGAGGTGCCACCTTGTGCGTAGAAGCCCTGCACACAGGCAAGAAGCCCCCCAGGCCCGCGGCGCACCCGACCCTGGAGCCCCCTGGCCGGATGCAGCCACAGGGAATGGGGGTTCTGAGTTGGCAGGCCCCATTCCCGAAGCATCCACGGGCACTTCCCGAAGGGCTGACACCTGCTGCGCCTCAGCAGCCAGCCAACCTCCCTCCCTCTGGTCGGGCACTGCAAGCCACACAGCCACTTGTGTCCCCTGTGTCCCTCCCTGGAGGCCGCAGCGCGTTTTGGGTTTTGGCGCGGACGGGCCCCTCTCGGCTTCCGTAGTCCATTTGCCCCCGGAGCCTGCCAGACCCCTGGCACTAGGAGGCGGCCCAGGGGCGCTGCCAACAGCCCCCAGGTGCTGGCTTGCCACAGCGGCCGGCCACGGGGGGAGCACACACACCTGCGGGTGTCCCCGGGCCGCACACACGAACTGCCCCGCGCTTCCCGGCGTTGCAAATAGGCCCCCCGGGAAGCCCCGCCCGCCCTAGGGGCTTGTCGGGTGGGGCCGACGCAAGGTGGTTGACTGGGGAGGGCTGCTGCTGGCACACACCCACTCCTGAAGCCCACTGGGGCGGTCCAAGGGCGAGGAGCTCGGAGCTCGGTCAGGGCTGTCCCAGCAGAACTTTTGGAGGGTGGACGGACACGCCCGCGGGCAATCAGGTGTTGCGGCAGGCCCCGGGGGCAGGCCCTGCTGAGTCCCCGAGCGCCACCTGGGTTCCTGCCACCACCCTTGGGCCGGGATGAGGTGCCACCTTGTGCGTAGAAGCCCTGCACACAGGCAAGAAGCCCCCCAGGCCCGCGGCGCACCCGACCCTGGAGCCCCCTGGCCGGATGCAGCCACAGGGAACGGGGGTTCTGAGTTGGCAGGCCCCATTCCCGAAGCATCCACGGGCACTTCCCGAAGGGCTGACACCTGCTGCGCCTCAGCAGCCAGCCAACCTCCCTCCCTCTGGTCGGGCACTGCAAGCCACACAGCCACTTGTGTCCCCTGTGTCCCTCCCTGGAGGCCGCAGCGCGTTTTGGGTTTTGGCGCAGACGGGCCCCTCTCGGCTTCCGTAGTCCATTTGCCCCCGGAGCCTGCCAGACCCCTGGCTCTAGGAGGCTGCCCAGGGGCGCTGCCAACAGCCCCCAGGTGCTGGCTAGCCGCAGCGGCCGGCCACGGGGGGAGCACACACACCTGTGGGTGTCCCCGGGCCTCACACACGAACTGCCCCGCGCTTCCTGGCGTTGCAAATAGGCCCCCCGGGAAGCCCCGCCCGCCCTAGGGGCTTGTCGGGTGGGGCCGACGCAAGGTGGTTGACTGGGGAGGGCTGCTGCTGCCACACACCCACTCCTGAAGCCCACTGGGGCGGTCCAAGGGCGAGGAGCTCGGAGCTCGGTCAGGGCTGTCCCAGCAGAACTTTTTGAGGGTGGACGGACACGCCCGCGGGCAATCAGGTGTTGCGGGCAGGCCCCGGGGGCAGGCCCTGCTGAGTCCCCGAGCGCCACCTGGGTTCCTGCCACCACCCTTGGGCCGGGATGAGGTGCAACCTTGTGCGTAGAAGCCCTGCACACAGGCAAGAAGCCCCCCAGGCCCGTGGCGCACCCGACCCTGGAGCCCCCTGGCAAATGCAGCCACAGGGAACGGGGGTTCTGAGTTGGCAGGCCCCATTCCCGAAGCATCCACGGGCACTTCCCGAAGGGCTGACACCTGCTGCGCCTCAGCAGCCAGCCAACCTCCCTCCCTCTGGTCGGGCACTGCACGCCACACAGCCACTTGTGTCCCCTGTGTCCCTCCCTGGAGGCCGCAGCGCGTTTTGGGTTTTGGCGCGGACGGGCCCCTCTCGGCTTCCGTAGTCCATTTGCCCCCGGAGCCTGCCAGACCCCTGGCTCTAGGAGGCTGCCCAGGGGCGCTGCCAACAGCCCCCAGGTGCTGGCTAGCCGCCTCGGCCGGCCACGGGGGGAGCACACACACCTGCGGGTGTCCCCGGGCCGCACACACGAACTGCCCCGCGCTTCCCGGCGTTGCAAATAGGCCCCCCGGGAAGCCCCGCCCGCCCTAGGGGCTTGTCGGGTGGGGCCGACGCAAGGTGGTTGACTGGGGAGGGCTGCTGCTGGCACACACCCACTCCTGAAGCCCACTGGGGCGGTCCAAGGGCGAGGAGCTCGGAGCTCGGTCAGGGCTGTCCCAGCAGAACTTTTTGAGGGTGGACGGACACGCCCGCGGGCAATCAGGTGTTGCGGGCAGGCCCCGGGGGCAGGCCCTGCTGAGTCCCCGAGCGCCACCTGGGTTCCTGCCACCACCCTTGGGCCGGGATGAGGTGCCACCTTGTGCGTAGAAGCCCTGCACACAGGCAAGAAGCCCCCCAGGCCCGCGGCGCACCCGACCCTGGAGCCCCCTGGCCGGATGCAGCCACAGGGAACGGGGGTTCTTTGTTGGCAGGCCCCATTCCCGAAGCATCCACGGGCACTTCCCGAAGGGCTGACACCTGCTGCGCCTCAGCAGCCAGCCAACCTCCCTCCCTCTGGTCGGGCACTGCAAGCCACACAGCCACTTGTGTCCCCTGTGTCCCTCCCTGGAGGCCGCAGCGCGTTTTGGGTTTTGGCGCGGACGGGCCCCTCTCGGCTTCCGTAGTCCATTTGCCCCCAGAGCCTTCCAGACCCCTGGCTCTAGCAGGCTGCCCAGGGGCGCTGCCAACAGCCCCCAGGTGCTGGCTAGCCGCCTCGGCCGGCCACGGGGGGAGCACACACACCTGCGGGTGTCCCCGGGCCGCACACACGAACTGCCCCGCGCTTCCCGGCGTTGCAAATAGGCCCCCCGGGAAGCCCCGCCCGCCCTAGGGGCTTGTCGGGTGGGGCCGACGCAAGGTGGTTGACTGGGGAGGGCTGCTGCTGCCACACACCCACTCCTGAAGCCCACTGGGGCGGTCCAAGGGCGAGGAGCTCGGAGCTCGGTCAGGGCTGTCCCAGCAGAACTTTTTGAGGGTGGACGGACACGCCCGCGGGCAATCAGGTGTTGCGGGCAGGCCCCGGGGGCAGGCCCTGCTGAGTCCCCGAGCGCCACCTGGGTTCCTGCCACCACCCTTGGGCCGGGATGAGGTGCCACCTTGTGCGTAGAAGCCCTGCACACAGGCAAGAAGCCCCCCAGGCCCGCGGCGCACCCGACCCTGGAGCCCCCTGGCCGGATGCAGCCACAGGGAACGGGGGTTCTGAGTTGGCAGGCCCCATTCCCGAAGCATCCACGGGCACTTCCCGAAGGGCTGACACCTGCTGCGCCTCAGCAGCCAGCCAACCTCCCTCCCTCTGGTCGGGCACTGCACGCCACACAGCCAGTTGTGTCCCCTGTGTCCCTCCCTGGAGGCCGCAGCGCGTTTTGGGTTTTGGCGCGGACGGGCCCCTCTCGGCTTCCGTAGTCCATTTGCCCCCGGAGCCTGCCAGACCCCTGGCTCTAGGAGGCTGCCCAGGGGCGCTGCCAACAGCCCCCAGGTGCTGGCTAGCCGCCTCGGCCGGCCACGGGGGGAGCACACACAGCTGCGGGTGTCCCCGGGCCGCACACACGAACTGCCCCGCGCTTCCCGGCGTTGCAAATAGGCCCCCCGGGAAGCCCCGCCCGCCCTAGGGGCTTGTCGGGTGGGGCCGACGCAAGGTGGTTGACTGGGGAGGGCTGCTGCTGGCACACACCCACTCCTGAAGCCCACTGGGGCGGTCCAAGGGCGAGGAGCTCGGAGCTCGGTCAGGGCTGTCCCAGCAGAACTTTTTGAGGGTGGACGGACACGCCCGCGGGCAATCAGGTGTTGCGGGCAGGCCCCGGGGGCAGGCCCTGCTGAGTCCCCGAGCGCCACCTGGGTTCCTGCCACCACCCTTGGGCCGGGATGAGGTGCCACCTTGTGCGTAGAAGCCCTGCACACAGGCAAGAAGCCCCCCAGGCCCGCGGCGCACCCGACCCTGGAGCCCCCTGGCCGGATGCAGCCACAGGGAACGGGGGTTCTGAGTTGGCAGGCCCCATTCCCGAAGCATCCACGGGCACTTCCCGAAGGGCTGACACCTGCTGCGCCTCAGCAGCCAGCCAACCTCCCTCCCTCTGGTCGGGCACTGCAAGCCACACAGCCACTTGTGTCCCCTGTGTCCCTCCCTGGAGGCCGCAGCGCGTTTTGGGTTTTGGCGCGGACGGGCCCCTCTCGGCTTCCGTAGTCCATTTGCCCCCGGAGCCTGCCAGACCCCTGGCTCTAGGAGGCTGCCCAGGGGCGCTGCCAACAGCCCCCAGGTGCTGGCTAGCCGCAGCGGCCGGCCACAGGGGGAGCACACACAGCTGCGGGTCTCCCCGGGCCGCACACACGAACTGCCCCGCGCATCCCGGCGTTGCAAATAGGCCCCCCGGGAAGCCCCGCCCGCCCTAGGGGCTTGTCGGGTGGGGCCGACGCACGGTGGTTGACTGGGGAGGGCTGCTGCTGGCACACACCCACTCCTGAAGCCCACTGGGGCGGTCCAAGGACGAGGAGCTCGGAGCTCGGTCAGGGCTGTCCCAGCAGAACTTTTTGAGGGTGGACGGACACACCCGCGGGCAATCAGGTGTTGCGGGCAGGCCCCGGGGGCAGGCCCTGCTGAGTCCCCGAGCGCCACCTGGGTTCCTGCCACCACCCTTGGGCCGGGATGAGGTGCCACCTTGTGCGTAGAAGCCCTGCACACAGGCAAGAAGCCCCCCAGGCCCGCGGCGCACCCGACCCTGGAGCCCCCTGGCCGGATGCAGCCACAGGGAATGGGGGTTCTGAGTTGGCAGGCCCCATTCCCGAAGCATCCACGGGCACTTCCCGAAGGGCTGACACCTGCTGCGCCTCAGCAGCCAGCCAACCTCCCTCCCTCTGGTCGGGCACTGCAAGCCACACAGCCACTTGTGTCCCCTGTGTCCCTCCCTGGAGGCCGCAGCGCGTTTTGGGTTTTGGCGCGGACGGGCCCCTCTCGGCTTCCGTAGTCCATTTGCCCCCGGAGCCTGCCAGACCCCTGGCACTAGGAGGCTGCCCAGGGGCGCTGCCAACAGCCCCCAGGTGCTGGCTTGCCACAGCGGCCGGCCACGGGGGGAGCACACACACCTGCGGGTGTCCCCGGGCCGCACACACGAACTGCCCCGCGCTTCCCGGCGTTGCAAATAGGCCCCCCGGGAAGCCCCGCCCGCCCTAGGGGCTTGTCGGGTGGGGCCGACGCAAGGTGGTTGACTGGGGAGGGCTGCTGCTGGCACACACCCACTCCTGAAGCCCACTGGGGCGGTCCAAGGGCGAGGAGCTCGGAGCTCGGTCAGGGCTGTCCCAGCAGAACTTTTGGAGGGTGGACGGACACGCCCGCGGGCAATCAGGTGTTGCGGCAGGCCCCGGGGGCAGGCCCTGCTGAGTCCCCGAGCGCCACCTGGGTTCCTGCCACCACCCTTGGGCCGGGATGAGGTGCCACCTTGTGCGTAGAAGCCCTGCACACAGGCAAGAAGCCCCCCAGGCCCGCGGCGCACCCGACCCTGGAGCCCCCTGGCCGGATGCAGCCACAGGGAACGGGGGTTCTGAGTTGGCAGGCCCCATTCCCGAAGCATCCACGGGCACTTCCCGAAGGGCTGACACCTGCTGCGCCTCAGCAGCCAGCCAACCTCCCTCCCTCTGGTCGGGCACTGCAAGCCACACAGCCACTTGTGTCCCCTGTGTCCCTCCCTGGAGGCCGCAGCGCGTTTTGGGTTTTGGCGCAGACGGGCCCCTCTCGGCTTCCGTAGTCCATTTGCCCCCGGAGCCTGCCAGACCCCTGGCTCTAGGAGGCTGCCCAGGGGCGCTGCCAACAGCCCCCAGGTGCTGGCTAGCCGCAGCGGCCGGCCACGGGGGGAGCACACACACCTGTGGGTGTCCCCGGGCCTCACACACGAACTGCCCCGCGCTTCCTGGCGTTGCAAATAGGCCCCCCGGGAAGCCCCGCCCGCCCTAGGGGCTTGTCGGGTGGGGCCGATGCAAGGTGGTTGACTGGGGAGGGCTGCTGCTGCCACACACCCACTCCTGAAGCCCACTGGGGCGGTCCAAGGGCGAGGAGCTCGGAGCTCGGTCAGGGCTGTCCCAGCAGAACTTTTTGAGGGTGGACGGACACGCCCGCGGGCAATCAGGTGTTGCGGGCAGGCCCCGGGGGCAGGCCCTGCTGAGTCCCCGAGCGCCACCTGGGTTCCTGCCACCACCCTTGGGCCGGGATGAGGTGCAACCTTGTGCGTAGAAGCCCTGCACACAGGCAAGAAGCCCCCCAGGCCCGTGGCGCACCCGACCCTGGAGCCCCCTGGCAAATGCAGCCACAGGGAACGGGGGTTCTGAGTTGGCAGGCCCCATTCCCGAAGCATCCACGGGCACTTCCCGAAGGGCTGACACCTGCTGCGCCTCAGCAGCCAGCCAACCTCCCTCCCTCTGGTCGGGCACTGCACGCCACACAGCCACTTGTGTCCCCTGTGTCCCTCCCTGGAGGCCGCAGCGCGTTTTGGGTTTTGGCGCGGACGGGCCCCTCTCGGCTTCCGTAGTCCATTTGCCCCCGGAGCCTGCCAGACCCCTGGCTCTAGGAGGCTGCCCAGGGGCGCTGCCAACAGCCCCCAGGTGCTGGCTAGCCGCCTCGGCCGGCCACGGGGGGAGCACACACACCTGCGGGTGTCCCCGGGCCGCACACACGAACTGCCCCGCGCTTCCCGGCGTTGCAAATAGGCCCCCCGGGAAGCCCCGCCCGCCCTAGGGGCTTGTCGGGTGGGGCCGACGCAAGGTGGTTGACTGGGGAGGGCTGCTGCTGGCACACACCCACTCCTGAAGCCCACTGGGGCGGTCCAAGGGCGAGGAGCTCGGAGCTCGGTCAGGGCTGTCCCAGCAGAACTTTTTGAGGGTGGACGGACACGCCCGCGGGCAATCAGGTGTTGCGGGCAGGCCCCGGGGGCAGGCCCTGCTGAGTCCCCGAGCGCCACCTGGGTTCCTGCCACCACCCTTGGGCCGGGATGAGGTGCCACCTTGTGCGTAGAAGCCCTGCACACAGGCAAGAAGCCCCCCAGGCCCGCGGCGCACCCGACCCTGGAGCCCCCTGGCCGGATGCAGCCACAGGGAACGGGGGTTCTGAGTTGGCAGGCCCCATTCCCGAAGCATCCACGGGCACTTCCCGAAGGGCTGACACCTGCTGCGCCTCAGCAGCCAGCCAACCTCCCTCCCTCTGGTCGGGCACTGCAAGCCACACAGCCACTTGTGTCCCCTGTGTCCCTCCCTGGAGGCCGCAGCGCGTTTTGGGTTTTGGCGCGGACGGGCCCCTCTCGGCTTCCGTAGTCCATTTGCCCCCGGAGCCTGCCAGACCCCTGGCTCTAGGAGGCTGCCCAGGGGCGCTGCCAACAGCCCCCAGGTGCTGGCTAGCCGCAGCGGCCGGCCACGGGGGGAGCACACACACCTGTGGGTGTCCCCGGGCCTCACACACGAACTGCCCCGCGCTTCCTGGCGTTGCAAATAGGCCCCCCGGGAAGCCCCGCCCGCCCTAGGGGCTTGTCGGGTGGGGCCGACGCAAGGTGGTTGACTGGGGAGGGCTGCTGCTGCCACACACCCACTCCTGAAGCCCACTGGGGCGGTCCAAGGGCGAGGAGCTCGGAGCTCGGTCAGGGCTGTCCCAGCAGAACTTTTTGAGGGTGGACGGACACGCCCGCGGGCAATCAGGTGTTGCGGGCAGGCCCCGGGGGCAGGCCCTGCTGAGTCCCCGAGCGCCACCTGGGTTCCTGCCACCACCCTTGGGCCGGGATGAGGTGCAACCTTGTGCGTAGAAGCCCTGCACACAGGCAAGAAGCCCCCCAGGCCCGTGGCGCACCCGACCCTGGAGCCCCCTGGCAAATGCAGCCACAGGGAACGGGGGTTCTGAGTTGGCAGGCCCCATTCCCGAAGCATCCACGGGCACTTCCCGAAGGGCTGACACCTGCTGCGCCTCAGCAGCCAGCCAACCTCCCTCCCTCTGGTCGGGCACTGCACGCCACACAGCCACTTGTGTCCCCTGTGTCCCTCCCTGGAGGCCGCAGCGCGTTTTGGGTTTTGGCGCGGACGGGCCCCTCTCGGCTTCCGTAGTCCATTTGCCCCCGGAGCCTGCCAGACCCCTGGCTCTAGGAGGCTGCCCAGGGGCGCTGCCAACAGCCCCCAGGTGCTGGCTAGCCGCCTCGGCCGGCCACGGGGGGAGCACACACACCTGCGGGTGTCCCCGGGCCGCACACACGAACTGCCCCGCGCTTCCCGGCGTTGCAAATAGGCCCCCCGGGAAGCCCCGCCCGCCCTAGGGGCTTGTCGGGTGGGGCCGACGCAAGGTGGTTGACTGGGGAGGGCTGCTGCTGGCACACACCCACTCCTGAAGCCCACTGGGGCGGTCCAAGGGCGAGGAGCTCGGAGCTCGGTCAGGGCTGTCCCAGCAGAACTTTTTGAGGGTGGACGGACACGCCCGCGGGCAATCAGGTGTTGCGGGCAGGCCCCGGGGGCAGGCCCTGCTGAGTCCCCGAGCGCCACCTGGGTTCCTGCCACCACCCTTGGGCCGGGATGAGGTGCCACCTTGTGCGTAGAAGCCCTGCACACAGGCAAGAAGCCCCCCAGGCCCGCGGCGCACCCGACCCTGGAGCCCCCTGGCCGGATGCAGCCACAGGGAACGGGGGTTCTGAGTTGGCAGGCCCCATTCCCGAAGCATCCACGGGCACTTCCCGAAGGGCTGACACCTGCTGCGCCTCAGCAGCCAGCCAACCTCCCTCCCTCTGGTCGGGCACTGCAAGCCACACAGCCACTTGTGTCCCCTGTGTCCCTCCCTGGAGGCCGCAGCGCGTTTTGGGTTTTGGCGCGGACGGGCCCCTCTCGGCTTCCGTAGTCCATTTGCCCCCGGAGCCTGCCAGACCCCTGGCTCTAGGAGGCTGCCCAGGGGCGCTGCCAACAGCCCCCAGGTGCTGGCTAGCCGCCTCGGCCGGCCACGGGGGGAGCACACACACCTGCGGGTGTCCCCGGGCCGCACACACGAACTGCCCCGCGCTTCCCGGCGTTGCAAATAGGCCCCCCGGGAAGCCCCGCCCGCCCTAGGGGCTTGTCGGGTGGGGCCGACGCAAGGTGGTTGACTGGGGAGGGCTGCTGCTGGCACACACCCACTCCTGAAGCCCACTGGGGCGGTCCAAGGGCGAGGAGCTCGGAGCTCGGTCAGGGCTGTCCCAGCAGAACTTTTTGAGGGTGGACGGACACGCCCGCGGGCAATCAGGTGTTGCGGGCAGGCCCCGGGGGCAGGCCCTGCTGAGTCCCCGAGCGCCACCTGGGTTCCTGCCACCACCCTTGGGCCGGGATGAGGTGCCACCTTGTGCGTAGAAGCCCTGCACACAGGCAAGAAGCCCCCCAGGCCCGCGGCGCACCCGACCCTGGAGCCCCCTGGCCGGATGCAGCCACAGGGAACGGGGGTTCTGAGTTGGCAGGCCCCATTCCCGAAGCATCCACGGGCACTTCCCGAAGGGCTGACACCTGCTGCGCCTCAGCAGCCAGCCAACCTCCCTCCCTCTGGTCGGGCACTGCACGCCACACAGCCACTTGTGTCCCCTGTGTCCCTCCCTGGAGGCCGCAGCGCGTTTTGGGTTTTGGCGCGGACGGGCCCCTCTCGGCTTCCGTAGTCCATTTGCCCCCGGAGCCTGCCAGACCCCTGGCTCTAGGAGGCTGCCCAGGGGCGCTGCCAACAGCCCCCAGGTGCTGGCTAGCCGCCTCGGCCGGCCACGGGGGGAGCACACACACCTGCGGGTGTCCCCGGGCCGCACACACGAACTGCCCCGCGCTTCCCGGCGTTGCAAATAGGCCCCCCGGGAAGCCCCGCCCGCCCTAGGGGCTTGTCGGGTGGGGCCGACGCAAGGTGGTTGACTGGGGAGGGCTGCTGCTGGCACACACCCACTCCTGAAGCCCACTGGGGCGGTCCAAGGGCGAGGAGCTCGGAGCTCGGTCAGGGCTGTCCCAGCAGAACTTTTTGAGGGTGGACGGACACGCCCGCGGGCAATCAGGTGTTGCGGGCAGGCCCCGGGGGCAGGCCCTGCTGAGTCCCCGAGCGCCACCTGGGTTCCTGCCACCACCCTTGGGCCGGGATGAGGTGCCACCTTGTGCGTAGAAGCCCTGCACACAGGCAAGAAGCCCCCCAGGCCCGCGGCGCACCCGACCCTGGAGCCCCCTGGCCGGATGCAGCCACAGGGAACGGGGGTTCTGAGTTGGCAGGCCCCATTCCCGAAGCATCCACGGGCACTTCCCGAAGGGCTGACACCTGCTGCGCCTCAGCAGCCAGCCAACCTCCCTCCCTCTGGTCGGGCACTGCACGCCACACAGCCAGTTGTGTCCCCTGTGTCCCTCCCTGGAGGCCGCAGCGCGTTTTGGGTTTTGGCGCAGACGGGCCCCTCTCGGCTTCCGTAGTCCATTTGCCCCCGGAGCCTGCCAGACCCCTGGCTCTAGGAGGCTGCCCAGGGGCGCTGCCAACAGCCCCCAGGTGCTGGCTAGCCACAGCGGCCGGCCACGGGGGGAGCACACACACCTGCGGGTGTCCCCGGGCCGCACACACGAACTGCCCCGCGCTTCCCGGCGTTGCAAATAGGCCCCCCGGGAAGCCCCGCCCGCCCTAGGGGCTTGTCGGGTGGGGCCGACGCAAGGTGGTTGACTGGGGAGGGCTGCTGCTGGCACACACCCACTCCTGAAGCCCACTGGGGCGGTCCAAGGGCGAGGAGCTCGGAGCTCGGTCAGGGCTGTCCCAGCAGAACTTTTTGAGGGTGGACGGACACGCCCGCGGGCAATCAGGTGTTGCGGGCAGGCCCCGGGGGCAGGCCCTGCTGAGTCCCCGAGCGCCACCTGGGTTCCTGCCACCACCCTTGGGCCGGGATGAGGTGCCACCTTGTGCGTAGAAGCCCTGCACACAGGCAAGAAGCCCCCCAGGCCCGCGGCGCACCCGACCCTGGAGCCCCCTGGCCGGATGCAGCCACAGGGAACGGGGGTTCTGAGTTGGCAGGCCCCATTCCCGAAGCATCCACGGGCACTTCCCGAAGGGCTGACACCTGCTGCGCCTCAGCAGCCAGCCAACCTCCCTCCCTCTGGTCGGGCACTGCAAGCCACACAGCCACTTGTGTCCCCTGTGTCCCTCCCTGGAGGCCGCAGCGCGTTTTGGGTTTTGGCGCGGACGGGCCCCTCTCGGCTTCCGTAGTCCATTTGCCCCCGGAGCCTGCCAGACCCCTGGCTCTAGGAGGCTGCCCAGGGGCGCTGCCAACAGCCCCCAGGTGCTGGCTAGCCGCAGCGGCCGGCCACAGGGGGAGCACACACAGCTGCGGGTGTCCCCGGGCCGCACACACGAACTGCCCCGCGCATCCCGGCGTTGCAAATAGGCCCCCCGGGAAGCCCCGCCCGCCCTAGGGGCTTGTCGGGTGGGGCCGACGCACGGTGGTTGACTGGGGAGGGCTGCTGCTGGCACACACCCACTCCTGAAGCCCACTGGGGCGGTCCAAGGACGAGGAGCTCGGAGCTCGGTCAGGGCTGTCCCAGCAGAACTTTTTGAGGGTGGACGGACACACCCGCGGGCAATCAGGTGTTGCGGGCAGGCCCCGGGGGCAGGCCCTGCTGAGTCCCCGAGCGCCACCTGGGTTCCTGCCACCACCCTTGGGCCGGGATGAGGTGCCACCTTGTGCGTAGAAGCCCTGCACACAGGCAAGAAGCCCCCCAGGCCCGCGGCGCACCCGACCCTGGAGCCCCCTGGCCGGATGCAGCCACAGGGAATGGGGGTTCTGAGTTGGCAGGCCCCATTCCCGAAGCATCCACGGGCACTTCCCGAAGGGCTGACACCTGCTGCGCCTCAGCAGCCAGCCAACCTCCCTCCCTCTGGTCGGGCACTGCAAGCCACACAGCCACTTGTGTCCCCTGTGTCCCTCCCTGGAGGCCGCAGCGCGTTTTGGGTTTTGGCGCGGACGGGCCCCTCTCGGCTTCCGTAGTCCATTTGCCCCCGGAGCCTGCCAGACCCCTGGCACTAGGAGGCTGCCCAGGGGCGCTGCCAACAGCCCCCAGGTGCTGGCTTGCCACAGCGGCCGGCCACGGGGGGAGCACACACACCTGCGGGTGTCCCCGGGCCGCACACACGAACTGCCCCGCGCTTCCCGGCGTTGCAAATAGGCCCCCCGGGAAGCCCCGCCCGCCCTAGGGGCTTGTCGGGTGGGGCCGACGCAAGGTGGTTGACTGGGGAGGGCTGCTGCTGGCACACACCCACTCCTGAAGCCCACTGGGGCGGTCCAAGGGCGAGGAGCTCGGAGCTCGGTCAGGGCTGTCCCAGCAGAACTTTTGGAGGGTGGACGGACACGCCCGCGGGCAATCAGGTGTTGCGGCAGGCCCCGGGGGCAGGCCCTGCTGAGTCCCCGAGCGCCACCTGGGTTCCTGCCACCACCCTTGGGCCGGGATGAGGTGCCACCTTGTGCGTAGAAGCCCTGCACACAGGCAAGAAGCCCCCCAGGCCCGCGGCGCACCCGACCCTGGAGCCCCCTGGCCGGATGCAGCCACAGGGAACGGGGGTTCTGAGTTGGCAGGCCCCATTCCCGAAGCATCCACGGGCACTTCCCGAAGGGCTGACACCTGCTGCGCCTCAGCAGCCAGCCAACCTCCCTCCCTCTGGTCGGGCACTGCAAGCCACACAGCCACTTGTGTCCCCTGTGTCCCTCCCTGGAGGCCGCAGCGCGTTTTGGGTTTTGGCGCAGACGGGCCCCTCTCGGCTTCCGTAGTCCATTTGCCCCCGGAGCCTGCCAGACCCCTGGCTCTAGGAGGCTGCCCAGGGGCGCTGCCAACAGCCCCCAGGTGCTGGCTAGCCGCAGCGGCCGGCCACGGGGGGAGCACACACACCTGTGGGTGTCCCCGGGCCTCACACACGAACTGCCCCGCGCTTCCTGGCGTTGCAAATAGGCCCCCCGGGAAGCCCCGCCCGCCCTAGGGGCTTGTCGGGTGGGGCCGACGCAAGGTGGTTGACTGGGGAGGGCTGCTGCTGCCACACACCCACTCCTGAAGCCCACTGGGGCGGTCCAAGGGCGAGGAGCTCGGAGCTCGGTCAGGGCTGTCCCAGCAGAACTTTTTGAGGGTGGACGGACACGCCCGCGGGCAATCAGGTGTTGCGGGCAGGCCCCGGGGGCAGGCCCTGCTGAGTCCCCGAGCGCCACCTGGGTTCCTGCCACCACCCTTGGGCCGGGATGAGGTGCAACCTTGTGCGTAGAAGCCCTGCACACAGGCAAGAAGCCCCCCAGGCCCGTGGCGCACCCGACCCTGGAGCCCCCTGGCAAATGCAGCCACAGGGAACGGGGGTTCTGAGTTGGCAGGCCCCATTCCCGAAGCATCCACGGGCACTTCCCGAAGGGCTGACACCTGCTGCGCCTCAGCAGCCAGCCAACCTCCCTCCCTCTGGTCGGGCACTGCACGCCACTCAGCCACTTGTGTCCCCTGTGTCCCTCCCTGGAGGCCGCAGCGCGTTTTGGGTTTTGGCGCGGACGGGCCCCTCTCGGCTTCCGTAGTCCATTTGCCCCCGGAGCCTGCCAGACCCCTGGCTCTAGGAGGCTGCCCAGGGGCGCTGCCAACAGCCCCCAGGTGCTGGCTAGCCGCCTCGGCCGGCCACGGGGGGAGCACACACACCTGCGGGTGTCCCCGGGCCGCACACACGAACTGCCCCGCGCTTCCCGGCGTTGCAAATAGGCCCCCCGGGAAGCCCCGCCCGCCCTAGGGGCTTGTCGGGTGGGGCCGACGCAAGGTGGTTGACTGGGGAGGGCTGCTGCTGGCACACACCCACTCCTGAAGCCCACTGGGGCGGTCCAAGGGCGAGGAGCTCGGAGCTCGGTCAGGGCTGTCCCAGCAGAACTTTTGGAGGGTGGACGGACACGCCCGCGGGCAATCAGGTGTTGCGGGCAGGCCCCGGGGGCAGGCCCTGCTGAGTCCCCGAGCGCCACCTGGGTTCCTGCCACCACCCTTGGGCCGGGATGAGGTGCCACCTTGTGCGTAGAAGCCCTGCACACAGGCAAGAAGCCCCCCAGGCCCGCGGCGCACCCGACCCTGGAGCCCCCTGGCCGGATGCAGCCACAGGGAACGGGGGTTCTGAGTTGGCAGGCCCCATTCCCGAAGCATCCACGGGCACTTCCCGAAGGGCTGACACCTGCTGCGCCTCAGCAGCCAGCCAACCTCCCTCCCTCTGGTCGGGCACTGCAAGCCACACAGCCACTTGTGTCCCCTGTGTCCCTCCCTGGAGGCCGCAGCGCGTTTTGGGTTTTGGCGCGGACGGGCCCCTCTCGGCTTCCGTAGTCCATTTGCCCCCGGAGCCTGCCAGACCCCTGGCTCTAGGAGGCTGCCCAGGGGCGCTGCCAACAGCCCCCAGGTGCTGGCTAGCCGCAGCGGCCGGCCACGGGGGGAGCACACACACCTGTGGGTGTCCCCGGGCCTCACACACGAACTGCCCCGCGCTTCCTGGCGTTGCAAATAGGCCCCCCGGGAAGCCCCGCCCGCCCTAGGGGCTTGTCGGGTGGGGCCGACGCAAGGTGGTTGACTGGGGAGGGCTGCTGCTGCCACACACCCACTCCTGAAGCCCACTGGGGCGGTCCAAGGGCGAGGAGCTCGGAGCTCGGTCAGGGCTGTCCCAGCAGAACTTTTTGAGGGTGGACGGACACGCCCGCGGGCAATCAGGTGTTGCGGGCAGGCCCCGGGGGCAGGCCCTGCTGAGTCCCCGAGCGCCACCTGGGTTCCTGCCACCACCCTTGGGCCGGGATGAGGTGCCACCTTGTGCGTAGAAGCCCTGCACACAGGCAAGAAGCCCCCCAGGCCCGCGGCGCACCCGACCCTGGAGCCCCCTGGCCGGATGCAGCCACAGGGAACGGGGGTTCTGAGTTGGCAGGCCCCATTCCCGAAGCATCCACGGGCACTTCCCGAAGGGCTGACACCTGCTGCGCCTCAGCAGCCAGCCAACCTCCCTCCCTCTGGTCGGGCACTGCACGCCACACAGCCAGTTGTGTCCCCTGTGTCCCTCCCTGGAGGCCGCAGCGCGTTTTGGGTTTTGGCGCGGACGGGCCCCTCTCGGCTTCCGTAGTCCATTTGCCCCCGGAGCCTGCCAGACCCCTGGCTCTAGGAGGCTGCCCAGGGGCGCTGCCAACAGCCCCCAGGTGCTGGCTAGCCGCCTCGGCCGGCCACCGGGGGAGCACACACACCTGCGGGTGTCCCCGGGCCGCACACACGAACTGCCCCGCGCTTCCCGGCGTTGCAAATAGGCCCCCCGGGAAGCCCCGCCCGCCCTAGGGGCTTGTCGGGTGGGGCCGACGCAAGGTGGTTGACTGGGGAGGGCTGCTGCTGGCACACACCCACTCCTGAAGCCCACTGGGGCGGTCCAAGGGCGAGGAGCTCGGAGCTCGGTCAGGGCTGTCCCAGCAGAACTTTTTGAGGGTGGACGGACACGCCCGCGGGCAATCAGGTGTTGCGGGCAGGCCCCGGGGGCAGGCCCTGCTGAGTCCCCGAGCGCCACCTGGGTTCCTGCCACCACCCTTGGGCCGGGATGAGGTGCCACCTTGTGCGTAGAAGCCCTGCACACAGGCAAGAAGCCCCCCAGGCCCGCGGCGCACCCGACCCTGGAGCCCCCTGGCCGGATGCAGCCACAGGGAACGGGGGTTCTGAGTTGGCAGGCCCCATTCCCGAAGCATCCACGGGCACTTCCCGAAGGGCTGACACCTGCTGCGCCTCAGCAGCCAGCCAACCTCCCTCCCTCTGGTCGGGCACTGCACGCCACACAGCCAGTTGTGTCCCCTGTGTCCCTCCCTGGAGGCCGCAGCGCGTTTTGGGTTTTGGCGCAGACGGGCCCCTCTCGGCTTCCGTAGTCCATTTGCCCCCGGAGCCTGCCAGACCCCTGGCTCTAGGAGGCTGCCCAGGGGCGCTGCCAACAGCCCCCAGGTGCTGGCTAGCCACAGCGGCCGGCCACGGGGGGAGCACACACACCTGCGGGTGTCCCCGGGCCGCACACACGAACTGCCCCGCGCTTCCCGGCGTTGCAAATAGGCCCCCCGGGAAGCCCCGCCCGCCCTAGGGGCTTGTCGGGTGGGGCCGACGCAAGGTGGTTGACTGGGGAGGGCTGCTGCTGGCACACACCCACTCCTGAAGCCCACTGGGGCGGTCCAAGGGCGAGGAGCTCGGAGCTCGGTCAGGGCTGTCCCAGCAGAACTTTTTGAGGGTGGACGGACACGCCCGCGGGCAATCAGGTGTTGCGGGCAGGCCCCGGGGGCAGGCCCTGCTGAGTCCCCGAGCGCCACCTGGGTTCCTGCCACCACCCTTGGGCCGGGATGAGGTGCCACCTTGTGCGTAGAAGCCCTGCACACAGGCAAGAAGCCCCCCAGGCCCGCGGCGCACCCGACCCTGGAGCCCCCTGGCCGGATGCAGCCACAGGGAACGGGGGTTCTGAGTTGGCAGGCCCCATTCCCGAAGCATCCACGGGCACTTCCCGAAGGGCTGACACCTGCTGCGCCTCAGCAGCCAGCCAACCTCCCTCCCTCTGGTCGGGCACTGCAAGCCACACAGCCACTTGTGTCCCCTGTGTCCCTCCCTGGAGGCCGCAGCGCGTTTTGGGTTTTGGCGCGGACGGGCCCCTCTCGGCTTCCGTAGTCCATTTGCCCCCGGAGCCTGCCAGACCCCTGGCTCTAGGAGGCTGCCCAGGGGCGCTGCCAACAGCCCCCAGGTGCTGGCTAGCCGCAGCGGCCGGCCACAGGGGGAGCACACACAGCTGCGGGTGTCCCCGGGCCGCACACACGAACTGCCCCGCGCATCCCGGCGTTGCAAATAGGCCCCCCGGGAAGCCCCGCCCGCCCTAGGGGCTTGTCGGGTGGGGCCGACGCACGGTGGTTGACTGGGGAGGGCTGCTGCTGGCACACACCCACTCCTGAAGCCCACTGGGGCGGTCCAAGGACGAGGAGCTCGGAGCTCGGTCAGGGCTGTCCCAGCAGAACTTTTGGAGGGTGGACGGACACACCCGCGGGCAATCAGGTGTTGCGGGCAGGCCCCGGGGGCAGGCCCTGCTGAGTCCCCGAGCGCCACCTGGGTTCCTGCCACCACCCTTGGGCCGGGATGAGGTGCCACCTTGTGCGTAGAAGCCCTGCACACAGGCAAGAAGCCCCCCAGGCCCGCGGCGCACCCGACCCTGGAGCCCCCTGGCCGGATGCAGCCACAGGGAATGGGGGTTCTGAGTTGGCAGGCCCCATTCCCGAAGCATCCACGGGCACTTCCCGAAGGGCTGACACCTGCTGCGCCTCAGCAGCCAGCCAACCTCCCTCCCTCTGGTCGGGCACTGCAAGCCACACAGCCACTTGTGTCCCCTGTGTCCCTCCCTGGAGGCCGCAGCGCGTTTTGGGTTTTGGCGCGGACGGGCCCCTCTCGGCTTCCGTAGTCCATTTGCCCCCGGAGCCTGCCAGACCCCTGGCACTAGGAGGCTGCCCAGGGGCGCTGCCAACAGCCCCCAGGTGCTGGCTTGCCACAGCGGCCGGCCACGGGGGGAGCACACACACCTGCGGGTGTCCCCGGGCCGCACACACGAACTGCCCCGCGCTTCCCGGCGTTGCAAATAGGCCCCCCGGGAAGCCCCGCCCGCCCTAGGGGCTTGTCGGGTGGGGCCGACGCAAGGTGGTTGACTGGGGAGGGCTGCTGCTGGCACACACCCACTCCTGAAGCCCACTGGGGCGGTCCAAGGGCGAGGAGCTCGGAGCTCGGTCAGGGCTGTCCCAGCAGAACTTTTGGAGGGTGGACGGACACGCCCGCGGGCAATCAGGTGTTGCGGCAGGCCCCGGGGGCAGGCCCTGCTGAGTCCCCGAGCGCCACCTGGGTTCCTGCCACCACCCTTGGGCCGGGATGAGGTGCCACCTTGTGCGTAGAAGCCCTGCACACAGGCAAGAAGCCCCCCAGGCCCGCGGCGCACCCGACCCTGGAGCCCCCTGGCCGGATGCAGCCACAGGGAACGGGGGTTCTGAGTTGGCAGGCCCCATTCCCGAAGCATCCACGGGCACTTCCCGAAGGGCTGACACCTGCTGCGCCTCAGCAGCCAGCCAACCTCCCTCCCTCTGGTCGGGCACTGCAAGCCACACAGCCACTTGTGTCCCCTGTGTCCCTCCCTGGAGGCCGCAGCGCGTTTTGGGTTTTGGCGCAGACGGGCCCCTCTCGGCTTCCGTAGTCCATTTGCCCCCGGAGCCTGCCAGACCCCTGGCTCTAGGAGGCTGCCCAGGGGCGCTGCCAACAGCCCCCAGGTGCTGGCTAGCCGCAGCGGCCGGCCACGGGGGGAGCACACACACCTGTGGGTGTCCCCGGGCCTCACACACGAACTGCCCCGCGCTTCCTGGCGTTGCAAATAGGCCCCCCGGGAAGCCCCGCCCGCCCTAGGGGCTTGTCGGGTGGGGCCGACGCAAGGTGGTTGACTGGGGAGGGCTGCTGCTGCCACACACCCACTCCTGAAGCCCACTGGGGCGGTCCAAGGGCGAGGAGCTCGGAGCTCGGTCAGGGCTGTCCCAGCAGAACTTTTTGAGGGTGGACGGACACGCCCGCGGGCAATCAGGTGTTGCGGGCAGGCCCCGGGGGCAGGCCCTGCTGAGTCCCCGAGCGCCACCTGGGTTCCTGCCACCACCCTTGGGCCGGGATGAGGTGCAACCTTGTGCGTAGAAGCCCTGCACACAGGCAAGAAGCCCCCCAGGCCCGTGGCGCACCCGACCCTGGAGCCCCCTGGCAAATGCAGCCACAGGGAACGGGGGTTCTGAGTTGGCAGGCCCCATTCCCGAAGCATCCACGGGCACTTCCCGAAGGGCTGACACCTGCTGCGCCTCAGCAGCCAGCCAACCTCCCTCCCTCTGGTCGGGCACTGCACGCCACACAGCCACTTGTGTCCCCTGTGTCCCTCCCTGGAGGCCGCAGCGCGTTTTGGGTTTTGGCGCGGACGGGCCCCTCTCGGCTTCCGTAGTCCATTTGCCCCCGGAGCCTGCCAGACCCCTGGCTCTAGGAGGCTGCCCAGGGGCGCTGCCAACAGCCCCCAGGTGCTGGCTAGCCGCCTCGGCCGGCCACGGGGGGAGCACACACACCTGCGGGTGTCCCCGGGCCGCACACACGAACTGCCCCGCGCTTCCCGGCGTTGCAAATAGGCCCCCCGGGAAGCCCCGCCCGCCCTAGGGGCTTGTCGGGTGGGGCCGACGCAAGGTGGTTGACTGGGGAGGGCTGCTGCTGGCACACACCCACTCCTGAAGCCCACTGGGGCGGTCCAAGGGCGAGGAGCTCGGAGCTCGGTCAGGGCTGTCCCAGCAGAACTTTTTGAGGGTGGACGGACACGCCCGCGGGCAATCAGGTGTTGCGGGCAGGCCCCGGGGGCAGGCCCTGCTGAGTCCCCGAGCGCCACCTGGGTTCCTGCCACCACCCTTGGGCCGGGATGAGGTGCCACCTTGTGCGTAGAAGCCCTGCACACAGGCAAGAAGCCCCCCAGGCCCGCGGCGCACCCGACCCTGGAGCCCCCTGGCCGGATGCAGCCACAGGGAACGGGGGTTCTGAGTTGGCAGGCCCCATTCCCGAAGCATCCACGGGCACTTCCCGAAGGGCTGACACCTGCTGCGCCTCAGCAGCCAGCCAACCTCCCTCCCTCTGGTCGGGCACTGCAAGCCACACAGCCACTTGTGTCCCCTGTGTCCCTCCCTGGAGGCCGCAGCGCGTTTTGGGTTTTGGCGCGGACGGGCCCCTCTCGGCTTCCGTAGTCCATTTGCCCCCGGAGCCTGCCAGACCCCTGGCTCTAGGAGGCTGCCCAGGGGCGCTGCCAACAGCCCCCAGGTGCTGGCTAGCCGCAGCGGCCGGCCACGGGGGGAGCACACACACCTGTGGGTGTCCCCGGGCCTCACACACGAACTGCCCCGCGCTTCCTGGCGTTGCAAATAGGCCCCCCGGGAAGCCCCGCCCGCCCTAGGGGCTTGTCGGGTGGGGCCGACGCAAGGTGGTTGACTGGGGAGGGCTGCTGCTGCCACACACCCACTCCTGAAGCCCACTGGGGCGGTCCAAGGGCGAGGAGCTCGGAGCTCGGTCAGGGCTGTCCCAGCAGAACTTTTTGAGGGTGGACGGACACGCCCGCGGGCAATCAGGTGTTGCGGGCAGGCCCCGGGGGCAGGCCCTGCTGAGTCCCCGAGCGCCACCTGGGTTCCTGCCACCACCCTTGGGCCGGGATGAGGTGCAACCTTGTGCGTAGAAGCCCTGCACACAGGCAAGAAGCCCCCCAGGCCCGTGGCGCACCCGACCCTGGAGCCCCCTGGCAAATGCAGCCACAGGGAACGGGGGTTCTGAGTTGGCAGGCCCCATTCCCGAAGCATCCACGGGCACTTCCCGAAGGGCTGACACCTGCTGCGCCTCAGCAGCCAGCCAACCTCCCTCCCTCTGGTCGGGCACTGCACGCCACACAGCCACTTGTGTCCCCTGTGTCCCTCCCTGGAGGCCGCAGCGCGTTTTGGGTTTTGGCGCGGACGGGCCCCTCTCGGCTTCCGTAGTCCATTTGCCCCCGGAGCCTGCCAGACCCCTGGCTCTAGGAGGCTGCCCAGGGGCGCTGCCAACAGCCCCCAGGTGCTGGCTAGCCGCCTCGGCCGGCCACGGGGGGAGCACACACACCTGCGGGTGTCCCCGGGCCGCACACACGAACTGCCCCGCGCTTCCCGGCGTTGCAAATAGGCCCCCCGGGAAGCCCCGCCCGCCCTAGGGGCTTGTCGGGTGGGGCCGACGCAAGGTGGTTGACTGGGGAGGGCTGCTGCTGGCACACACCCACTCCTGAAGCCCACTGGGGCGGTCCAAGGGCGAGGAGCTCGGAGCTCGGTCAGGGCTGTCCCAGCAGAACTTTTTGAGGGTGGACGGACACGCCCGCGGGCAATCAGGTGTTGCGGGCAGGCCCCGGGGGCAGGCCCTGCTGAGTCCCCGAGCGCCACCTGGGTTCCTGCCACCACCCTTGGGCCGGGATGAGGTGCCACCTTGTGCGTAGAAGCCCTGCACACAGGCAAGAAGCCCCCCAGGCCCGCGGCGCACCCGACCCTGGAGCCCCCTGGCCGGATGCAGCCACAGGGAACGGGGGTTCTGAGTTGGCAGGCCCCATTCCCGAAGCATCCACGGGCACTTCCCGAAGGGCTGACACCTGCTGCGCCTCAGCAGCCAGCCAACCTCCCTCCCTCTGGTCGGGCACTGCAAGCCACACAGCCACTTGTGTCCCCTGTGTCCCTCCCTGGAGGCCGCAGCGCGTTTTGGGTTTTGGCGCGGACGGGCCCCTCTCGGCTTCCGTAGTCCATTTGCCCCCGGAGCCTGCCAGACCCCTGGCTCTAGGAGGCTGCCCAGGGGCGCTGCCAACAGCCCCCAGGTGCTGGCTAGCCGCCTGGGCCGGCCACAGGGGGAGCACACACAGCTGCGGGTGTCCCCGGGCCGCACACACGAACTGCCCCGCGCATCCCGGCGTTGCAAATAGGCCCCCCGGGAAGCCCCGCCCGCCCTAGGGGCTTGTCGGGTGGGGCCGACGCAAGGTGGTTGACTGGGGAGGGCTGCTGCTGGCACACACCCACTCCTGAAGCCCACTGGGGCGGTCCAAGGGCGAGGAGCTCGGAGCTCGGTCAGGGCTGTCCCAGCAGAACTTTTGGAGGGTGGACGGACACGCCCGCGGGCAATCAGGTGTTGCGGGCAGGCCCCGGGGGCAGGCCCTGCTGAGTCCCCGAGCGCCACCTGGGTTCCTGCCACCACCCTTGGGCCGGGATGAGGTGCCACCTTGTGCGTAGAAGCCCTGCACACAGGCAAGAAGCCCCCCAGGCCCGCGGCGCACCCGACCCTGGAGCCCCCTGGCCGGATGCAGCCACAGGGAACGGGGGTTCTGAGTTGGCAGGCCCCATTCCCGAAGCATCCACGGGCACTTCCCGAAGGGCTGACACCTGCTGCGCCTCAGCAGCCAGCCAACCTCCCTCCCTCTGGTCGGGCACTGCACGCCACACAGCCACTTGTGTCCCCTGTGTCCCTCCCTGGAGGCCGCAGCGCGTTTTGGGTTTTGGCGCGGACGGGCCCGTCTCGGCTTCCGTAGTCCATTTGCCCCCGGAGCCTGCCAGACCCCTGGCTCTAGGAGGCTGCCCAGGGGCGCTGCCAACAGCCCCCAGGTGCTGGCTAGCCGCCTCGGCCGGCCACGGGGGGAGCACACACACCTGCGGGTGTCCCCGGGCCGCACACACGAACTGCCCCGCGCTTCCCGGCGTTGCAAATAGGCCCCCCGGGAAGCCCCGCCCGCCCTAGGGGCTTGTCGGGTGGGGCCGACGCAAGGTGGTTGACTGGGGAGGGCTGCTGCTGGCACACACCCACTCCTGAAGCCCACTGGGGCGGTCCAAGGGCGAGGAGCTCGGAGCTCGGTCAGGGCTGTCCCAGCAGAACTTTTTGAGGGTGGACGGACACGCCCGCGGGCAATCAGGTGTTGCGGGCAGGCCCCGGGGGCAGGCCCTGCTGAGTCCCCGAGCGCCACCTGGGTTCCTGCCACCACCCTTGGGCCGGGATGAGGTGCCACCTTGTGCGTAGAAGCCCTGCACACAGGCAAGAAGCCCCCCAGGCCCGCGGCGCACCCGACCCTGGAGCCCCCTGGCCGGATGCAGCCACAGGGAACGGGGGTTCTGAGTTGGCAGGCCCCATTCCCGAAGCATCCACGGGCACTTCCCGAAGGGCTGACACCTGCTGCGCCTCAGCAGCCAGCCAACCTCCCTCCCTCTGGTCGGGCACTGCAAGCCACACAGCCACTTGTGTCCCCTGTGTCCCTCCCTGGAGGCCGCAGCGCGTTTTGGGTTTTGGCGCAGACGGGCCCCTCTCGGCTTCCGTAGTCCATTTGCCCCCGGAGCCTGCCAGACCCCTGGCTCTAGGAGGCTGCCCAGGGGCGCTGCCAACAGCCCCCAGGTGCTGGCTAGCCACAGCGGCCGGCCACGGGGGGAGCACACACACCTGCGGGTGTCCCCGGGCCGCACACACGAACTGCCCCGCGCTTCCCGGCGTTGCAAATAGGCCCCCCGGGAAGCCCCGCCCGCCCTAGGGGCTTGTCGGGTGGGGCCGACGCACGGTGGTTGACTGGGGAGGGCTGCTGCTGGCACACACCCACTCCTGAAGCCCACTGGGGCGGTCCAAGGGCGAGGAGCTCGGAGCTCGGTCAGGGCTGTCCCAGCAGAACTTTTTGAGGGTGGACGGACACGCCCGCGGGCAATCAGGTGTTGCGGGCAGGCCCCGGGGGCAGGCCCTGCTGAGTCCCCGAGCGCCACCTGGGTTCCTGCCACCACCCTTGGGCCGGGATGAGGTGCCACCTTGTGCGTAGAAGCCCTGCACACAGGCAAGAAGCCCCCCAGGCCCGCGGCGCACCCGACCCTGGAGCCCCCTGGCCGGATGCAGCCACAGGGAACGGGGGTTCTGAGTTGGCAGGCCCCATTCCCGAAGCATCCACGGGCACTTCCCGAAGGGCTGACACCTGCTGCGCCTCAGCAGCCAGCCAACCTCCCTCCCTCTGGTCGGGCACTGCAAGCCACACAGCCACTTGTGTCCCCTGTGTCCCTCCCTGGAGGCCGCAGCGCGTTTTGGGTTTTGGCGCGGACGGGCCCCTCTCGGCTTCCGTAGTCCATTTGCCCCCGGAGCCTGCCAGACCCCTGGCTCTAGGAGGCTGCCCAGGGGCGCTGCCAACAGCCCCCAGGTGCTGGCTAGCCGCCTGGGCCGGCCACAGGGGGAGCACACACAGCTGCGGGTGTCCCCGGGCCGCACACACGAACTGCCCCGCGCATCCCGGCGTTGCAAATAGGCCCCCCGGGAAGCCCCGCCCGCCCTAGGGGCTTGTCGGGTGGGGCCGACGCAAGGTGGTTGACTGGGGAGGGCTGCTGCTGGCACACACCCACTCCTGAAGCCCACTGGGGCGGTCCAAGGGCGAGGAGCTCGGAGCTCGGTCAGGGCTGTCCCAGCAGAACTTTTGGAGGGTGGACGGACACGCCCGCGGGCAATCAGGTGTTGCGGGCAGGCCCCGGGGGCAGGCCCTGCTGAGTCCCCGAGCGCCACCTGGGTTCCTGCCACCACCCTTGGGCCGGGATGAGGTGCCACCTTGTGCGTAGAAGCCCTGCACACAGGCAAGAAGCCCCCCAGGCCCGCGGCGCACCCGACCCTGGAGCCCCCTGGCCGGATGCAGCCACAGGGAACGGGGGTTCTGAGTTGGCAGGCCCCATTCCCGAAGCATCCACGGGCACTTCCCGAAGGGCTGACACCTGCTGCGCCTCAGCAGCCAGCCAACCTCCCTCCCTCTGGTCGGGCACTGCACGCCACACAGCCACTTGTGTCCCCTGTGTCCCTCCCTGGAGGCCGCAGCGCGTTTTGGGTTTTGGCGCGGACGGGCCCCTCTCGGCTTCCGTAGTCCATTTGCCCCCGGAGCCTGCCAGACCCCTGGCTCTAGGAGGCTGCCCAGGGGCGCTGCCAACAGCCCCCAGGTGCTGGCTAGCCGCCTCGGCCGGCCACGGGGGGAGCACACACACCTGCGGGTGTCCCCGGGCCGCACACACGAACTGCCCCGCGCTTCCCGGCGTTGCAAATAGGCCCCCCGGGAAGCCCCGCCCGCCCTAGGGGCTTGTCGGGTGGGGCCGACGCAAGGTGGTTGACTGGGGAGGGCTGCTGCTGGCACACACCCACTCCTGAAGCCCACTGGGGCGGTCCAAGGGCGAGGAGCTCGGAGCTCGGTCAGGGCTGTCCCAGCAGAACTTTTTGAGGGTGGACGGACACGCCCGCGGGCAATCAGGTGTTGCGGGCAGGCCCCGGGGGCAGGCCCTGCTGAGTCCCCGAGCGCCACCTGGGTTCCTGCCACCACCCTTGGGCCGGGATGAGGTGCCACCTTGTGCGTAGAAGCCCTGCACACAGGCAAGAAGCCCCCCAGGCCCGCGGCGCACCCGACCCTGGAGCCCCCTGGCCGGATGCAGCCACAGGGAACGGGGGTTCTGAGTTGGCAGGCCCCATTCCCGAAGCATCCACGGGCACTTCCCGAAGGGCTGACACCTGCTGCGCCTCAGCAGCCAGCCAACCTCCCTCCCTCTGGTCGGGCACTGCAAGCCACACAGCCACTTGTGTCCCCTGTGTCCCTCCCTGGAGGCCGCAGCGCGTTTTGGGTTTTGGCGCAGACGGGCCCCTCTCGGCTTCCGTAGTCCATTTGCCCCCGGAGCCTGCCAGACCCCTGGCTCTAGGAGGCTGCCCAGGGGCGCTGCCAACAGCCCCCAGGTGCTGGCTAGCCACAGCGGCCGGCCACGGGGGGAGCACACACACCTGCGGGTGTCCCCGGGCCGCACACACGAACTGCCCCGCGCTTCCCGGCGTTGCAAATAGGCCCCCCGGGAAGCCCCGCCCGCCCTAGGGGCTTGTCGGGTGGGGCCGACGCACGGTGGTTGACTGGGGAGGGCTGCTGCTGGCACACACCCACTCCTGAAGCCCACTGGGGCGGTCCAAGGGCGAGGAGCTCGGAGCTCGGTCAGGGCTGTCCCAGCAGAACTTTTTGAGGGTGGACGGACACGCCCGCGGGCAATCAGGTGTTGCGGGCAGGCCCCGGGGGCAGGCCCTGCTGAGTCCCCGAGCGCCACCTGGGTTCCTGCCACCACCCTTGGGCCGGGATGAGGTGCCACCTTGTGCGTAGAAGCCCTGCACACAGGCAAGAAGCCCCCCAGGCCCGCGGCGCACCCGACCCTGGAGCCCCCTGGCCGGATGCAGCCACAGGGAACGGGGGTTCTGAGTTGGCAGGCCCCATTCCCGAAGCATCCACGGGCACTTCCCGAAGGGCTGACACCTGCTGCGCCTCAGCAGCCAGCCAACCTCCCTCCCTCTGGTCGGGCACTGCAAGCCACACAGCCACTTGTGTCCCCTGTGTCCCTCCCTGGAGGCCGCAGCGCGTTTTGGGTTTTGGCGCGGACGGGCCCCTCTCGGCTTCCGTAGTCCATTTGCCCCCGGAGCCTGCCAGACCCCTGGCTCTAGGAGGCTGCCCAGGGGCGCTGCCAACAGCCCCCAGGTGCTGGCTAGCCGCCTCGGCCGGCCACAGGGGGAGCACACACAGCTGCGGGTGTCCCCGGGCCGCACACACGAACTGCCCCGCGCATCCCGGCGTTGCAAATAGGCCCCCCGGGAAGCCCCGCCCGCCCTAGGGGCTTGTCGGGTGGGGCCGACGCACGGTGGTTGACTGGGGAGGGCTGCTGCTGCCACACACCCACTCCTGAAGCCCACTGGGGCGGTCCAAGGGCGAGGAGCTCGGAGCTCGGTCAGGGCTGTCCCAGCAGAACTTTTGGAGGGTGGACGGACACGCCCGCGGGCAATCAGGTGTTGCGGGCAGGCCCCGGGGGCAGGCCCTGCTGAGTCCCCGAGCGCCACCTGGGTTCCTGCCACCACCCTTGGGCCGGGATGAGGTGCCACCTTGTGCGTAGAAGCCCTGCACACAGGCAAGAAGCCCCCCAGGCCCGCGGCGCACCCGACCCTGGAGCCCCCTGGCCGGATGCAGCCACAGGGAACGGGGGTTCTGAGTTGGCAGGCCCCATTCCCGAAGCATCCACGGGCACTTCCCGAAGGGCTGACACCTGCTGCGCCTCAGCAGCCAGCCAACCTCCCTCCCTCTGGTCGGGCACTGCAAGCCACACAGCCACTTGTGTCCCCTGTGTCCCTCCCTGGAGGCCGCAGCGCGTTTTGGGTTTTGGCGCGGACGGGCCCCTCTCGGCTTCCGTAGTCCATTTGCCCCCGGAGCCTGCCAGACCCCTGGCTCTAGGAGGCTGCCCAGGGGCGCTGCCAACAGCCCCCAGGTGCTGGCTAGCCGCCTGGGCCGGCCACAGGGGGAGCACACACAGCTGCGGGTGTCCCCGGGCCGCACACACGAACTGCCCCGCGCATCCCGGCGTTGCAAATAGGCCCCCCGGGAAGCCCCGCCCGCCCTAGGGGCTTGTCGGGTGGGGCCGACGCACGGTGGTTGACTGGGGAGGGCTGCTGCTGGCACACACCCACTCCTGAAGCCCACTGGGGCGGTCCAAGGACGAGGAGCTCGGAGCTCGGTCAGGGCTGTCCCAGCAGAACTTTTTGAGGGTGGACGGACACGCCCGCGGGCAATCAGGTGTTGCGGGCAGGCCCCGGGGGCAGGCCCTGCTGAGTCCCCGAGCGCCACCTGGGTTCCTGCCACCACCCTTGGGCCGGGATGAGGTGCCACCTTGTGCGTAGAAGCCCTGCACACAGGCAAGAAGCCCCCCAGGCCCGCGGCGCACCCGACCCTGGAGCCCCCTGGCCGGATGCAGCCACAGGGAACGGGGGTTCTGAGTTGGCAGGCCCCATTCCCGAAGCATCCACGGGCACTTCCCGAAGGGCTGACACCTGCTGCGCCTCAGCAGCCAGCCAACCTCCCTCCCTCTGGTCGGGCACTGCAAGCCACACAGCCACTTATGTCCCCTGTGTCCCTCCCTGGAGGCCGCAGCGCGTTTTGGGTTTTGGCGCGGACGGGCCCGTCTCGGCTTCCGTAGTCCATTTGCCCCCGGAGCCTGCCAGACCCCTGGCACTAGGAGGCTGCCCAGGGGCGCTGCCAACAGCCCCCAGGTGCTGGCTTGCCACAGCAGCCGGCCACGGGGGGAGCACACACACCTGCGGGTGTCCCCGGGCCGCACACACGAACTGCCCCGCGCTTCCCGGCGTTGCAAATAGGCCCCCCGGGAAGCCCCGCCCGCCCTAGGGGCTTGTCGGGTGGGGCCGACGCAAGGTGGTTGACTGGGGAGGGCTGCTGCTGGCACACACCCACTCCTGAAGCCCACTGGGGCGGTCCAAGGGCGAGGAGCTCGGAGCTCGGTCAGGGCTGTCCCAGCAGAACTTTTGGAGGGTGGACGGACACGCCCGCGGGCAATCAGGTGTTGCGGCAGGCCCCGGGGGCAGGCCCTGCTGAGTCCCCGAGCGCCACCTGGGTTCCTGCCACCACCCTTGGGCCGGGATGAGGTGCCACCTTGTGCGTAGAAGCCCTGCACACAGGCAAGAAGCCCCCCAGGCCCGCGGCGCACCCGACCCTGGAGCCCCCTGGCCGGATGCAGCCACAGGGAACGGGGGTTCTGAGTTGGCAGGCCCCATTCCCGAAGCATCCACGGGCACTTCCCGAAGGGCTGACACCTGCTGCGCCTCAGCAGCCAGCCAACCTCCCTCCCTCTGGTCGGGCACTGCAAGCCACACAGCCACTTGTGTCCCCTGTGTCCCTCCCTGGAGGCCGCAGCGCGTTTTGGGTTTTGGCGCGGACGGGCCCGTCTCGGCTTCCGTAGTCCATTTGCCCCCGGAGCCTGCCAGACCCCTGGCTCTAGGAGGCTGCCCAGGGGCGCTGCCAACAGCCCCCAGGTGCTGGCTAGCCGCAGCGGCCGGCCACGGGGGGAGCACACACACCTGTGGGTGTCCCCGGGCCTCACACACGAACTGCCCCGCGCTTCCTGGCGTTGCAAATAGGCCCCCCGGGAAGCCCCGCCCGCCCTAGGGGCTTGTCGGGTGGGGCCGACGCAAGGTGGTTGACTGGGGAGGGCTGCTGCTGCCACACACCCACTCCTGAAGCCCACTGGGGCGGTCCAAGGGCGAGGAGCTCGGAGCTCGGTCAGGGCTGTCCCAGCAGAACTTTTTGAGGGTGGACGGACACGCCCGCGGGCAATCAGGTGTTGCGGGCAGGCCCCGGGGGCAGGCCCTGCTGAGTCCCCGAGCGCCACCTGGGTTCCTGCCACCACCCTTGGGCCGGGATGAGGTGCCACCTTGTGCGTAGAAGCTCTGCACACAGGCAAGAAGCCCCCAGGCCCGCGGCGCACCCGACCCTGGAGCCCCCTGGCCGGATGCAGCCACAGGGAACGGGGGTTCTGAGTTGGCAGGCCCCATTCCCGAAGCATCCACGGGCACTTCCCGAAGGGCTGACACCTGCTGCGCCTCAGCAGCCAGCCAACCTCCCTCCCTCTGGTCGGGCACTGCACGCCACACAGCCACTTGTGTCCCCTGTGTCCCTCCCTGGAGGCCGCAGCGCGTTTTGGGTTTTGGCGCGGACGGGCCCCTCTCGGCTTCCGTAGTCCATTTGCCCCCGGAGCCTGCCAGACCCCTGGCTCTAGGAGGCTGCCCAGGGGCGCTGCCAACAGCCCCCAGGTGCTGGCTAGCCGCCTCGGCCGGCCACGGGGGGAGCACACACACCTGCGGGTGTCCCCGGGCCGCACACACGAACTGCCCCGCGCTTCCCGGCGTTGCAAATAGGCCCCCCGGGAAGCCCCGCCCGCCCTAGGGGCTTGTCGGGTGGGGCCGACGCACGGTGGTTGACTGGGGAGGGCTGCTGCTGGCACACACCCACTCCTGAAGCCCACTGGGGCGGTCCAAGGGCGAGGAGCTCGGAGCTCGGTCAGGGCTGTCCCAGCAGAACTTTTTGAGGGTGGACGGACACGCCGGCGGGCAATCAGGTGTTGCGGGCAGGCCCCGGGGGCAGGCCCTGCTGAGTCCCCGAGCGCCACCTGGGTTCCTGCCACCACCCTTGGGCCGGGATGAGGTGCCACCTTGTGCGTAGAAGCCCTGCACACAGGCAAGAAGCCCCCCAGGCCCGCGGCGCACCTGACCCTGGAGCCCCCTGTCCGGATGCAGCCACAGGGAACGGGGGTTCTTTGTTGGCAGGCCCCATTCCCGAAGCATCCACGGGCAGTTCCCCGAAGGGCTGACACCTGCTGCGCCTCAGCAGCCAGCCAACCTCCCTCCCTCTGGTCGGGCACTGCAAGCCACACAGCCACTTGTGTCCCCTGTGTCCCTCCCTGGAGGCCGCAGCGCGTTTTGGGTTTTGGCGCGGACGGGCCCCTCTCGGCTTCCGTAGTCCATTTGCCCCCGGAGCCTGCCAGACCCCTGGCTCTAGGAGGCTGCCCAGGGGCGCTGCCAACAGCCCCCAGGTGCTGGCTAGCCACAGCGGCCGGCCACGGGGGGAGCACACACACCTGCGGGTGTCCCCGGGCCGCACACACGAACTGCCCCGCGCATCCCGGCGTTGCAAATAGGCCCCCCGGGAAGCCCCGCCCGCCCTAGGGGCTTGTCCGGTGGGGCTGACGCAAGGTGGTTGACTGGGGAGGGCTGCTGCTGGCACACACCCACTCCTGAAGCCCACTGGGCCGGTCCAAGGGCGAGGAGCTCGGAGCTCGGAGCTCGGTCAGGGCTGTCCCAGCAGAACTTTTTGAGGGTGGACGGACACGTCCGCGGGCAATCAGGTGTTGCGGGCAGGCCCCGGGGGCAGGCCCTGCTGAGTCCCCGAGCGCCACCTGGGTTCCTGCCACCACCCTTGGGCCGGGATGAGGTGCCACCTTGTGCGTAGAAGCCCTGCACACAGGCAAGAAGCCCCCCAGGCCCGCGGCGCACCCGACCCTGGAGCCCCCTGGCCGGATGCAGCCACAGGGAACGGGGGTTCTGAGTTGGCAGGCCCCATTCCCGAAGCACCCACGGGCACTTCCCGAAGGGCTGACACCTGCTGCGCCTCAGCAGCCAGCCAACCTCCCTCCCTCTGGTCGGGCACTGCACGCCACACAGCCACTTGTGTCCCCTGTGTCCCTCCCTGGAGGCCGCAGCGCGTTTTGGGTTTTGGCGCGGACGGGCCCCTCTCGGCTTCCGTAGTCCATTTGCCCCCGGAGCCTGCCAGACCCCTGGCTCTAGGAGGCTGCCCAGGGGCGCTGCCAACAGCCCCCAGGTGCTGGCTAGCCGCCTCGGCCGGCCACGGGGGGAGCACACACACCTGCGGGTGTCCCCGGGCCGCACACACGAACTGCCCCGCGCTTCCCGGCGTTGCAAATAGGCCCCCCGGGAAGCCCCGCCCGCCCTAGGGGCTTGTCGGGTGGGGCCGACGCAAGGTGGTTGACTGGGGAGGGCTGCTGCTGGCACACACCCACTCCTGAAGCCCACTGGGGCGGTCCAAGGGCGAGGAGCTCGGAGCTCGGTCAGGGCTGTCCCAGCAGAACTTTTTGAGGGTGGACGGACACGCCCGCGGGCAATCAGGTGTTGCGGGCAGGCCCCGGGGGCAGGCCCTGCTGAGTCCCCGAGCGCCACCTGGGTTCCTGCCACCACCCTTGGGCCGGGATGAGGTGCCACCTTGTGCGTAGAAGCCCTGCACACAGGCAAGAAGCCCCCCAGGCCCGCGGCGCACCCGACCCTGGAGCCCCCTGGCCGGATGCAGCCACAGGGAACGGGGGTTCTGAGTTGGCATGCCCCATTCCCGAAGCATCCACGGGCACTTCCCGAAGGGCTGACACCTGCTGCGCCTCAGCAGCCAGCCAACCTCCCTCCCTCTGGTCGGGCACTGCACGCCACACAGCCACTTGTGTCCCCTGTGTCCCTCCCTGGAGGCCGCAGCGCGTTTTGGGTTTTGGCGCGGACGGGCCCCTCTCGGCTTCCGTAGTCCATTTGCCCCCGGAGCCTGCCAGACCCCTGGCTCTAGGAGGCTGCCCAGGGGCGCTGCCAACAGCCCCCAGGTGCTGGCTAGCCGCCTCGGCCGGCCACGGGGGGAGCACACACACCTGCGGGTGTCCCCGGGCCGCACACACGAACTGCCCCGCGCTTCCCGGCGTTGCAAATAGGCCCCCCGGGAAGCCCCGCCCGCCCTAGGGGCTTGTCGGGTGGGGCCGACGCAAGGTGGTTGACTGGGGAGGGCTGCTGCTGGCACACACCCACTCCTGAAGCCCACTGGGGCGGTCCAAGGGCGAGGAGCTCGGAGCTCGGTCAGGGCTGTCCCAGCAGAACTTTTGGAGGGTGGACGGACACGCCCGCGGGCAATCAGGTGTTGCGGGCAGGCCCCGGGGGCAGGCCCTGCTGAGTCCCCGAGCGCCACCTGGGTTCCTGCCACCACCCTTGGGCCGGGATGAGGTGCCACCTTGTGCGTAGAAGCCCTGCACACAGGCAAGAAGCCCCCCAGGCCCGCGGCGCACCCGACCCTGGAGCCCCCTGGCCGGATGCAGCCACAGGGAACGGGGGTTCTGAGTTGGCAGGCCCCATTCCCGAAGCATCCACGGGCACTTCCCGAAGGGCTGACACCTGCTGCGCCTCAGCAGCCAGCCAACCTCCCTCCCTCTGGTTGGGCACTGCAAGCCACACAGCCACTTGTGTCCCCTGTGTCCCTCCCTGGAGGCCGCAGCGCGTTTTGGGTTTTGGCGCGGACGGGCCCCTCTCGGCTTCCGTAGTCCATTTGCCCCCGGAGCCTGCCAGACCCCTGGCTCTAGGAGGCTGCCCAGGGGCGCTGCCAACAGCCCCCAGGTGCTGGCTAGCCACCTCGGCCGGCCACGGGGGGAGCACACACACCTGCGGGTGTCCCCGGGCCGCACACACGAACTGCCCCGCGCTTCCCGGCGTTGCAAATAGGCCCCCCGGGAAGCCCCGCCCGCCCTAGGGACTTGTCGGGTGGGGCCGACGCAAGGTGGTTGACTGGGGAGGGCTGCTGCTGGCACACACCCACTCCTGAAGCCCACTGGGGCGGTCCAAGGGCGAGGAGCTCGGAGCTCGGTCAGGGCTGTCCCAGCAGAACTTTTTGAGGGTGGACGGACACGCCCGCGGGCAATCAGGTGTTGCGGGCAGGCCCCGGGGGCAGGCCCTGCTGAGTCCCCGAGCGCCACCTGGGTTCCTGCCACCACCCTTGGGCCGGGATGAGGTGCCACCTTGTGCGTAGAAGCCCTGCACACAGGCAAGAAGCCCCCCAGGCCCGCGGCGCACCCGACCCTGGAGCCCCCTGGCCGGATGCAGCCACAGGGAACGGGGGTTCTGAGTTGGCAGGCCCCATTCCCGAAGCATCCACGGGCACTTCCCGAAGGGCTGACACCTGCTGCGCCTCAGCAGCCAGCCAACCTCCCTCCCTCTGGTCGGGCACTGCAAGCCACACAGCCACTTGTGTCCCCTGTGTCCCTCCCTGGAGGCCGCAGCGCGTTTTGGGTTTTGGCGCGGACGGGCCCCTCTCGGCTTCCGTAGTCCATTTGCCCCCGGAGCCTGCCAGACCCCTGGCTCTAGGAGGCTGCCCAGGGGCGCTGCCAACAGCCCCCAGGTGCTGGCTAGCCGCCTCGGCCGGCCACAGGGGGAGCACACACAGCTGCGGGTGTCCCCGGGCCGCACACACGAACTGCCCCGCGCATCCCGGCGTTGCAAATAGGCCCCCCGGGAAGCCCCGCCCGCCCCAGGGGCTTGTCGGGTGGGGCCGACGCACGGTGGTTGACTGGGGAGGGCTGCTGCTGGCACACACCCACTCCTGAAGCCCACTGGGGCGGTCCAAGGGCGAGGAGCTCGGAGCTCGGTCAGGGCTGTCCCAGCAGAACTTTTGGAGGGTGGACGGACACGCCCGCGGGCAATCAGGTGTTGCGGGCAGGCCCCGGGGGCAGGCCCTGCTGAGTCCCCGAGCGCCACCTGGGTTCCTGCCACCACCCTTGGGCCGGGATGAGGTGCCACCTTGTGCGTAGAAGCCCTGCACACAGGCAAGAAGCCCCCAGGCCCGCGGCGCACCCGACCCTGGAGCCCCCTGGCCGGATGCAGCCACAGGGAACGGGGGTTCTGAGTTGGCAGGCCCCATTCCCGAAGCATCCACGGGCACTTCCCGAAGGGCTGACACCTGCTGCGCCTCAGCAGCCAGCCAACCTCCCTCCCTCTGGTCGGGCACTGCAAGCCACACAGCCACTTGTGTCCCCTGTGTCCCTCCCTGGAGGCCGCAGCGCGTTTTGGGTTTTGGCGCGGACGGGCCCCTCTCGGCTTCCGTAGTCCATTTGCCCCCGGAGCCTGCCAGACCCCTGGCCCTAGGAGGCTGCCCAGGGGCGCTGCCAACAGCCCCCAGGTGCTGGCTTGCCACAGCGGCCGGCCACGGGGGGAGCACACACACCTGTGGGTGTCCCCGGGCCGCACACACGAACTGCCCCGCGCATCCCGGCGTTGCAAATAGGCCCCCCGGGAAGCCCCGCCCGCCCTAGGGGCTTGTCGGGTGGGGCCGACGCAAGGTGGTTGACTGGGGAGGGCTGCTGCTGGCACACACCCACTCCTGAAGCCCACTGGGGCGGTCCAAGGGCGAGGAGCTCGGAGCTTGGTCAGGGCTGTCCCAGCAGAACTTTTGGAGGGTGGACGGACACGCCCGCGGGCAATCAGGTGTTGCGGCAGGCCCCGGGGGCAGGCCCTGCTGAGTCCCCGAGCGCCACCTGGGTTCCTGCCACCACCCTTGGGCCGGGATGAGGTGCCACCTTGTGCGTAGAAGCCCTGCACACAGGCAAGAAGCCCCCCAGGCCCGCGGCGCACCCGACCCTGGAGCCCCCTGGCCGGATGCAGCCACAGGGAACGGGGGTTCTGAGTTGGCAGGCCCCATTCCCGAAGCATCCACGGGCACTTCCCGAAGGGCTGACACCTGCTGCGCCTCAGCAGCCAGCCAACCTCCCTCCCTCTGGTCGGGCACTGCAAGCCACACAGCCACTTGTGTCCCCTGTGCCCCTCCCTGGAGGCCGCAGCGCGTTTTGGGTTTTGGCGCAGACGGGCCCCTCTCGGCTTCCGTAGTCCATTTGCCCCCGGAGCCTGCCAGACCCCTGGCTCTAGGAGGCTGCCCAGGGGCGCTGCCAACAGCCCCCAGGTGCTGGCTAGCCGCAGCGGCCGGCCACGGGGGGAGCACACACACCTGTGGGTGTCCCCGGGCCTCACACACGAACTGCCCCGCGCTTCCTGGCGTTGCAAATAGGCCCCCCGGGAAGCCCAGCCCGCCCTAGGGGCTTGTCGGGTGGGGCCGACGCAAGGTGGTTGACTGGGGAGGGCTGCTGCTGCCACACACCCACTCCTGAAGCCCACTGGGGCGGTCCAAGGGCGAGGAGCTCGGAGCTCGGTCAGGGCTGTCCCAGCAGAACTTTTTGAGGGTGGACGGACACGCCCGCGGGCAATCAGGTGTTGCGGGCAGGCCCCGGGGGCAGGCCCTGCTGAGTCCCCGAGCGCCACCTGGGTTCCTGCCACCACCCTTGGGCCGGGATGAGGTGCAACCTTGTGCGTAGAAGCCCTGCACACAGGCAAGAAGCCCCCCAGGCCCGTGGCGCACCCGACCCTGGAGCCCCCTGGCAAATGCAGCCACAGGGAACGGGGGTTCTGAGTTGGCAGGCCCCATTCCCGAAGCATCCACGGGCACTTCCCGAAGGGCTGACACCTGCTGCGCCTCAGCAGCCAGCCAACCTCCCTCCCTCTGGTCGGGCACTGCACGCCACACAGCCAGTTGTGTCCCCTGTGTCCCTCCCTGGAGGCCGCAGCGCGTTTTGGGTTTTGGCGCGGACGGGCCCCTCTCGGCTTCCGTAGTCCATTTGCCCCCGGAGCCTGCCAGACCCCTGGCTCTAGGAGGCTGCCCAGGGGCGCTGCCAACAGCCCCCAGGTGCTGGCTAGCCGCCTTGGCCGGCCACGGGGGGAGCACACACACCTGCGGGTGTCCCCGGGCCGCACACACGAACTGCCCCGCGCTTCCCGGCGTTGCAAATAGGCCCCCCGGGAAGCCCCGCCCGCCCTAGGGGCTTGTCGGGTGGGGCCGTCGCACGGTGGTTGACTGGGGAGGGCTGCTGCTGGCACACACCCACTCCTGAAGCCCACTGGGGCGGTCCAAGGGCGAGGAGCTCGGAGCTCGGTCAGGGCTGTCCCAGCAGAACTTTTTGAGGGTGGACGGACACGCCCGCGGGCAATCAGGTGTTGCGGGCAGGCCCCGGGGGCAGGCCCTGCTGAGTCCCCGAGCGCCACCTGGGTTCCTGCCACCACCCTTGGGCCGGGATGAGGTGCCACCTTGTGCGTAGAAGCCCTGCACACAGGCAAGAAGCCCCCCAGGCCCGCGGCGCACCCGACCCTGGAGCCCCCTGGCCGGATGCAGCCACAGGGAACGGGGGTTCTTTGTTGGCAGGCCCCATTCCCGAAGCATCCACGGGCACTTCCCGAAGGGCTGACACCTGCTGCGCCTCAGCAGCCAGCCAACCTCCCTCCCTCTGGTCGGGCACTGCAAGCCACACAGCCACTTGTGTCCCCTGTGTCCCTCCCTGGAGGCCGCAGCGCGTTTTGGGTTTTGGCGCGGACGGGCCCCTCTCGGCTTCCGTAGTCCATTTGCCCCCGGAGCCTGCCAGACCCCTGGCTCTAGCAGGCTGCCCAGGGGCGCTGCCAACAGCCCCCAGGTGCTGGCTAGCCGCCTCGGCCGGCCACGGGGGGAGCACACACACCTGCGGGTGTCCCCGGGCCGCACACACGAACTGCCCCGCGCTTCCCGGCGTTGCAAATAGGCCCCCCGGGAAGCCCCGCCCGCCCTAGGGACTTGTCGGGTGGGGCCGACGCAAGGTGGTTGACTGGGGAGGGCTGCTGCTGGCACACACCCACTCCTGAAGCCCACTGGGGCGGTCCAAGGGCGAGGATCTCGGAGCTCGGTCAGGGCTGTCCCAGCAGAACTTTTTGAGGGTGCACGGACACGCCCGCGGGCAATCAGGTGTTGCGGGCAGGCCCCGGGGGCAGGCCCTGCTGAGTCCCCGAGCGCCACCTGGGTTCCTGCCACCACCCTTGGGCCGGGATGAGGTGCCACCTTGTGCGTAGAAGCCCTGCACACAGGCAAGAAGCCCCCCAGGCCCGCGGCGCACCCGACCCTGGAGCCCCCTGGCCGGATGCAGCCACAGGGAACGGGGGTTCTGAGTTGGCAGGCCCCATTCCCGAAGCATCCACGGGCACTTCCCGAAAGGCTGACACCTGCTGCGCCTCAGCAGCCAGCCAACCTCCCTCCCTCTGGTCGGGCACTGCAAGCCACACAGCCACTTGTGTCCCCTGTGCCCCTCCCTGGAGGCCGCAGCGCGTTTTGGGTTTTGGCGCAGACGGGCCCCTCTCGGCTTCCGTAGTCCATTTGCCCCCGGAGCCTGCCAGACCCCTGGCTCTAGGAGGCTGCCCAGGGGCGCTGCCAACAGCCCCCAGGTGCTGGCTAGCCGCCTTGGCCGGCCACGGGGGGAGCACACACACCTGTGGGTGTCCCCGGGCCGCACACACGAACTGCCCCGCGCTTCCTGGCGTTGCAAATAGGCCCCCCGGGAAGCCCCGCCCGCCCTAGGGGCTTGTCGGGTGGGGCCGACGCAAGGTGGTTGACTGGGGAGGGCTGCTGCTGCCACACACCCACTCCTGAAGCCCACTGGGGCGGTCCAAGGGCGAGGAGCTCGGAGCTCGGTCAGGGCTGTCCCAGCAGAACTTTTTGAGGGTGGACGGACACGCCCGCGGGCAATCAGGTGTTGCGGGCAGGCCCCGGGGGCAGGCCCTGCTGAGTCCCCGAGCGCCACCTGGGTTCCTGCCACCACCCTTGGGCCGGGATGAGGTGCAACCTTGTGCGTAGAAGCCCTGCACACAGGCAAGAAGCCCCCCAGGCCCGTGGCGCACCCGACCCTGGAGCCCCCTGGCAAATGCAGCCACAGGGAACGGGGGTTCTGAGTTGGCAGGCCCCATTCCCGAAGCATCCACGGGCACTTCCCGAAGGGCTGACACCTGCTGCGCCTCAGCAGCCAGCCAACCTCCCTCCCTCTGGTCGGGCACTGCACGCCACACAGCCACTTGTGTCCCCTGTGTCCCTCCCTGGAGGCCGCAGCGCGTTTTGGGTTTTGGCGCGGACGGGCCCCTCTCGGCTTCCGTAGTCCATTTGCCCCCGGAGCCTGCCAGACCCCTGGCTCTAGGAGGCTGCCCAGGGGCGCTGCCAACAGCCCCCAGGTGCTGGCTAGCCGCCTTGGCCGGCCACGGGGGGAGCACACACACCTGCGGGTGTCCCCGGGCCGCACACACGAACTGCCCCGCGCTTCCCGGCGTTGCAAATAGGCCCCCCGGGAAGCCCCGCCCGCCCTAGGGGCTTGTCGGGTGGGGCCGTCGCACGGTGGTTGACTGGGGAGGGCTGCTGCTGGCACACACCCACTCCTGAAGCCCACTGGGGCGGTCCAAGGGCGAGGAGCTCGGAGCTCGGTCAGGGCTGTCCCAGCAGAACTTTTTGAGGGTGGACGGACACGCCCGCGGGCAATCAGGTGTTGCGGGCAGGCCCCGGGGGCAGGCCCTGCTGAGTCCCCGAGCGCCACCTGGGTTCCTGCCACCACCCTTGGGCCGGGATGAGGTGCCACCTTGTGCGTAGAAGCCCTGCACACAGGCAAGAAGCCCCCCAGGCCCGCGGCGCACCCGAACCTGGAGCCCCCTGGCCGGATGCAGCCACAGGGAACGGGGGTTCTTTGTTGGCAGGCCCCATTCCCGAAGCATCCACGGGCACTTCCCGAAGGGCTGACACCTGCTGCGCCTCAGCAGCCAGCCAACCTCCCTCCCTCTGGTCGGGCACTGCAAGCCACACAGCCACTTGTGTCCCCTGTGTCCCTCCCTGGAGGCCGCAGCGCGTTTTGGGTTTTGGCGCGGACGGGCCCCTCTCGGCTTCCGTAGTCCATTTGCCCCCGGAGCCTGCCAGACCCCTGGCTCTAGCAGGCTGCCCAGGGGCGCTGCCAACAGCCCCCAGGTGCTGGCTAGCCGCCTCGGCCGGCCACGGGGGGAGCACACACACCTGCGGGTGTCCCCGGGCCGCACACACGAACTGCCCCGCGCTTCCCGGCGTTGCAAATAGGCCCCCCGGGAAGCCCCGCCCGCCCTAGGGACTTGTCGGGTGGGGCCGACGCAAGGTGGTTGACTGGGGAGGGCTGCTGCTGGCACACACCCACTCCTGAAGCCCACTGGGGCGGTCCAAGGGCGAGGATCTCGGAGCTCGGTCAGGGCTGTCCCAGCAGAACTTTTTGAGGGTGCACGGACACGCCCGCGGGCAATCAGGTGTTGCGGGCGGGCCCCGGGGGCAGGCCCTGCTGAGTCCCCGAGCGCCACCTGGGTTCCTGCCACCACCCTTGGGCCGGGATGAGGTGCCACCTTGTGCGTAGAAGCCCTGCACACAGGCAAGAAGCCCCCCAGGCCCGCGGCGCACCCGACCCTGGAGCCCCCTGGCCGGATGCAGCCACAGGGAACGGGGGTTCTGAGTTGGCAGGCCCCATTCCCGAAGCATCCACGGGCACTTCCCGAAGGGCTGACACCTGCTGCGCCTCAGCAGCCAGCCAACCTCCCTCCCTCTGGTCGGGCACTGCAAGCCACACAGCCACTTGTGTCCCCTGTGTCCCTCCCTGGAGGCCGCAGCGCGTTTTGGGTTTTGGCGCGGACGGGCCCCTCTCGGCTTCCGTAGTCCATTTGCCCCCGGAGCCTGCCAGACCCCTGGCTCTAGGAGGCTGCCCAGGGGCGCTGCCAACAGCCCCCAGGTGCTGGCTAGCCACAGCGGCCGGCCACGGGGGGAGCACACACACCTGCGGGTGTCCCCGGGCCGCACACACGAGCTGCCCCGCGCTTCCTGGCGTTGCAAATAGGCCCCCCGGGAAGCCCCGCCCGCCCTAGGGGCTTGTCGGGTGGGGCCGACGCACGGTGGTTGACTGGGGAGGGCTGCTGCAGGCACACACCCACTCCTGAAGCCCACTGGGGCGGTCCAAGGGCGAGGAGCTCGGAGCTCGGTCAGGGCTGTCCCAGCAGAACTTTTTGAGGGTGGACGGACACGCCCGCGGGCAATCAGGTGTTGCGGGCAGGCCCCGGGGGCAGGCCCTGCTGAGTCCCCGAGCACCACCTGGGTTCCTGCCACCACCCTTGGGCCGGGATGAGGTGCCACCTTGTGCGTAGAAGCCCTGCACACAGGCAAGAAGCCCCCCAGGCCCGCGGCGCACCCGACCCTGGAGCCCCCTGGCCGGATGCAGCCACAGGGAACGGGGGTTCTGAGTTGGCAGGCCCCATTCCCGAAGCATCCACGGGCACTTCCCGAAGGGCTGACACCTGCTGCGCCTCAGCAGCCAGCCAACCTCCCTCCCTCTGGTCGGGCACTGCAAGCCACACAGCCACTTGTGTCCCCTGTGTCCCTCCCTGGAGGCCGCAGCGCGTTTTGGGTTTTGGCGCGGACGGGCCCCTCTCGGCTTCCGTAGTCCATTTGCCCCCGGAGCCTGCCAGACCCCTGGCTCTAGGAGGCTGCCCAGGGGCGCTGCCAACAGCCCCCTAGTTGCTGGCTAGCCGCCTCGGCCGGCCACAGGGGGAGCACACACAGCTGCGGGTGTCCCCGGGCCGCACACACGAACTGCCCCGCGCATCCCGGCGTTGCAAATAGGTCCCCCGGGAAGCCCCGCCCGCCCTAGGGGCTTGTCGGGTGGGGCCGACGCATGGTGGTTGACTGGGGAGGGCTGCTGCTGGCACACACCCACTCCTGAAGCCCACTGGGGCGGTCCAAGGGCGAGGAGCTCGGAGCTCGGTCAGGGCTGTCCCAGCAGAACTTTTTGAGGGTGGACGGACACGCCCGCGGGCAATCAGGTGTTGCGGGCAGGCCCCGGGGGCAGGCCCTGCTGAGTCCCCGAGCGCCACCTGGGTTCCTGCCACCACCCTTGGGCCGGGATGAGGTGCCACCTTGTGCGTAGAAGCCCTGCACACAGGCAAGAAGCCCCCAGGCCCGCGGCGCACCCGACCCTGGAGCCCCCTGGCCGGATGCAGCCACAGGGAACGGGGGTTCTGAGTTGGCAGGCCCCATTCCCGAAGCATCCACGGGCACTTCCCGAAGGGCTGACACCTGCTGCGCCTCAGCAGCCAGCCAACCTCCCTCCCTCTGGTCGGGCACTGCACGCCACACAGCCACTTGTGTCCCCTGTGTCCCTCCCTGGAGGCCGCAGCGCGTTTTGGGTTTTGGCGCGGACGGGCCCCTCTCGGCTTCCGTAGTCCATTTGCCCCCGGAGCCTGCCAGACCCCTGGCTCTAGGAGGCTGCCCAGGGGCGCTGCCAACAGCCCCCAGGTGCTGGCTAGCCGCCTCGGCCGGCCACGGGGGGAGCACACACACCTGCGGGTGTCCCCGGGCCGCACACACGAACTGCCCCGCGCTTCCCGGCGTTGCAAATAGGCCCCCCGGGAAGCCCCGCCCGCCCTAGGGGCTTGTCGGGTGGGGCCGACGCACGGTGGTTGACTGGGGAGGGCTGCTGCTGGCACACACCCACTCCTGAAGCCCACTGGGGCGGTCCAAGGGCGAGGAGCTCGGAGCTCGGTCAGGGCTGTCCCAGCAGAACTTTTTGAGGGTGGACGGACACGCCCGCGGGCAATCAGGTGTTGCGGGCAGGCCCCGGGGGCAGGCCCTGCTGAGTCCCCGAGCGCCACCTGGGTTCCTGCCACCACCCTTGGGCCGGGATGAGGTGCCACCTTGTGCGTAGAAGCCCTGCACACAGGCAAGAAGCCCCCCAGGCCCGCGGCGCACCCGACCCTGGAGCCCCCTGGCCGGATGCAGCCACAGGGAACGGGGGTTCTGAGTTGGCAGGCCCCATTCCCGAAGCATCCACGGGCACTTCCCGAAGGGCTGACACCTGCTGCGCCTCAGCAGCCAGCCAACCTCCCTCCCTCTGGTCGGGCACTGCAAGCCACACAGCCACTTGTGTCCCCTGTGTCCCTCCCTGGAGGCCGCAGCGCGTTTTGGGTTTTGGCGCGGACGGGCCCCTCTCGGCTTCCGTAGTCCATTTGCCCCCGGAGCCTGCCAGACCCCTGGCTCTAGGAGGCTGCCCAGGGGCGCTGCCAACAGCCCCCAGGTGCTGGCTAGCCGCAGCGGCCGACCACGGTGGAGCACACACACCTGCGGGTGTCCCCGGGCCGCACACACGGACTGCCCCGCGCTTCCCGGCGTGGCAAATAGGCCCCCCGGGAAGCCCCGCCCGCCCTAGGGGCTTGTCGGGCGGGGCCGACTCATGGTGGGTGAGTGCGGAGGGCTGCTGCTGGCACACACCCACTCCTGAAGCCCACTGGGGCGGTCCAAGGGCGAGGAGCTCGGAGCTCGGTCAGGGCTGTCCCAGCAGAACTTTTTGAGGGTGGACGGACATGCCCGCGGGCAATCAGGTGTTGCGGGCAGGCCCCGGGGGCAGGCCCTGCTGAGTCCCCGAGCGCCACCTGGGTTCCTGCCACCACCCTTGGGCTGGGATGAGGTGCCACCTTGTGCGTAGAAGCCCTGCACACAGGCAAGAAGCCCCCCAGGCCCGCGGCGCACCCGACCCTGGAGCCCCCTGGCCGGATGCAGCCACAGGGAACGGGGGTTCTGAGTTGGCAGGCCCCATTCCCGAAGCATCCACGGGCACTTCCCGAAGGGCTGACACCTGCTGCGCCTCAGCAGCCAGCCAACCTCCCTCCCTCTGGTCGGGCACTGCACGCCACACAGCCACTTGTGTCCCCTGTGTCCCTCCCTGGAGGCCGCAGCGCGTTTTGGGTTTTGGAGCGGACGGGCCCCTCTCGGCTTCCGTAGTCCATTTGCCCCCGGAGCCTGCCAGACCCCTGGCTCTAGGAGGCTGCCCAGGGGCGCTGCCAACAGCCCCCAGGTGCTGGCTAGCCGCCTCGGCCGGCCACGGGGGGAGCACACACACCTGCGGGTGTCCCCGGGCCGCACACACGAACTCCCGCGCTTCCTGGCGTTGCAAATAGGCCCCCCGGGAAGCCCCGCCCGCCCTAGGGGCTTGTCGGGTGGGGCCGACGCACGGTGGTTGACTGGGGAGGGCTGCTGCAGGCACACACCCACTCCTGAAGCCCACTGGGGCGGTCCAAGGGCGAGGAGCTCGGAGCTCGGTCAGGGCTGTCCCAGCAGAACTTTTTGAGGGTGGACGGACACGCCCGCGGGCAATCAGGTGTTGCGGGCAGGCCCCGGGGGCAGGCCCTGCTGAGTCCCCGAGCGCCACCTGGGTTCCTGCCACCACCCTTGGGCCGGGATGAGGTGCCACCTTGTGCGTAGAAGCCCTGCACACAGGCAAGAAGCCCCCCAGGCCCGCGGCGCACCCGACCCTGGAGCCCCCTGGCCGGATGCAGCCACAGGGAACGGGGGTTCTGAGTTGGCAGGCCCCATTCCCGAAGCATCCACGGGCACTTCCCGAAGGGCTGACACCTGCTGCGCCTCAGCAGCCAGCCAACCTCCCTCCCTCTGGTCGGGCACTGCAAGCCACACAGCCACTTGTGTCCCCTGTGTCCCTCCCTGGAGGCCGCAGCGCGTTTTGGGTTTTGGCGCGGACGGGCCCCTCTCGGCTTCCGTAGTCCATTTGCCCCCGGAGCCTGCCAGACCCCTGGCTCTAGGAGGCTGCCCAGGGGCGCTGCCAACAGCCCCCAGGTGCTGGCTAGCCGCCTCGGCCGGCCACAGGGGGAGCACACACAGCTGCGGGTGTCCCCGGGCCGCACACACGAACTGCCCCGCGCATCCCGGCGTTGCAAATAGGTCCCCCGGGAAGCCCCGCCCGCCCTAGGGGCTTGTCGGGTGGGGCCGACGCAAGGTGGTTGACTGGGGAGGGCTGCTGCTGCCACACACCCACTCCTGAAGCCCACTGGGGCGGTCCAAGGGCGAGGAGCTCGGAGCTCGGTCAGGGCTGTCCCAGCAGAACTTTTTGAGGGTGGACGGACACGCCCGCGGGCAATCAGGTGTTGCGGGCAGGCCCCGGGGGCAGGCCCTGCTGAGTCCCCGAGCGCCACCTGGGTTCCTGCCACCACCCTTGGGCCGGGATGAGGTGCCACCTTGTGCGTAGAAGCCCTGCACACAGGCAAGAAGCCCCCAGGCCCGCGGCGCACCCGACCCTGGAGCCCCCTGGCCGGATGCAGCCACAGGGAACGGGGGTTCTGAGTTGGCAGGCCCCATTCCCGAAGCATCCACGGGCACTTCCCGAAGGGCTGACACCTGCTGCGCCTCAGCAGCCAGCCAACCTCCCTCCCTCTGGTCGGGCACTGCACGCCACACAGCCACTTGTGTCCCCTGTGTCCCTCCCTGGAGGCCGCAGCGCGTTTTGGGTTTTGGCGCGGACGGGCCCCTCTCGGCTTCCGTAGTCCATTTGCCCCCGGAGCCTGCCAGACCCCTGGCTCTAGGAGGCTGCCCAGGGGCGCTGCCAACAGCCCCCAGGTGCTGGCTAGCCGCCTTGGCCGGCCACGGGGGGAGCACACACACCTGCGGGTGTCCCCGGGCCGCACACACGAACTGCCCCGCGCTTCCCGGCGTTGCAAATAGGCCCCCCGGGAAGCCCCGCCCGCCCTAGGGGCTTGTCGGGTGGGGCCGACGCAAGGTGGTTGACTGGGGAGGGCTGCTGCTGGCACACACCCACTCCTGAAGCCCACTGGGGCGGTCCAAGGGCGAGGAGCTCGGAGCTCGGTCAGGGCTGTCCCAGCAGAACTTTTTGAGGGTGGACGGACACGCCCGCGGGCAATCAGGTGTTGCGGGCAGGCCCCGGGGGCAGGCCCTGCTGAGTCCCCGAGCGCCACCTGGGTTCCTGCCACCACCCTTGGGCCGGGATGAGGTGCCACCTTGTGCGTAGAAGCCCTGCACACAGGCAAGAAGCCCCCCAGGCCCGCGGCGCACCCGACCCTGGAGCCCCCTGGCCGGATGCAGCCACAGGGAACGGGGGTTCTTTGTTGGCAGGCCCCATTCCCGAAGCATCCACGGGCACTTCCCGAAGGGCTGACACCTGCTGCGCCTCAGCAGCCAGCCAACCTCCCTCCCTCTGGTCGGGCACTGCAAGCCACACAGCCACTTGTGTCCCCTGTGTCCCTCCCTGGAGGCCGCAGCGCGTTTTGGGTTTTGGCGCGGACGGGCCCCTCTCGGCTTCCGTAGTCCATTTGCCCCCGGAGCCTGCCAGACCCCTGGCTCTAGGAGGCTGCCCAGGGGCGCTGCCAACAGCCCCCAGGTGATGGCTAGCCGCCTTGGCCGGCCACGGGGGGAGCACACACACCTGCGGGTGTCCCCGGGCCGCACACACGAACTGCCCCGCGCTTCCCGGCGTTGCAAATAGGCCCCCCGGGAAGCCCCGCCCGCCCTAGGGACTTGTCGGGTGGGGCCGACGCACGGTGGTTGACTGGGGAGGGCTGCTGCAGGCACACACCCACTCCTGAAGCCCACTGGGGCGGTCCAAGGGCGAGGAGCTCGGAGCTCGGTCAGGGCTGTCCCAGCAGAACTTTTTGAGGGTGGACGGACACGCCCGCGGGCAATCAGGTGTTGCGGGCAGGCCCCGGGGGCAGGCCCTGCTGAGTCCCCGAGCGCCACCTGGGTTCCTGCCACCACCCTTGGGCCGGGATGAGGTGCCACCTTGTGCGTAGAAGCCCTGCACACAGGCAAGAAGCCCCCCAGGCCCGCGGCGCACCCGACCCTGGAGCCCCCTGGCCGGATGCAGCCACAGGGAACGGGGGTTCTGAGTTGGCAGGCCCCATTCCCGAAGCATCCACGGGCACTTCCCGAAGCGCTGACACCTGCTGCGCCTCAGCAGCCAGCCAACCTCCCTCCCTCTGGTCGGGCACTGCAAGCCACACAGCCAGTTGTGTCCCCTGTGTCCCTCCCTGGAGGCCGCAGCGCGTTTTGGGTTTTGGCGCAGACGGGCCCCTCTCGGCTTCCGTAGTCCATTTGCCCCCGGAGCCTGCCAGACCCCTGGCTCTAGGAGGCTGCCCAGGGGCGCTGCCAACAGCCCCCAGGTGCTGGCTAGCCACAGCGGCCGGCCACGGGGGGAGCACACACACCTGCGGGTGTCCCCGGGACGCACACACGAACTGCCCCGCGCTTCCTGACGTTGCAAATAGGCCCCCCGGGAAGCCCCGCCCGCCCTAGGGGCTTGTCGGGTGGGGCCGACGCACGGTGGTTGACTGGGGAGGGCTGCTGCAGGCACACACCCACTCCTGAAGCCCACTGGGGCGGTCCAAGGGCGAGGAGCTCGGAGCTCGGTCAGGGCTGTCCCAGCAGAACTTTTTGAGGGTGGACGGACACGCCCGCGGGCAATCAGGTGTTGCGGGCAGGCCCCGGGGGCAGGCCCTGCTGAGTCCCCGAGCGCCACCTGGGTTCCTGCCACCACCCTTGGGCCGGGATGAGGTGCCACCTTGTGCGTAGAAGCCCTGCACACAGGCAAGAAGCCCCCCAGGCCCGCGGCGCACCCGACCCTGGAGCCCCCTGTCCGGATGCAGCCACAGGGAACGGGGGTTCTGAGTTGGCAGGCCCCATTCCCGAAGCATCCACGGGCACTTCCCGAAGGGCTGACACCTGCTGCGCCTCAGCAGCCAGCCAACCTCCCTCCCTCTGGTCGGGCACTGCAAGCCACACAGCCACTTGTGTCCCCTGTGTCCCTCCCTGGAGGCCGCAGCGCGTTTTGGGTTTTGGCGCGGACGGGCCCCTCTCGGCTTCCGTAGTCCATTTGCCCCCGGAGCCTGCCAGACCCCTGGCTCTAGGAGGCTGCCCAGGGGCGCTGCCAACAGCCCCCAGGTGCTGGCTAGCCGCCTCGGCCGGCCACAGGGGGAGCACACACAGCTGCGGGTGTCCCCGGGCCGCACACACGAACTGCCCCGCGCATCCCGGCGTTGCAAATAGGTCCCCCGGGAAGCCCCGCCCGCCCTAGGGGCTTGTCGGGTGGGGCCGACGCATGGTGGTTGACTGGGGAGGGCTGCTGCTGGCACACACCCACTCCTGAAGCCCACTGGGGCGGTCCAAGGGCGAGGAGCTCGGAGCTCGGTCAGGGCTGTCCCAGCAGAACTTTTTGAGGGTGGACGGACACGCCCGCGGGCAATCAGGTGTTGCGGGCAGGCCCCGGGGGCAGGCCCTGCTGAGTCCCCGAGCGCCACCTGGGTTCCTGCCACCACCCTTGGGCCGGGATGAGGTGCCACCTTGTGCGTAGAAGCCCTGCACACAGGCAAGAAGCCCCCCAGGCCCGCGGCGCACCCGACCCTGGAGCCCCCTGGCCGGATGCAGCCACAGGGAACGGGGGTTCTTTGTTGGCAGGCCCCATTCCCGAAGCATCCACGGGCACTTCCCGAAGGGCTGACACCTGCTGCGCCTCAGCAGCCAGCCAACCTCCCTCCCTCTGGTCGGGCACTGCAAGCCACACAGCCACTTGTGTCCCCTGTGTCCCTCCCTGGAGGCCGCAGCGCGTTTTGGGTTTTGGCGCGGACGGGCCCCTCTCGGCTTCCGTAGTCCATTTGCCCCCGGAGCCTGCCAGACCCCTGGCTCTAGGAGGCTGCCCAGGGGCGCTGCCAACAGCCCCCAGGTGATGGCTAGCCGCCTTGGCCGGCCACGGGGGGAGCACACACACCTGCGGGTGTCCCCGGGCCGCACACACGAACTGCCCCGCGCTTCCCGGCGTTGCAAATAGGCCCCCCGGGAAGCCCCGCCCGCCCTAGGGACTTGTCGGGTGGGGCCGACGCACGGTGGTTGACTGGGGAGGGCTGCTGCAGGCACACACCCACTCCTGAAGCCCACTGGGGCGGTCCAAGGGCGAGGAGCTCGGAGCTCGGTCAGGGCTGTCCCAGCAGAACTTTTTGAGGGTGGACGGACACGCCCGCGGGCAATCAGGTGTTGCGGGCAGGCCCCGGGGGCAGGCCCTGCTGAGTCCCCGAGCGCCACCTGGGTTCCTGCCACCACCCTTGGGCCGGGATGAGGTGCCACCTTGTGCGTAGAAGCCCTGCACACAGGCAAGAAGCCCCCCAGGCCCGCGGCGCACCCGACCCTGGAGCCCCCTGGCCGGATGCAGCCACAGGGAACGGGGGTTCTGAGTTGGCAGGCCCCATTCCCGAAGCATCCACGGGCACTTCCCGAAGCGCTGACACCTGCTGCGCCTCAGCAGCCAGCCAACCTCCCTCCCTCTGGTCGGGCACTGCAAGCCACACAGCCAGTTGTGTCCCCTGTGTCCCTCCCTGGAGGCCGCAGCGCGTTTTGGGTTTTGGCGCAGACGGGCCCCTCTCGGCTTCCGTAGTCCATTTGCCCCCGGAGCCTGCCAGACCCCTGGCTCTAGGAGGCTGCCCAGGGGCGCTGCCAACAGCCCCCAGGTGCTGGCTAGCCACAGCGGCCGGCCACGGGGGGAGCACACACACCTGCGGGTGTCCCCGGGCCGCACACACGAACTGCCCCGCGCTTCCTGACGTTGCAAATAGGCCCCCCGGGAAGCCCCGCCCGCCCTAGGGGCTTGTCGGGTGGGGCCGACGCACGGTGGTTGACTGGGGAGGGCTGCTGCAGGCACACACCCACTCCTGAAGCCCACTGGGGCGGTCCAAGGGCGAGGAGCTCGGAGCTCGGTCAGGGCTGTCCCAGCAGAACTTTTTGAGGGTGGACGGACACGCCCGCGGGCAATCAGGTGTTGCGGGCAGGCCCCGGGGGCAGGCCCTGCTGAGTCCCCGAGCGCCACCTGGGTTCCTGCCACCACCCTTGGGCCGGGATGAGGTGCCACCTTGTGCGTAGAAGCCCTGCACACAGGCAAGAAGCCCCCCAGGCCCGCGGCGCACCCGACCCTGGAGCCCCCTGTCCGGATGCAGCCACAGGGAACGGGGGTTCTGAGTTGGCAGGCCCCATTCCCGAAGCATCCACGGGCACTTCCCGAAGGGCTGACACCTGCTGCGCCTCAGCAGCCAGCCAACCTCCCTCCCTCTGGTCGGGCACTGCAAGCCACACAGCCACTTGTGTCCCCTGTGTCCCTCCCTGGAGGCCGCAGCGCGTTTTGGGTTTTGGCGCGGACGGGCCCCTCTCGGCTTCCGTAGTCCATTTGCCCCCGGAGCCTGCCAGACCCCTGGCTCTAGGAGGCTGCCCAGGGGCGCTGCCAACAGCCCCCAGGTGCTGGCTAGCCGCCTCGGCCGGCCACAGGGGGAGCACACACAGCTGCGGGTGTCCCCGGGCCGCACACACGAACTGCCCCGCGCATCCCGGCGTTGCAAATAGGTCCCCCGGGAAGCCCCGCCCGCCCTAGGGGCTTGTCGGGTGGGGCCGACGCATGGTGGTTGACTGGGGAGGGCTGCTGCTGGCACACACCCACTCCTGAAGCCCACTGGGGCGGTCCAAGGGCGAGGAGCTCGGAGCTCGGTCAGGGCTGTCCCAGCAGAACTTTTTGAGGGTGGACGGACACGCCCGCGGGCAATCAGGTGTTGCGGGCAGGCCCCGGGGGCAGGCCCTGCTGAGTCCCCGAGCGCCACCTGGGTTCCTGCCACCACCCTTGGGCCGGGATGAGGTGCCACCTTGTGCGTAGAAGCCCTGCACACAGGCAAGAAGCCCCCCAGGCCCGCGGCGCACCCGACCCTGGAGCCCCCTGGCCGGATGCAGCCACAGGGAACGGGGGTTCTGAGTTGGCAGGCCCCATTCCCGAAGCATCCACGGGCACTTCCCGAAGGGCTGACACCTGCTGCGCCTCAGCAGCCAGCCAACCTCCCTCCCTCTGGTCGGGCACTGCACGCCACACAGCCACTTGTGTCCCCTGTGTCCCTCCCTGGAGGCCGCAGCGCGTTTTGGGTTTTGGCGCGGACGGGCCCCTCTCGGCTTCCGTAGTCCATTTGCCCCCGGAGCCTGCCAGACCCCTGGCTCTAGGAGGCTGCCCAGGGGCGCTGCCAACAGCCCCCAGGTGCTGGCTAGCCACAGCGGCCGGCCACGGGGGGAGCACACACACCTGCGGGTGTCCCCGGGCCGCACACACGAACTGCCCCGCGCTTCCTGACGTTGCAAATAGGCCCCCCGGGAAGCCCCGCCCGCCCTAGGGGCTTGTCGGGTGGGGCCGACGCACGGTGGTTGACTGGGGAGGGCTGCTGCAGGCACACACCCACTCCTGAAGCCCACTGGGGCGGTCCAAGGGCGAGGAGCTCGGAGCTCGGTCAGGGCTGTCCCAGCAGAACTTTTTGAGGGTGGACGGACACGCCCGCGGGCAATCAGGTGTTGCGGGCAGGCCCCGGGGGCAGGCCCTGCTGAGTCCCCGAGCGCCACCTGGGTTCCTGCCACCACCCTTGGGCCGGGATGAGGTGCCACCTTGTGCGTAGAAGCCCTGCACACAGGCAAGAAGCCCCCCAGGCCCGCGGCGCACCCGACCCTGGAGCCCCCTGTCCGGATGCAGCCACAGGGAACGGGGGTTCTGAGTTGGCAGGCCCCATTCCCGAAGCATCCACGGGCACTTCCCGAAGGGCTGACACCTGCTGCGCCTCAGCAGCCAGCCAACCTCCCTCCCTCTGGTCGGGCACTGCAAGCCACACAGCCACTTGTGTCCCCTGTGTCCCTCCCTGGAGGCCGCAGCGCGTTTTGGGTTTTGGCGCGGACGGGCCCCTCTCGGCTTCCGTAGTCCATTTGCCCCCGGAGCCTGCCAGACCCCTGGCTCTAGGAGGCTGCCCAGGGGCGCTGCCAACAGCCCCCAGGTGCTGGCTAGCCGCCTCGGCCGGCCACGGGGGGAGCACACACACCTGTGGGTGTCCCCGGGCCGCATACACGAACTGCCCCGCGCTTCCCGGCGTTGCAAATAGGCCCCCCGGGAAGCCCCGCCCGCCCTAGGGGCTTGTCGGGTGGGGCCGACGCACGGTGGTTGACTGGGGAGGGCTGCTGCTGGCACACACCCACTCCTGAAGCCCACTGGGGCGGTCCAAGGGCGAGGAGCTCGGAGCTCGGTCAGGGCTGTCCCAGCAGAACTTTTTGAGGGTGGACGGACACGCCCGCGGGCAATCAGGTGTTGCGGGCAGGCCCCGGGGGCAGGCCCTGCTGAGTCCCCGAGCGCCACCTGGGTTCCTGCCACCACCCTTGGGCCGGGATGAGGTGCCACCTTGTGCGTAGAAGCCCTGCACACAGGCAAGAAGCCCCCCAGGCCCGCGGCGCACCCGACCCTGGAGCCCCCTGGCCGGATGCAGCCACAGGGAACGGGGGTTCTGAGTTGGCAGGCCCCATTCCCGAAGCATCCACGGGCACTTCCCGAAGGGCTGACACCTGCTGCGCCTCAGCAGCCAGCCAACCTCCCTCCCTCTGGTCGGGCACTGCAAGCCACACAGCCACTTGTGTCCCCTGTGTCCCTCCCTGGAGGCCGCAGCGCGTTTTGGGTTTTGGCGCGGACGGGCCCCTCTCGGCTTCCGTAGTCCATTTGCCCCCGGAGCCTGCCAGACCCCTGGCTCTAGGAGGCTGCCCAGGGGCACTGCCAACAGCCCCCATGTGCTGGCTAGCCGACTCGGCCGGCCACAGGGGGAGCACACACAGCTGCGGGTGTCCCCGGGCCGCACACACGAACTGCCCCGCGCATCCCGGCGTTGCAAATAGGCCCCCCGGGAAGCCCCGCCCGCCCTAGGGGCTTGTCGGGTGGGGCCGACGCAAGGTGGTTGACTGGGGAGGGCTGCTGCTGGCACACACCCACTCCTGAAGCCCACTGGGGCGGTCCAAGGGCGAGGAGCTCGGAGCTCGGTCAGGGCTGTCCCAGCAGAACTTTTTGAGGGTGGACGGACACGCCCGCGGGCAATCAGGTGTTGCGGGCAGGCCCTGGGGGCAGCCCCTGCTGTGTCCCCGAGCACACCTGGGTTCCTGCCACCACCCTTGGGCCGGGATGAGGTGCCACCTTGTGCGTAGAAGCCCTGCACACAGGCAAGAAGCCCCCCAGGCCCGCGGCGCACCCGACCCTGGAGCCCCCTGGCCGAATGCAGCCACAGGGAACGGGGGTTCTGAGTTGGCAGGCCCCATTCCCGAAGCATGCACAGGCACTTCCCGAAGGGCTGACACCTGCTGCGCCTCAGCAGCCAGCCAACCTCCCTCCCTCTGGTCGGGCACTGCAAGCCACACAGCCACTTGTGTCCCCTGTGTCCCTCCCTGGAGGCCGCAGCGCGTTTTGGGTTTTGGCGCGGACGGGCCCCTCTCGGCTTCCGTAGTCCATTTGCCCCCGGAGCCTGCCAGACCCCTGGCTCTAGGAGGCTGCCCAGGGGCGCTGCCAACAGCCCCCAGGTGCTGGCTAGCCGCCTCGGCCGGCCACGGGGGGAGCACACACACCTGCGGGTGTCCCCGGGCCGCACACACGAACTGCCCCGCGCTTCCCGGCGTTGCAAATAGGCCCCCCGGGAAGCCCCGCCCGCCCTAGGGGCTTGTCGGGTGGGGCCGACGCAAGGTGGTTGACTGGGGAGGGCTGCTGCTGGCACACACCCACTCCTGAAGCCCACTGGGGCGGTCCAAGGGCGAGGAGCTCGGAGCTCGGTCAGGGCTGTCCCAGCAGAACTTTTTGAGGGTGGACGGACACGCCCGCGGGCAATCAGGTGTTGCGGGCAGGCCCCGGGGGCAGGCCCTGCTGAGTCCCCGAGCGCCACCTGGGTTCCTGCCACCACCCTTGGGCCGGGATGAGGTGCCACCTTGTGCGTAGAAGCCCTGCACACAGGCAAGAAGCCCCCCAGGCCCGCGGCGCACCTGACCCTGGAGCCCCCTGTCCAGACGCAGCCACAGGGAACGGGGGTTCTGAGTTGGCAGGCCCCATTCCCGAAGCATCCACGGGCACTTCCCGAAGGGCTGACACCTGCTGCGCCTCAGCAGCCAGCCAACCTCCCTCCCTCTGGTCGGGCACTGCAAGCCACACAGCCACTTGTGTCCCCTGTGTCCCTCCCTGGAGGCCGCAGCGCGTTTTGGGTTTTGGCGCGGACGGGCCCCTCTCGGCTTCCGTAGTCCATTTGCCCCCGGAGCCTGCCAGACCCCTGGCTCTAGGAGGCTGCCCAGGGGCGCTGCCAACAGCCCCCAGGTGCTGGCTAGCCACAGCGGCCGGCCACGGGGGGAGCACACACACCTGCGGGTGTCCCCGGGCCGCACACACGAACTGCCCCGCGCTTCCTGGCGTTGCAAATAGGCCCCCCGGGAAGCCCCGCCCGCCCTAGGGGCTTGTCGGGTGGGGCCGACGCACGGTGGTTGACTGGGAAGGCTGCTGCTGGCACACACCCACTCCTGAAGCCCACTGGGGCGGTCCAAGGGCGAGGAGCTCGGAGCTCGGTCAGGGCTGTCCCAGCAGAACTTTTTGAGGGTGGACGGACACGCCCGCGGGCAATCAGGTGTTGCGGGCAGGCCCCGGGGGCAGGCCCTGCTGAGTCCCCGAGCGCCACCTGGGTTCCTGCCACCACCCTTGGGCCGGGATGAGGTGCCACCTTGTGCGTAGAAGCCCTGCACACAGGCAAGAAGCCCCCCAGGCCCACGGCGCACCCGACCCTGGAGCCCCCTGGCCGGATGCAGCCACAGGGAACGGGGGTTCTGAGTTGGCAGGCCCCATTCCCGAAGCATCCACGGGCACTTCCCGAAGGGCTGACACCTGCTGCGCCTCAGCAGCCAGCCAACCTCCCTCCCTCTGGTCGGGCACTGCAAGCCACACAGCCACTTGTGTCCCCTGTGTCCCTCCACGGAGGCCGCAGCGCGTTTTGGGTTTTGGCGCGGACGGGCCCCTCTCGGCTTCCGTAGTCCATTTGCCCCCGGAGCCTGCCAGACCCCTGGCTCTAGGAGGCTGCCCAGGGGCGCTGCCAACAGCCCCCAGGTGCTGGCTAGCCGCCTCGGCCGGCCACAGGGGGAGCACACACAGCTGCGGGTGTCCCCGGGCCGCACACACGAACTGCCCCGCGCATCCCGGCGTTGCAAATAGGCCCCCCGGGAAGCCCCGCCCGCCCTAGGGGCTTGTCGGGGACGCAAGGTGGTTCACTGGGGAGGGCTGCTGCTGGCACACACCCACTCCTGAAGCCCACTGGGGCGGTCCAAGGGCGAGGAGCTCGGAGCTCGGTCAGGGCTGTCCCAGCAGAACTTTTTGAGGGTGGACGGACACGCCCGCGGGCAATCAGGTGTTGCGGGCAGGCCCCGGGGGCAGGCCCTGCTGAGTCCCCGAGCGCCACCTGGGTTCCTGCCACCACCCTTGGGCCGGGATGAGGTGCCACCTTGTGCGTAGAAGCCCTGCACACAGGCAAGAAGCCCCCCAGGCCCGCGGCGCACCCGACCCTTGAGCCCCCTGGCCGGATGCAGCCACAGGGAACGGGGGTTCTGAGTTGGCAGGCCCCATTCCCAAAGCATCCACGGGCACTTCCCGAAGGGCTGACACCTGCTGCGCCTCAGCAGCCAGCCAACCTCCCTCCCTCTGGTCGGGCACTGCACGCCACACAGCCACTTGTGTCCCCTGTGTCCCTCCCTGGAGGCCGCAGCGCGTTTTGGGTTTTGGCGCGGACGGGCCCCTCTAGGCTTCCGTAGTCCATTTGCCCCCGGAGCCTGCCAGACCCCTGGCTCTAGGAGGCTGCCCAGGGGCGCTGCCAACAGCCCCCAGGTGCTGGCTAGCCGCCTCGGCCGGCCACGGGGGGAGCACACACACCTGCCGGTGTCCCCGGGCCGCACACACGAACTGCCCCGCGCTTCCCGGCGTTGCAAATAGGCCCCCCGGGAAGCCCCGCCCGCCCTAGGGGCTTGTCGGGTGGGGCCGACACACGGTGGTTGACTGGGGAGGGCTGCTGCTGGCACACACCCACTCCTGAAGCCCACTGGGGCGGTCCAAGGGCGAGGAGCTCGGAGCTCGGTCAGGGCTGTCCCAGCAGAACTTTTTGAGGGTGGACGGACACGCCCGCGGGCAATCAGGTGTTGCGGGTAGGCCCCAGGGGCAGGCCCTGCTGAGTCCCCGAGCGCCACCTGGGTTCCTGCCACCACCCTTGGGCTGGGATGAGGTGCCACCTTGTGCGTAGAAGCCCTGCACACAGGCAAGAAACCCCCCAGGCCCGCGGCGCACCCGACCCTGGAGCCCCCTGGCCGGATGCAGCCACAGGGAATGGGGGTTCTTTTTGGCAGGCCCCATTCCCGAGGCATCCACGGGCACTTCCCGAAGGGCTGACACCTGCTGCGCCTCAGCAGCCAGCCAACCTCCCTCCCTCTGGTCGGGCACTGCAAGCCACACAGCCACTTGTGTCCCCTGTGTCCCTCCCTGGAGGCCGCAGCGCGTTTTGGGTTTTGGCGCGGACGGGCCCCTCTCGGCTTCCGTAGTCCATTTGCCCCCGGAGCCTGCCAGCCCCCTGGCTCTAGGAGGCTGCCCAGGGGCGCTGCCAACAGCCCCCAGGTGCTGGCTAGCCACAGCAGCCGGCCACGGGGGGAGCACACACACCTGCGGGTGTCCCCGGGCCGCACACAAGAACTGCCCCGCGCTTCCCGGCGTTGCAAATAGGCCCCCCGGGAAGCCCCGCCCGCCCTAGGGTCTTGTCGGGTGGGGCCGACGCACGGTGGTTGACTGGGGAGGGCTGCTGCTGGCAAACACCCACTCCTGAAGCCCACTGGGGCGGTCCAAGGGCGAGGAGCTCGGAGCTCGGTCAGGGCTGTCCCAGCAGAACTTTTTGAGGGTGGACGGACACGCCTGCGGTCAATCAGGTGTTGCGGGTAGGCCCCGGGGGCAGGCCCTGCTGAGTCCCCGAGCGCCACCTGGGTTCCTGCCACCACCCTTGGGCCGGGATGAGGTGCCACCTTGTGCGTAGAAGCCCTGCACACAGGCAAGAAGCCCCCCAGGCCCGCGGCACACCCGACCCTGGAGCCCCCTGGCCGGATGCAGCCACAGGGAACGGGGGTTCTGAGTTGGCAGGCCCCATTCCCGAAGCATCCACGGGCACTTCCCGAAGGGCTGACACCTGCTGCGCCTCAGCAGCCAGCCAACCTCCCTCCCTCTGGTCGGGCACTGCAAGCCACACAGCCACTTGTGTCCCCTGTGTCCCTCCCTGGAGGCCGCAGCGCGTTTTGGGTTTTGGCGCGGACGGGCCCCTCTCGGCTTCCGTAGTCCATTTGCCCCCGGAGCCTGCCAGACCCCTGGCTCTAGGAGGCTGCCCAGGGGCGCTGCCAACAGCCCCCAGGTGCTGGCTAGCCGCCTCGGCCGGCCACGGGGGGAGCATACACACCTGCGGGTGTCCCCGGGCCGCACACACGAACTGCCCCGCGCTTCCTGGCGTTGCAAATAGGCCCCCCGGGAAGCCCCGCCCGCCCTAGGGGCTTGTCGGGTGGGGCCGACGCAAGGTGGTTGACTGGGGAGGGCTGCTGCTGGCACACACCCACTCCTGAAGCCCACTGGGGCGGCCCAAGGGCGAGGAGCTCGGAGCTCGGTCAGGGCTGTCCCAGCAGAACTTTTTGAGGGTGGACGGACACGCCCGCAGGCAATCAGGTGTTGCGGGCAGGCCCCGGGGGCAGGCCCTGCTGAGTCCCCGAGCGCCACCTGGGTTCCTGCCACCACCCTTGGGCCGGGATGAGGTGCCACCTTGTGCGTAGAAGCCCTGCACACAGGCAAGAAGCCCCCCAGGCCCGCGGCGCACCCGACCCTGGAGCCCCCTGGCCGGATGCAGCCACAGGGAATGGGGGTTCTTTGTTGGCAGGCCCCATTCCCGAAGCATCCACGGGCACTTCCCGAAGGGCTGACACCTGCTGCGCCTCAGCAGCCAGCCAACCTCCCTCCCTCTGGACGGGCACTGCAAGCCACACAGCCACTTGTGTCCCCTGTGTCCCTCCCTGGAGGCCACAGCGCGTTTTGGGTTTTGGCGCGGACGGGCCCCTCTCGGCTTCCGTAGTCCATTTGCCCCCGGAGCCTGCCAGACCCCTGGCTCTAGGAGGCTGCCCAGGGGCGCTGCCAACAGCCCCCAGGTGCTGGCTAGCCGCAGCAGCCGGCCACGCGGGAGCACACACACCTGCGGGTGTCCCCAGGCCGCACACACGGACTGCCCCGCGCTTCCCGGCGTTGCAAATAGGTCCCCCAGGAAGCCCCACCGGCCCTAGGGGCTTGTCGGGCGGGGCCGACACACGGTGGGTGAGTGGGGAGGGCTGCTGCTGGCACACACCCACTCCTGAAGACCACTGGGGCGGTCCAAGGGCGAGGAGCTCGGAGCTCGGTCAGGGCTGTCCCAGCAGAACTTTTTGAGGGTGGACGGACACGCCCGCGGGCAATCAGGTGTTGCGGGCAGGCCCCGGGGGCAGGCCCTGCTGAGTCCCCGAGCGCCACCTGGGTTCCTGCCACCACCCTTGGGCCGGGATGAGGTGCCACCTTGTGCGTAGAAGCCCTGCACACAGGCAAGAAGCCCCCCAGGCCCGCGGCGCACCCGACCCTGGAGCCCCCTGGCCGGATGCAGCCACAGGGAACGGGGGTTCTTTGTTGGCAGGCCCCATTCCCGAAGCATCCACGGGCACTTCCCGAAGGGCTGACACCTGCTGCGCCTCAGCAGCCAGCCAACCTCCCTCCCTCTGGTCGGGCACTGCAAGCCACACAGCCACTTGTGTCCCCTGTGTCCCTCCCTGGAGGCCACAGCGCGTTTTGGGTTTTGGCGCGGACGGGCCCCTCTCGGCTTCCGTAGTCCATTTGCCCCCGGAGCCTGCCAGACCCCTGGCTCTAGGAGGCTGCCCAGGGGCGCTGCCAACAGCCCCCAGGTGCTGGCTAGCCGCCTCGGCCGGCCACGGGGGGAGCACACACACCTGCGGGTGTCCCCGGGCCGCACACACGAACTGCCCCGCGCTTCCTGGCGTTGCAAATAGGCCCCCCGTGAAGCCCCGCCCGCCCTAGGGTCTTGTCGGGTGGGGCCGACGCAAGGTGGTTGACTGGGGAGGGCTGCTGCTGGCACACACCCACTCCTGAAGCCCACTGGGGCGGTCCAAGGGCGAGGAGCTCGGAGCTCGGTCAGGGCTGTCCCAGCAGAACTTTTTGTGGGTGGACGGACACGCCCGCAGGCAATCAGGTGTTGCGGGCAGGCCCCGGGGGCAGGCCCTGCTGAGTCCCCGAGCGCCACCTGGGTTCCTGCCACCACCCTTGGGCCGGGATGAGGTGCCACCTTGTGCGTAGAAGCCCTGCACACAGGCAAGAAGCCCCCCAGGCCCGCGGCGCACCCGACCCTGGAGCCCCCTGGCCGGATGCAGCCACAGGAAACGGGGGTTCTTTGTTGACAGGCCCCATTCCCGAAGCATCCACGGGCACTTCCCGAAGGGCTGACACCTGCTGCGCCTCAGCAGCCAGCCAACCTCCCTCCCTCTGGACGGGCACTGCAAGCCACACAGCCACTTGTGTCCCCTGTGTCCCTCCCTGGAGGCCACAGCGCGTTTTGGGTTTTGGCGCGGACGGGCCCCTCTCGGCTTCCGTAGTCCATTTGCCCCCGGAGCCTGCCAGACCCCTGGCTCTAGGAGGCTGCCCAGGAGCGCTGCCAACAGCCCCCAGGTGCTGGCTAGCCGCCTCGGCCGGCCACGGGGGGAGCACACACACCTGCGGGTGTCCCCGGGCCGCACACAAGAACTGCCCCGCGCTTCCTGGCGTTGCAAATAGGCCCCCCGGGAAGCCCCGCCCGCCCTAGGGGCTTGTCGGGTGGGGCCGACGCACGGTGGTTGACTGGGGAGGGCTGCTGCTGGCACACACCCACTCCTGAAGCCCACTGGGGCAGTCCAAGGGCGAGGAGCTCGGAGCTCGGTCAGGGCTGTCCCAGCAGAACTTTTTGAGGGTGGACGGACACGCCCGCAGGCAATCAGGTGTTGCGGGCAGGCCCCGGGGGCAGGCCCTGCTGAGTCCCCGAGCGCCACCTGGGTTCCTGCCACCACCCTTGGGCCGGGATGAGGTGCCACCTTGTGCGTAGAAGCCCTGCACACAGGCAAGAAGCCCCCCAGGCCCGCGGCGCACCCGACCCTTGAGCCCCCTGGCCGGATGCAGCCACAGGGAACGGGGGTTCTGAGTTGGCAGGCCCCATTCCCGAAGCATCCACGGGCACTTCCCGAAGGGCTGACAGCTGCTGCGCCTCAGCAGCCAGCCAACCTCCCTCCCTCTGGTCGGGCACTGCACGCCACACAGCCACTTGTGTCCCCTGTGTCCCTCCCTGGAGGCCGCAGCGCGTTTTGGGTTTTGGCGCGGACGGGCCCCTCTCGGCTTCCGTAGTCCATTTGCCCCCGGAGCCTGCCAGACCCCTGGCTCTAGGAGGCTGCCCAGGGGCGCTGCCAACAGCCCCCAGGTGCTGGCTAGCCGCCTCGGCCGGCCACGGGGGGAGCACACACACCTGCCGGTGTCCCCGGGCCGCACACACGAACTGCCCCGCGCTTCCTGGCGTTGCAAATAGGCCCCCCGGGAAGCCCCGCCCGCCCTAGGGTCTTGTCGGGTGGGGCCGACGCAAGGTGGTTGACTGGGGAGGGCTGCTGCTGGCACACACCCACTCCTGAAGCCCACTGGGGCGGTCCAAGGGCGAGGAGCTCGGAGCTCGGTCAGGGCTGTCCCAGCAGAACTTTTTGAGGGTGGACGGACACGCCCGCAGGCAATCAGGTGTTGCGGGCAGGCCCCGGGGGCAGGCCCTGCTGAGTCCCCGAGCGCCACCTGGGTTCCTGCCACCACCCTTGGGCCGGGATGAGGTGCCACCTTGTGCGTAGAAGCCCTGCACACAGGCAAGAAGCCCCCCAGGCCCGCGGCGCACCCGACCCTGGAGCCCCCTGGCCGGATGCAGCCACAGGGTACGGGGGTTCTGAGTTGGCAGGCCCCATTCCCGAAGCATCCACGGGCACTTCCCGAAGGGCTGACACCTGCTGCGCCTCAGCAGCCAGCCAACCTCCCTCCCTCTGGTCGGGCACTGCAAGCCACACAGCCACTTGTTTCCCCTGTGTCCCTCCCTGGAGGCCACAGCGCGTTTTGGGTTTTGGCGCGGACGGGCCCCTCTCGGCTTCCATAGTCCATTTGCCCCCGGAGCCTGCCAGACCCCTGGCTCTAGGAGGCTGCCCAGGGGCGCTGCCAACAGCCCCCAGGTGCTGGCTAGCCGCCTCGGCCGGCCACGGGGGGAGCACACACACCTGCGGGTGTCCCCGGGCCGCACACACGAACTGCCCCGCGGTTCCTGGCGTTGCAAATAGGCCCCCCGGGAAGCCCCGCCCGCCCTAGGGTCTTGTCGGGTGGGGCCGACGCAAGGTGGTTGACTGGGGAGGGCTGCTGCTGGCACACACCCACTCCTGAAGCCCACTGGGGCGGTCCAAGGGCGAGGAGCTCGGAGCTCGGTCAGGGCTGTCCCAGCAGAACTTTTTGAGGGTGGACGGACACGCCCGCAGGCAATCAGGTGTTGCGGGCAGGCCCCGGGGGCAGGCCCTGCTGAGTCCCCGAGCGCCACCTGGGTTCCTGCCACCACCCTTGGGCCGGGATGAGGTGCCACCTTGTGCGTAGAAGCCCTGCACACAGGCAAGAAGCCCCCCAGGCCCGCGGCGCACCCGACCCTGGAGCCCCCTGGCCGGATGCAGCCACAGGGAACGGGGGTTCTTTGTTGGCAGGCCCCATTCCCGAAGCATCCACGGGCACTTCCCGAAGGGCTGACACCTGCTGCGCCTCAGCAGCCAGCCAACCTCCCTCCCTCTGGACGGGCACTGCAAGCCACACAGCCACTTGTGTCCCCTGTGTCCCTCCCTGGAGGCCACAGCGCGTTTTGGGTTTTGGCGCGGACGGGCCCCTCTCGGCTTCCGTAGTCCATTTGCCCCCGGAGCCTGCCAGACCCCTGGCTCTAGGAGGCTGCCCAGGGGCGCTGCCAACAGCCCCCAGGTGCTGGCTAGCCGCCTCGGCCGGCCACGGGGGGAGCACACACACCTGCCGGTGTCCCCGGGCCGCACACAAGAACTGCCCCGCGCTTCCCGGCGTTGCAAATAGGCCCCCCGGGAAGCCCCGCCCGCCCTAGGGGCTTGTCGGGTGGGGCCGACGCATGGTGGTTGACTGGGGAGGGCTGCTGCTGGCACACACCCACTCCTGAAGCCCACTGGGGCGGTCCAAGGGCGAGGAGCTCGGAGCTCGGTCAGGGCTGTCCCAGCAGAACTTTTTGAGGGTGGACGGACACGCCCGCAGGCAATCAGGTGTTGCGGGCAGGCCCCGGGGGCAGGCCCTGCTGAGTCCCCGAGCGCCACCTGGGTTCCTGCCACCACCCTTGGGCCGGGATGAGGTGCCACCTTGTGCGTAGAAGCCCTGCACACAGGCAAGAAGCCCCCCAGGCCCGCGGCGCACCCGACCCTGGAGCCCCCTGGCCGGATGCAGCCACAGGGAATGGGGGTTCTTTGTTGGCAGGCCCCATTCCCGAAGCATCCACGGGCACTTCCCGAAGGGCTGACACCTGCTGCGCCTCAGCAGCCAGCCAACCTCCCTCCCTCTGGACGGGCACTGCAAGCCACACAGCCACTTGTGTCCCCTGTGTCCCTCCCTGGAGGCCACAGCGCGTTTTGGGTTTTGGCGCGGACGGGCCCCTCTCGGCTTCCGTAGTCCATTTGCCCCCGGAGCCTGCCAGACCCCTGGCTCTAGGAGGCTGCCCAGGGGCGCTGCCAACAGCCCCCAGGTGCTGGCTAGCCGCCTCGGCCGGCCACGGGGGGAGCACACACACCTGCGGGTGTCCCCGGGGCGCACACACGAACTGCCCCGCGCTTCCTGGTGTTGCAAATAGGCCCCCCGGGAAGCCCCGCCCGCCCTAGGGTCTTGTCGGGTGGGGCCGACGCAAGGTGGTTGACTGGGGAGGGCTGCTGCTGGCACACACCCACTCCTGAAGCCCACTGGGGCGGTCCAAGGGCGAGGAGCTCGGAGCTCGGTCAGGGCTGTCCCAGCAGAACTTTTTGAGGGTGGACGGACACGCCCGCAGGCAATCAGGTGTTGCGGGCAGGCCCCGGGGGCAGGCCCTGCTGAGTCCCCGAGCGCCACCTGGGTTCCTGCCACCACCCTTGGGCCGGGATGAGGTGCCACCTTGTGCGTAGAAGCCCTGCACACAGGCAAGAAGCCCCCCAGGCCCGCGGCGCACCCGACCCTGGAGCCCCCTGGCCGGATGCAGCCACAGGGTACGGGGGTTCTGAGTTGGCAGGCCCCATTCCCGAAGCATCCACGGGCACTTCCCGAAGGGCTGACACCTGCTGCGCCTCAGCAGCCAGCCAACCTCCCTCCCTCTGGTCGGGCACTGCAAGCCACACAGCCACTTGTTTCCCCTGTGTCCCTCCCTGGAGGCCACAGCGCGTTTTGGGTTTTGGCGTGGACGGGCCCCTCTCGGCTTCCGTAGTCCATTTGCCCCCGGAGCCTGCCAGACCCCTGGCTCTAGGAGGCTGCCCAGGGGCGCTGCCAACAGCCCGCAGGTGCTGGCTAGCTGCCTCGGCCGGCCACGGGGGGAGCACACACACCTGCGGGTGTCCCCGGGCCGCACACACGAACTGCCCCGCGCTTCCTGGCGTTGCAAATAGGCCCCCCGGGAAGCCCCGCCCGCCCTAGGGTCTTGTCGGGTGGGGCCGACGCAAGGTGGTTGACTGGGGAGGGCTGCTGCTGGCACACACCCACTCCTGAAGCCCACTGGGGCGGTCCAAGGGCGAGGAGCTCGGAGCTCGGTCAGGGCTGTCCCAGCAGAACTTTTTGAGGGTGGACGGACACGCCCGCAGGCAATCAGGTGTTGCGGGCAGGCCCCGGGGGCAGGCCCTGCTGAGTCCCCGAGCGCCACCTGGGTTCCTGCCACCACCCTTGGGCCGGGATGAGGTGCCACCTTGTGCGTAGAAGCCCTGCACACAGGCAAGAAGCCCCCCAGGCCCGCGGCGCACCCGACCCTGGAGCCCCCTGGCCGGATGCAGCCACAGGGAACGGGGGTTCTTTGTTGGCAGGCCCCATTCCCGAAGCATCCACGGGCACTTCCCGAAGGGCTGACACCTGCTGCGCCTCAGCAGCCAGCCAACCTCCCTCCCTCTGGACGGGCACTGCAAGCCACACAGCCACTTGTGTCCCCTGTGTCCCTCCCTGGAGGCCACAGCGCGTTTTGGGTTTTGGCGCGGACGGGCCCCTCTCGGCTTCCGTAGTCCATTTGCCCCCGGAGCCTGCCAGACCCCTGGCTCTAGGAGGCTGCCCAGGGGCGCTGCCAACAGCCCCCAGGTGCTGGCTAGCCGCCTCGGCCGGCCACGGGGGGAGCACACACACCTGCGGGTGTCCCCGGGCCGCACACAAGAACTGCCCCGCGCTTCCCGGCGTTGCAAATAGGTCCCCCGGGAAGCCCCGCCCGCCCTAGGGGCTTGTCGGGTGGGGCCGACGCATGGTGGTTGACTGGGGAGGGCTGCTGCTGGCACACACCCACTCCTGAAGCCCACTGGGGCGGTCCAAGGGCGAGGAGCTCGGAGCTCGGTCAGGGCTGTCCCAGCAGAACTTTTTGAGGGTGGACGGACACGCCCGCAGGCAATCAGGTGTTGCGGGCAGGCCCCGGGGGCAGGCCCTGCTGAGTCCCCGAGCGCCACCTGGGTTCCTGCCACCACCCTTGGGCCGGGATGAGGTGCCACCTTGTGCGTAGAAGCCCTGCACACAGGCAAGAAGCCCCCCAGGCCCGCGGCGCACCCGACCCTTGAGCCCCCTGGCCGGATGCAGCCACAGGGAACGGGGGTTCTGAGTTGGCAGGCCCCATTCCCGAAGCATCCACGGGCACTTCCCGAAGGGCTGACAGCTGCTGCGCCTCAGCAGCCAGCCAACCTCCCTCCCTCTGGTCGGGCACTGCACGCCACACAGCCACTTGTGTCCCCTGTGTCCCTCCCTGGAGGCCGCAGCGCGTTTTGGGTTTTGGCGCGGACGGGCCCCTCTCGGCTTCCGTAGTCCATTTGCCCCCGGAGCCTGCCAGACCCCTGGCTCTAGGAGGCTGCCCAGGGGCGCTGCCAACAGCCCCCAGGTGCTGGCTAGCCGCCTCGGCCGGCCACGGGGGGAGCACACACACCTGCCGGTGTCCCCGGGCCGCACACACGAACTGCCCCGCGCTTCCCGGCGTTGCAAATAGGCCCCCCGGGAAGCCCCGCCTGCCCTAGGGGCTTGTCGGGTGGGGCCGACGCACGGTGGTTGACTGGGGAGGGCTGCTGCTGGCACACACCCACTCCTGAAGCCCACTGGGGCGGTCCAAGGGCGAGGAGCTCGGAGCTCGGTCAGGGCTGTCCCAGCAGAACTTTTTGAGGGTGGACGGACACGCCCGCAGGCAATCAGGTGTTGCGGGCAGGCCCCGGGGGCAGGCCCTGCTGAGTCCCCGAGCGCCACCTGGGTTCCTGCCACCACCCTTGGGCCGGGATGAGGTGCCACCTTGTGCGTAGAAGCCCTGCACACAGGCAAGAAGCCCCCCAGGCCCGCGGCGCACCCGACCCTGGAGCCCCCTGGCCGGATGCAGCCACAGGGAACGGGGGTTCTGAGTTGGCAGGCCCCATTCCCGAAGCATCCACGGGCACTTCCCGAAGGGCTGACACCTGCTGCGCCTCAGCAGCCAGCCAACCTCCCTCCCTCTGGTCGGGCACTGCAAGCCACACAGCCACTTGTGTCCCCTGTGTCCCTCCCTGGAGGCCACAGCGCGTTTTGGGTTTTGGCGCGGACGGGCCCCTCTCGGCTTCCGTAGTCCATTTGCCCCCGGAGCCTGCCAGACCCCTGGCTCTAGGAGGCTGCCCAGGGGCGCTGCCAACAGCCCCCAGGTGCTGGCTAGCCGCCTCGGCCGGCCACGGGGGGAGCACACACACCTGCGGGTGTCCCCGGGCCGCACACACGAACTGCCCCGCGCTTCCTGGCGTTGCAAATAGGCCCCCCGGGAAGCCCCGCCCGCCCTAGGGTCTTGTCGGGTGGGGCCGACGCAAGGTGGTTGACTGGGGAGGGCTGCTGCTGGCACACACCCACTCCTGAAGCCCACTGGGGCGGTCCAAGGGCGAGGAGCTCGGAGCTCGGTCAGGGCTGTCCCAGCAGAACTTTTTGAGGGTGGACGGACACGCCCGCAGGCAATCAGGTGTTGCGGGCAGGCCCCGGGGGCAGGCCCTGCTGAGTCCCCGAGCGCCACCTGGGTTCCTGCCACCACCCTTGGGCCGGGATGAGGTGCCACCTTGTGCGTAGAAGCCCTGCACACAGGCAAGAAGCCCCCCAGGCCCGCGGCGCACCCGACCCTGGAGCCCCCTGGCCGGATGCAGCCACAGGGAACGGGGGTTCTTTGTTGGCAGGCCCCATTCCCGAAGCATCCACGGGCACTTCCCGAAGGGCTGACACCTGCTGCGCCTCAGCAGCCAGCCAACCTCCCTCCCTCTGGACGGGCACTGCAAGCCACACAGCCACTTGTGTCCCCTGTGTCCCTCCCTGGAGGCCACAGCGCGTTTTGGGTTTTGGCGCGGACGGGCCCCTCTCGGCTTCCGTAGTCCATTTGCCCCCGGAGCCTGCCAGACCCCTGGCTCTAGGAGGCTGCCCAGGGGCGCTGCCAACAGCCCCCAGGTGCTGGCTAGCCGCAGCAGCCGGCCACGCGGGAGCACACACACCTGCGGGTGTCCCCAGGCCGCACACACGGACTGCCCCGCGCTTCCCGGCGTTGCAAATAGGTCCCCCAGGAAGCCCCGCCGGCCCTAGGGTCTTGTCGGGCGGGGCCGACACACGGTGGGTGAGTGGGGAGGGCTGCTGCTGGCACACACCCACTCCTGAAGCCCACTGGGGCGGTCCAAGGGCGAGGAGCTCGGAGCTCGGTCAGGGCTGTCCCAGCAGAACTTTTTGAGGGTGGACGGACACGCCCGCGGGCAATCAGGTGTTGCGGGTAGGCCCCGGGGGCAGGCCCTGCTGAGTCCCCGAGCGCCACCTGGGTTCCTGCCACCACCCTTGGGCCGGGATGAGGTGCCACCTTGTGCGTAGAAGCCCTGCACACAGGCAAGAAGCCCCCCAGGCCCGCGGCGCACCCGACCCTGGAGCCCCCTGGCCGGATGCAGCCACAGGGAACGGGGGTTCTGAGTTGGCAGGCCCCATTCCCGAAGCATCCACGGGCACTTCCCGAAGGGCTGACACCTGCTGCGCCTCAGCAGCCAGCCAACCTCCCTCCCTCTGGTCGGGCACTGCAAGCCACACAGCCACTTGTGTCCCCTGTGTCCCTCCCTGGAGGCCGCAGCGCGTTTTGGGTTTTGGCGCGGACGGGCCCCTCTCGGCTTCCGTAGTCCATTTGCCCCCGGAGCCTGCCAGACCCCTGGCTCTAGGAGGCTGCCCAGGGGCGCTGCCAACAGCCCCCAGGTGCTGGCTAGCCGCCTCGGCCGGCCACGGGGGGAGCACACACACCTGCGGGTGTCCCCGGGCCGCACACACGAACTGCCCCGCGCTTCCTGGCGTTGCAAATAGGCCCCCCGGGAAGCCCCGCCCGCCCTAGGGTCTTGTCGGGTGGGGCCGACGCAAGGTGGTTGACTGGGGAGGGCTGCTGCTGGCACACACCCACTCCTGAAGCCCACTGGGGCGGTCCAAGGGCGAGGAGCTCGGAGCTCGGTCAGGGCTGTCCCAGCAGAACTTTTTGAGGGTGGACGGACACGCCCGCAGGCAATCAGGTGTTGCGGGCAGGCCCCGGGGGCAGGCCCTGCTGAGTCCCCGAGCGCCATCTGGGTTCCTGCCACCACCCTTGGGCCGGGATGAGGTGCCACCTTGTGCGTAGAAGCCCTGCACACAGGCAAGAAGCCCCCCAGGCCCGCGGCGCACCCGAACCTGGAGCCCCCTGGTCGGATGCAGCCACAGGGAACGGGGGTTCTGAGTTGGCAGGCCCCATTCCCGAAGCATCCACGGGCACTTCCCGAAGGGCTGACACCTGCTGCGCCTCAGCAGCCAGCCAACCTCCCTCCCTCTGGTCGGGCACTGCAAGCCACACAGCCACTTGTGTCCCCTGTGTCCCTCCCTGGAGGCCGCAGCGCGTTTTGGGTTTTGGCGCGGACGGGCCCCTCTCGGCTTCCGTAGTCCATTTGCCCCCGGAGCCTGCCAGACCCCTGGCTCTAGGAGGCTGCCCAGGGGCGCTGCCAACAGCCCCCTGGTGCTGGCTAGCCGCCTCGGCCGGCCACGGGGGGAGCACACACACCTGCGGGTGTCCCCGGGCCGCACACAAGAACTGCCCCGCGCTTCCCGGCGTTGCAAATAGGCCCCCCGGTAAGCCCCGCCCGCCCTAGGGGCTTGTCGGGTGGGGCCGACGCACGGTGGTTGACTGGGGAGGGCTGCTGCTGGCACACACCCACTCCTGAAGCCCACTGGGGCGGTCCAAGGGCGAGGAGCTCGGAGCTCGGTCAGGGCTGTCCCAGCAGAACTTTTTGAGGGTGGACGGACACGCCCGCAGGCAATCAGGTGTTGCGGGCAGGCCCCGGGGGCAGGCCCTGCTGAGTCCCCGAGCGCCACCTGGGTTCCTGCCACCACCCTTGGGCCGGGATGAGGTGCCACCTTGTGCGTAGAAGCCCTGCACACAGGCAAGAAGCCCCCCAGGCCCGCGGCGCACCCGACCCTGGAGCCCCCTGGCCGGATGCAGCCACAGGGAACGGGGGTTCTTTGTTGGCAGGCCCCATTCCCGAAGCATCCACGGGCACTTCCCGAAGGGCTGACACCTGCTGCGCCTCAGCAGCCAGCCAACCTCCCTCCCTCTGGTCGGGCACTGCAAGCCACACAGCCACTTGTGTCCCCTGTGTCCCTCCCTGGAGGCCACAGCGCGTTTTGGGTTTTGGCGCGGACGGGCCCCTCTCGGCTTCCGTAGTCCATTTGCCCCCGGAGCCTGCCAGACCCCTGGCTCTAGGAGGCTGCCCAGGGGCGCTGCCAACAGCCCCCAGGTGCTGGCTAGCCGCCTCGGCCGGCCACGGGGGGAGCACACACACCTGCGGGTGTCCCCGGGCCGCACACATGAAGTGCCCCGCGCTTCCCGGCGTTGCAAATAGGCCCCCTGGGAAGCCCGGCCCGCCCTAGGGGCTTGTCGGGTGGGGCCGACGCAAGGTGGTTGACTGGGGAGGGCTGCTGCTGGCACACACCCACTCCTGAAGCCCACTGGGGCGGTCCAAGGGCGAGGAGCTCGGAGCTCGATAAGGGCTGTCCCAGCAGAAATTTTTGAGGGTGGACGGACACGCCCGCGGGCAATCAGGTGTTGCGGGCAGGCCCCGGGGGCAGGCCCTGCTGAGTCCCCGAGCGCCACCTGGGTTCCTGCCACCACCCTTGGGCCGGGATGAGGTGCCACCTTGTGCGTAGAAGCCCTGCACACAGGCAAGAAGCCCCCCAGGCCCGCGGCGCACCCGACCCTGGAGCCCCCTGGCCGGATGCAGCCACAGGGAATGGGGGTTCTTTGTTGCCAGGCCCCATTCCCGAAGCATCCACGGGCACTTCCCGAAGGGCTGACACCTGCTGCGCCTCAGCAGCCAGCCAACCTCCCTCCCTCTGGTCGGGCACTGCAAGCCACACAGCCACTTGTGTCCCCTGTGTCCCTCCCTGGAGGCCGCAGCGCGTTTTGGGTTTTGGCGCGGACGGGCCCCTCTCGGCTTCCGTAGTCCATTTGCCCCCGGAGCCTGCCAGACCCCTGGCTCTAGGAGGCTGCCCAGGGGCGCTGCCAACAGCCCCCAGGTGCTGGCTAGCCGCCTTGGCCGGCCACGGGGGGAGCACACACACCTGCGTGTGTCCCCGGGCCGCACACACGAACTGCCCCGCGCTTCCCGGCGTTGCAAATAGGCCCCCCGGGAAGCCCCGCCCGCCCTAGGGGCTTGTCGGGTGGGGCCTACGCAAGGTGGTTGACTGGGGAAGGCTGCTGCTGGCACACACCCACTCCTGAAGCCCACTGGGGCGGTCCAAGGGCGAGGAGCTCGGAGCTCGGTCAGGGCTGTCCCAGCAGAACTTTTTGAGGGTGGACGGACACGCCCGCAGGCAATCAGGTGTTGCGGGCAGGCCCCGGGGGCAGGACCTGCTGAGTCCCCGAGCGCCACCTGGGTTCCTGCCACCACCCTTGGGCCGGGATGAGGTGCCACCTTGTGCGTAGAAGCCCTGCACACAGGCAAGAAGCCCCCCAGGCCCGCGGCGCACCCGACCCTGGAGCACCCTGGCCGGATGCAGCCACAGGGAACGGGGGTTCTGAGTTGGCAGGCCCCATTCCCGAAGCATCCACGGGCACTTCCCGAAGGGCTGACACCTGCTGTGCCTCAACAGCCAGCCAACCTCCCTCCCTCTGGTCGGGCACTGCAAGCCACACAGCCACTTGTGTCCCCTGTGTCCCTCCCTGGAGGCCGCAGCGCGTTTTGGGTTTTGGCGCGGACGGGCCCCTCTCGGCTTCCGTAGTCCATTTGCCCCCGGAGCCTGCCAGACCCCTGGCTCTAGGAGGCTGCCCAGGGGCGCTGCCAACAGCCCCCAGGTGCTGGCTAGCCGCCTCGGCCGGCCACGGGGGGAGCACACACACCTGCGGGTGTCCCCGGGCCACACACACGAACTGCCCCGCGCTTCCTGGCGTTGCAAATAGGCCCCCTGGGAAGCCCCGCCGGCCCTAGGGGCTTGTCGGGTGGGGCCGACGCACGGTGGTTGACTGGGGAGGGCTGCTGCTGGCACACACCCACTCCTGAAGCCCACTGGGGCGGTCCAAGGGCGAGGAGCTCGGAGCTCGGTCAGGGCTGTCCCAGCAGAACTTTTTGAGGGTGGACGGACACGCCCGCAGGCAATCAGGTGTTGCGGGCAGGCCCCGGGGGCAGGCCCTGCTGAGTCCCCGAGCGCCACCTGGGTTCCTGCCACCACCCTTGGGCCGGGATGAGGTGCCACCTTGTGCGTAGAAGCCCTGCACACAGGCAAGAAGCCCCCCAGGCCCGCGGCGCACCCGACCCTGGAGCCCCCTGGCCGGATGCAGCCACAGGGAACGGGGGTTCTGAGTTGGCAGGCCCCATTCCCGAAGCATCCACGGGCACTTCCCGAAGGGCTGACACCTGCTGCGCCTCAGCAGCCAGCCAACCTCCCTCCCTCTGGTCGGGCACTGCAAGCCACACAGCCACTTGTGTCCCCTGTGTCCCTCCCTGGAGGCCGCAGCGCGTTTTGGGTTTTGGCGCGGACGGGCCCCTCTCGGCTTCCGTAGTCCATTTGCCCCCGGAGCCTGCCAGACCCCTGGCTCTAGGAGGCTGCCCAGGGGCGCTGCCAACAGCCCCCAGGTGCTGGCTAGCCGCCTCGGCCGGCCACGGGGGGAGCACACACACCTGCGGGTGTCCCCGGGCCGCACACACGAACTGGCCCGCGCTTCCTGGCGTTGCAAATAGGCCCCCCGGGAAGCCCCGCCCGCCCTAGGGGCTTGTCGGGCGGGGCCGACGCACGGTGGGTGAGTGGGGAGGGCTGCTGCTGGCACACACCCACTCCTGAAGCCCACTGGGGCGGTCCAAGGGCGAGGAGCTCGGAGCTCGGTCAGGGCTGTCCCAGCAGAACTTTTTGAGGGTGGACGGACACGCCCGCGGGCAATCAGGTGTTGCGGGCAGGCCCCGGGGGCAGGCCCTGCTGAGTCCCCGAGCGCCACCTGGGTTCCTGCCACCACCCTTGGGCCGGGATGAGGTGCCACCTTGTGCGTAGAAGCCCTGCACACAGGCAAGAAGCCCCCCAGGCCCGCGGCGCACCCGACCCTGGAGCCCCCTGGCCGGATGCAGCCACAGGGAACGGGGGTTCTGAGTTGGCAGGCCCCATTCCCGAAGCATCCACGGGCACTTCCTGAAGGGCTGACACCTGCTGCGCCTCAGCAGCCAGCCAACCTCCCTCCCTCTGGTCGGGCACTGCAAGCCACACAGCCACTTGTGTCCCCTGTGTCCCTCCCTGGAGGCCGCAGCGCGTTTTGGGTTTTGGCGCGGACGGGCCCCTCTCGGCTTCCGTAGTCCATTTGCCCCCGGAGCCTGCCAGACCCCTGGCTCTAGGAGGCTGCCCAGGGGCGCTGCCAACAGCCCCCAGGTGCTGGCTAGCCGCCTCGGCCGGCCACGGGGGGAGCACACACACCTGCGGGTGTCCCCGGGCCGCACACACGAACTGCCCCGCGCTTCCTGGCGTTGCAAATAGGCCCCCCGGGAAGCCCCGCCCGCCCTAGGGTCTTGTCGGGTGGGGCCGACACAAGGTGGTTGACTGGGGAGGGCTGCTGCTGGCACACACCCACTCCTGAAGCCCACTGGGGCGGTCCAAGGGCGAGGAGCTCGGAGCTCGGTCAGGGCTGTCCCAGCAGAACTTTTTGAGGGTGGACGGACACGCCCGCAGGCAATCAGGTGTTGCGGGCAGGCCCCGGGGGCAGGCCCTGCTGAGTCCCCGAGCGCCATCTGGGTTCCTGCCACCACCCTTGGGCCGGGATGAGGTGCCACCTTGTGCGTAGAAGCCCTGCACACAGGCAAGAAGCCCCCCAGGCCCGCGGCGCACCCGAACCTGGAGCCCCCTGGTCGGATGCAGCCACAGGGAACGGGGGTTCTGAGTTGGCAGGCCCCATTCCCGAAGCATCCACGGGCACTTCCCGAAGGGCTGACACCTGCTGCGCCTCAGCAGCCAGCCAACCTCCCTCCCTCTGGTCGGGCACTGCAAGCCACACAGCCACTTGTGTCCCCTGTGTCCCTCCCTGGAGGCCGCAGCGCGTTTTGGGTTTTGGCGCGGACGGGCCCCTCTCGGCTTCCGTAGTCCATTTGCCCCCGGAGCCTGCCAGACCCCTGGCTCTAGGAGGCTGCCCAGGGGCGCTGCCAACAGCCCCCTGGTGCTGGCTAGCCGCCTCGGCCGGCCACGGGGGGAGCACACACACCTGCGGGTGTCCCCGGGCCGCACACAAGAACTGCCCCGCGCTTCCCGGCGTTGCAAATAGGCCCCCCGGGAAGCCCCGCCCGCCCTAGGGGCTTGTCGGGTGGGGCCGACGCACGGTGGTTGACTGGGGAGGGCTGCTGCTGGCACACACCCACTCCTGAAGCCCACTGGGGCGGTCCAAGGGCGAGGAGCTCGGAGCTCGGTCAGGGCTGTCCCAGCAGAACTTTTTGAGGGTGGACGGACACGCCCGCAGGCAATCAGGTGTTGCGGGCAGGCCCCGGGGGCAGGCCCTGCTGAGTCCCCGAGCGCCACCTGGGTTCCTGCCACCACCCTTGGGCCGGGATGAGGTGCCACCTTGTGCGTAGAAGCCCTGCACACAGGCAAGAAGCCCCCCAGGCCCGCGGCGCACCCGACCCTGGAGCCCCCTGGCCGGATGCAGCCACAGGGAACGGGGGTTCTTTGTTGGCAGGCCCCATTCCCGAAGCATCCACGGGCACTTCCCGAAGGGCTGACACCTGCTGCGCCTCAGCAGCCAGCCAACCTCCCTCCCTCTGGTCGGGCACTGCAAGCCACACAGCCACTTGTGTCCCCTGTGTCCCTCCCTGGAGGCCGCAGCGCGTTTTGGGTTTTGGCGCGGACGGGCCCCTCTCGGCTTCCGTAGTCCATTTGCCCCCGGAGCCTGCCAGACCCCTGGCTCTAGGAGGCTGCCCAGGGGCGCTGCCAACAGCCCCCAGGTGCTGGCTAGCCGCAGCAGCCGGCCACGCGGGAGCACACACACCTGCGGGTGTCCCCAGGCCGCACACACGGACTGCCCCGCGCTTCCCGGCGTTGCAAATAGGTCCCCCAGGAAGCCCCGCCGGCCCTAGGGTCTTGTCGGGCGGGGCCGACACACGGTGGGTGAGTGGGGAGGGCTGCTGCTGGCACACACCCACTCCTGAAGCCCACTGGGGCGGTCCAAGGGCGAGGAGCTCGGAGCTCGGTCAGGGCTGTCCCAGCAGAACTTTTTGAGGGTGGACGGACACGCCCGCGGGCAATCAGGTGTTGCGGGTAGGCCCCGGGGGCAGGCCCTGCTGAGTCCCCGAGCGCCACCTGGGTTCCTGCCACCACCCTTGGGCCGGGATGAGGTGCCACCTTGTGCGTAGAAGCCCTGCACACAGGCAAGAAGCCCCCCAGGCCCGCGGCGCACCCGACCCTGGAGCCCCCTGGCCGGATGCAGCCACAGGGAACGGGGGTTCTGAGTTGGCAGGCCCCATTCCCGAAGCATCCACGGGCACTTCCCGAAGGGCTGACACCTGCTGCGCCTCAGCAGCCAGCCAACCTCCCTCCCTCTGGTCGGGCACTGCAAGCCACACAGCCACTTGTGTCCCCTGTGTCCCTCCCTGGAGGCCGCAGCGCGTTTTGGGTTTTGGCGCGGACGGGCCCCTCTCGGCTTCCGTAGTCCATTTGCCCCCGGAGCCTGCCAGACCCCTGGCTCTAGGAGGCTGCCCAGGGGCGCTGCCAACAGCCCCCAGGTGCTGGCTAGCCGCCTCGGCCGGCCACGGGGGGAGCACACACACCTGCGGGTGTCCCCGGGCCGCACACACGAACTGCCCCGCGCTTCCTGGCGTTGCAAATAGGCCCCCCGGGAAGCCCCGCCCGCCCTAGGGTCTTGTCGGGTGGGGCCGACGCAAGGTGGTTGACTGGGGAGGGCTGCTGCTGGCACACACCCACTCCTGAAGCCCACTGGGGCGGTCCAAGGGCGAGGAGCTCGGAGCTCGGTCAGGGCTGTCCCAGCAGAACTTTTTGAGGGTGGACGGACACGCCCGCAGGCAATCAGGTGTTGCGGGCAGGCCCCGGGGGCAGGCCCTGCTGAGTCCCCGAGCGCCATCTGGGTTCCTGCCACCACCCTTGGGCCGGGATGAGGTGCCACCTTGTGCGTAGAAGCCCTGCACACAGGCAAGAAGCCCCCCAGGCCCGCGGCGCACCCGAACCTGGAGCCCCCTGGTCGGATGCAGCCACAGGGAACGGGGGTTCTGAGTTGGCAGGCCCCATTCCCGAAGCATCCACGGGCACTTCCCGAAGGGCTGACACCTGCTGCGCCTCAGCAGCCAGCCAACCTCCCTCCCTCTGGTCGGGCACTGCAAGCCACACAGCCACTTGTGTCCCCTGTGTCCCTCCCTGGAGGCCGCAGCGCGTTTTGGGTTTTGGCGCGGACGGGCCCCTCTCGGCTTCCGTAGTCCATTTGCCCCCGGAGCCTGCCAGACCCCTGGCTCTAGGAGGCTGCCCAGGGGCGCTGCCAACAGCCCCCTGGTGCTGGCTAGCCGCCTCGGCCGGCCACGGGGGGAGCACACACACCTGCGGGTGTCCCCGGGCCGCACACAAGAACTGCCCCGCGCTTCCCGGCGTTGCAAATAGGCCCCCCGGTAAGCCCCGCCCGCCCTAGGGGCTTGTCGGGTGGGGCCGACGCACGGTGGTTGACTGGGGAGGGCTGCTGCTGGCACACACCCACTCCTGAAGCCCACTGGGGCGGTCCAAGGGCGAGGAGCTCGGAGCTCGGTCAGGGCTGTCCCAGCAGAACTTTTTGAGGGTGGACGGACACGCCCGCAGGCAATCAGGTGTTGCGGGCAGGCCCCGGGGGCAGGCCCTGCTGAGTCCCCGAGCGCCACCTGGGTTCCTGCCACCACCCTTGGGCCGGGATGAGGTGCCACCTTGTGCGTAGAAGCCCTGCACACAGGCAAGAAGCCCCCCAGGCCCGCGGCGCACCCGACCCTGGAGCCCCCTGGCCGGATGCAGCCACAGGGAACGGGGGTTCTTTGTTGGCAGGCCCCATTCCCGAAGCATCCACGGGCACTTCCCGAAGGGCTGACACCTGCTGCGCCTCAGCAGCCAGCCAACCTCCCTCCCTCTGGTCGGGCACTGCAAGCCACACAGCCACTTGTGTCCCCTGTGTCCCTCCCTGGAGGCCACAGCGCGTTTTGGGTTTTGGCGCGGACGGGCCCCTCTCGGCTTCCGTAGTCCATTTGCCCCCGGAGCCTGCCAGACCCCTGGCTCTAGGAGGCTGCCCAGGGGCGCTGCCAACAGCCCCCAGGTGCTGGCTAGCCGCCTCGGCCGGCCACGGGGGGAGCACACACACCTGCGGGTGTCCCCGGTCCGCACACATGAACTGCCCCGCGCTTCCCGGCGTTGCAAATAGGCCCCCTGGGAAGCCCGGCCCGCCCTAGGGGCTTGTCGGGTGGGGCCGACGCAAGGTGGTTGACTGGGGAGGGCTGCTGCTGGCACACACCCACTCCTGAAGCCCACTGGTGCGGTCCAAGGGCGAGGAGCTCGGAGCTCGATAAGGGCTGTCCCAGCAGAAATTTTTGAGGGTGGACGGACACGCCCGCGGGCAATCAGGTGTTGCGGGCAGGCCCCGGGGGCAGGCCCTGCTGAGTCCCCGAGCGCCACCTGGGTTCCTGCCACCACCCTTGGGCCGGGATGAGGTGCCACCTTGTGCGTAGAAGCCCTGCACACAGGCAAGAAGCCCCCCAGGCCCGCGGCGCACCCGACCCTGGAGCCCCCTGGCCGGATGCAGCCACAGGGAATGGGGGTTCTTTGTTGCCAGGCCCCATTCCCGAAGCATCCACGGGCACTTCCCGAAGGGCTGACACCTGCTGCGCCTCAGCAGCCAGCCAACCTCCCTCCCTCTGGTCGGGCACTGCAAGCCACACAGCCACTTGTGTCCCCTGTGTCCCTCCCTGGAGGCCGCAGCGCGTTTTGGGTTTTGGCGCGGACGGGCCCCTCTCGGCTTCCGTAGTCCATTTGCCCCCGGAGCCTGCCAGACCCCTGGCTCTAGGAGGCTGCCCAGGGGCGCTGCCAACAGCCCCCAGGTGCTGGCTAGCCGCCTCGGCCGGCCACGGGGGGAGCACACACACCTGCGGGTGTCCCCGGGCCACACACACGAACTGCCCCGCGCTTCCTGGCGTTGCAAATAGGCCCCCTGGGAAGCCCCGCCGGCCCTAGGGGCTTGTCGGGTGGGGCCGACGCACGGTGGTTGACTGGGGAGGGCTGCTGCTGGCACACACCCACTCCTGAAGCCCACTGGGGCGGTCCAAGGGCGAGGAGCTCGGAGCTCGGTCAGGGCTGTCCCAGCAGAACTTTTTGAGGGTGGACGGACACGCCCGCAGGCAATCAGGTGTTGCGGGCAGGCCCCGGGGGCAGGCCCTGCTGAGTCCCCGAGCGCCACCTGGGTTCCTGCCACCACCCTTGGGCCGGGATGAGGTGCCACCTTGTGCGTAGAAGCCCTGCACACAGGCAAGAAGCCCCCCAGGCCCGCGGCGCACCCGACCCTGGAGCCCCCTGGCCGGATGCAGCCACAGGGAACGGGGGTTCTGAGTTGGCAGGCCCCATTCCCGAAGCATCCACGGGCACTTCCCGAAGGGCTGACACCTGCTGCGCCTCAGCAGCCAGCCAACCTCCCTCCCTCTGGTCGGGCACTGCAAGCCACACAGCCACTTGTGTCCCCTGTGTCCCTCCCTGGAGGCCGCAGCGCGTTTTGGGTTTTGGCGCGGACGGGCCCCTCTCGGCTTCCGTAGTCCATTTGCCCCCGGAGCCTGCCAGACCCCTGGCTCTAGGAGGCTGCCCAGGGGCGCTGCCAACAGCCCCCAGGTGCTGGCTAGCCGCCTCGGCCGGCCACGGGGGGAGCACACACACCTGCGGGTGTCCCCGGGCCGCACACACGAACTGGCCCGCGCTTCCTGGCGTTGCAAATAGGCCCCCCGGGAAGCCCCGCCCGCCCTAGGGGCTTGTCGGGCGGGGCCGACGCACGGTGGGTGAGTGGGGAGGGCTGCTGCTGGCACACACCCACTCCTGAAGCCCACTGGGGCGGTCCAAGGGCGAGGAGCTCGGAGCTCGGTCAGGGCTGTCCCAGCAGAACTTTTTGAGGGTGGACGGACACGCCCGCGGGCAATCAGGTGTTGCGGGCAGGCCCCGGGGGCAGGCCCTGCTGAGTCCCCGAGCGCCACCTGGGTTCCTGCCACCACCCTTGGGCCGGGATGAGGTGCCACCTTGTGCGTAGAAGCCCTGCACACAGGCAAGAAGCCCCCCAGGCCCGCGGCGCACCCGACCCTGGAGCCCCCTGGCCGGATGCAGCCACAGGGAACGGGGGTTCTGAGTTGGCAGGCCCCATTCCCGAAGCATCCACGGGCACTTCCCGAAGGGCTGACACCTGCTGCGCCTCAGCAGCCAGCCAACCTCCCTCCCTCTGGTCGGGCACTGCAAGCCACACAGCCACTTGTGTCCCCTGTGTCCCTCCCTGGAGGCCGCAGCGCGTTTTGGGTTTTGGCGCGGACGGGCCCCTCTCGGCTTCCGTAGTCCATTTGCCCCCGGAGCCTGCCAGACCCCTGGCTCTAGGAGGCTGCCCAGGGGCGCTGCCAACAGCCCCCAGGTGCTGGCTAGCCGCCTCGGCCGGCCACGGGGGGAGCACACACACCTGCGGGTGTCCCCGGGCCGCAGACACGAACTGCCCCGCGCTTCCTGGCGTTGCAAATAGGCCCCCCGGGAAGCCCCGCCCGCCCTAGGGTCTTGTCGGGTGGGGCCGACGCAAGGTGGTTGACTGGGGAGGGCTGCTGCTGGCACACACCCACTCCTGAAGCCCACTGGGGCGGTCCAAGGGCGAGGAGCTCGGAGCTCGGTCAGGGCTGTCCCAGCAGAACTTTTTGAGGGTGGACGGACACGCCCGCAGGCAATCAGGTGTTGCGGGCAGGCCCCGGGGGCAGGCCCTGCTGAGTCCCCGAGCGCCATCTGGGTTCCTGCCACCACCCTTGGGCCGGGATGAGGTGCCACCTTGTGCGTAGAAGCCCTGCACACAGGCAAGAAGCCCCCCAGGCCAGCGGCGCACCCGAACCTGGAGCCCCCTGGTCGGATGCAGCCACAGGGAACGGGGGTTCTGAGTTGGCAGGCCCCATTCCCGAAGCATCCACGGGCACTTCCCGAAGGGCTGACACCTGCTGCGCCTCAGCAGCCAGCCAACCTCCCTCCCTCTGGTCGGGCACTGCAAGCCACACAGCCACTTGTGTCCCCTGTGTCCCTCCCTGGAGGCCGCAGCGCGTTTTGGGTTTTGGCGCGGACGGGCCCCTCTCGGCTTCCGTAGTCCATTTGCCCCCGGAGCCTGCCAGACCCCTGGCTCTAGGAGGCTGCCCAGGGGCGCTGCCAACAGCCCCCTGGTGCTGGCTAGCCGCCTCGGCCGGCCACGGGGGGAGCACACACACCTGCGGGTGTCCCCGGGCCGCACACAAGAACTGCCCCGCGCTTCCCGGCGTTGCAAATAGGCCCCCCGGGAAGCCCCGCCCGCCCTAGGGGCTTGTCGGGTGGGGCCGACGCACGGTGGTTGACTGGGGAGGGCTGCTGCTGGCACACACCCACTCCTGAAGCCCACTGGGGCGGTCCAAGGGCGAGGAGCTCGGAGCTCGGTCAGGGCTGTCCCAGCAGAACTTTTTGAGGGTGGACGGACACGCCCGCAGGCAATCAGGTGTTGCGGGCAGGCCCCGGGGGCAGGCCCTGCTGAGTCCCCGAGCGCCACCTGGGTTCCTGCCACCACCCTTGGGCCGGGATGAGGTGCCACCTTGTGCGTAGAAGCCCTGCACACAGGCAAGAAGCCCCCCAGGCCCGCGGCGCACCCGACCCTGGAGCCCCCTGGCCGGATGCAGCCACAGGGAACGGGGGTTCTTTGTTGGCAGGCCCCATTCCCGAAGCATCCACGGGCACTTCCCGAAGGGCTGACACCTGCTGCGCCTCAGCAGCCAGCCAACCTCCCTCCCTCTGGTCGGGCACTGCAAGCCACACAGCCACTTGTGTCCCCTGTGTCCCTCCCTGGAGGCCACAGCGCGTTTTGGGTTTTGGCGCGGACGGGCCCCTCTCGGCTTCCGTAGTCCATTTGCCCCCGGAGCCTGCCAGACCCCTGGCTCTAGGAGGCTGCCCAGGGGCGCTGCCAACAGCCCCCAGGTGCTGGCTAGCCGCCTCGGCCGGCCACGGGGGGAGCACACACACCTGCGGGTGTCCCCGGGCCGCACACATGAACTGCCCCGCGCTTCCCGGCGTTGCAAATAGGCCCCCTGGGAAGCCCGGCCCGCCCTAGGGGCTTGTAGGGTGGGGCCGACGCAAGGTGGTTGACTGGGGAGGGCTGCTGCTGGCACACACCCACTCCTGAAGCCCACTGGGGCGGTCCAAGGGCGAGGAGCTCGGAGCTCGATAAGGGCTGTCCCAGCAGAAATTTTTGAGGGTGGACGGACACGCCCGCGGGCAATCAGGTGTTGCGGGCAGGCCCCGGGGGCAGGCCCTGCTGAGTCCCCGAGCGCCACCTGGGTTCCTGCCACCACCCTTGGGCCGGGATGAGGTGCCACCTTGTGCGTAGAAGCCCTGCACACAGGCAAGAAGCCCCCCAGGCCCGCGGCGCACCCGACCCTGGAGCCCCCTGGCCGGATGCAGCCACAGGGAATGGGGGTTCTTTGTTGCCAGGCCCCATTCCCGAAGCATCCACGGGCACTTCCCGAAGGGCTGACACCTGCTGCGCCTCAGCAGCCAGCCAACCTCCCTCCCTCTGGTCGGGCACTGCAAGCCACACAGCCACTTGTGTCCCCTGTGTCCCTCCCTGGAGGCCGCAGCGCGTTTTGGGTTTTGGCGCGGACGGGCCCCTCTCGGCTTCCGTAGTCCATTTGCCCCCGGAGCCTGCCAGACCCCTGGCTCTAGGAGGCTGCCCAGGGGCGCTGCCAACAGCCCCCAGGTGCTGGCTAGCCGCCTTGGCCGGCCACGGGGGGAGCACACACACCTGCGTGTGTCCCCGGGCCGCACACACGAACTGCCCCGCGCTTCCCGGCGTTGCAAATAGGCCCCCCGGGAAGCCCCGCCCGCCCTAGGGGCTTGTCGGGTGGGGCCTACGCAAGGTGGTTGACTGGGGAAGGCTGCTGCTGGCACACACCCACTCCTGAAGCCCACTGGGGCGGTCCAAGGGCGAGGAGCTCGGAGCTCGGTCAGGGCTGTCCCAGCAGAACTTTTTGAGGGTGGACGGACACGCCCGCAGGCAATCAGGTGTTGCGGGCAGGCCCCGGGGGCAGGCCCTGCTGAGTCCCCGAGCGCCACCTGGGTTCCTGCCACCACCCTTGGGCCGGGATGAGGTGCCACCTTGTGCGTAGAAGCCCTGCACACAGGCAAGAAGCCCCCCAGGCCCGCGGCGCACCCGACCCTGGAGCCCCCTGGCCGGATGCAGCCACAGGGAACGGGGGTTCTGAGTTGGCAGGCCCCATTCCCGAAGCATCCACGGGCACTTCCCGAAGGGCTGACACCTGCTGCGCCTCAGCAGCCAGCCAACCTCCCTCCCTCTGGTCGGGCACTGCAAGCCACACAGCCACTTGTGTCCCCTGTGTCCCTCCCTGGAGGCCGCAGCGCGTTTTGGGTTTTGGCGCGGACGGGCCCCTCTCGGCTTCCGTAGTCCATTTGCCCCCGGAGCCTGCCAGACCCCTGGCTCTAGGAGGCTGCCCAGGGGCGCTGCCAACAGCCCCCAGGTGCTGGCTAGCCGCCTCGGCCGGCCACGGGGGGAGCACACACACCTGCGGGTGTCCCCGGGCCGCACACACGAACTGGCCCGCGCTTCCTGGCGTTGCAAATAGGCCCCCCGGGAAGCCCCGCCCGCCCTAGGGGCTTGTCGGGCGGGGCCGACGCACGGTGGGTGAGTGGGGAGGGCTGCTGCTGGCACACACCCACTCCTGAAGCCCACTGGGGCGGTCCAAGGGCGAGGAGCTCGGAGCTCGGTCAGGGCTGTCCCAGCAGAACTTTTTGAGGGTGGACGGACACGCCCGCGGGCAATCAGGTGTTGCGGGCAGGCCCCGGGGGCAGGCCCTGCTGAGTCCCCGAGCGCCACCTGGGTTCCTGCCACCACCCTTGGGCCGGGATGAGGTGCCACCTTGTGCGTAGAAGCCCTGCACACAGGCAAGAAGCCCCCCAGGCCCGCGGCGCACCCGACCCTGGAGCACCCTGGCCGGATGCAGCCACAGGGAACGGGGGTTCTGAGTTGGCAGGCCCCATTCCCGAAGCATCCACGGGCACTTCCCGAAGGGCTGACACCTGCTGCGCCTCAACAGCCAGCCAACCTCCCTCCCTCTGGTCGGGCACTGCAAGCCACACAGCCACTTGTGTCCCCTGTGTCCCTCCCTGGAGGCCGCAGCGCTTTTTGGGTTTTGGCGCGGACGGGCCCCTCTCGGCTTCCGTAGTCCATTTGCCCCCGGAGCCTGCCAGACCCCTGGCTCTAGGAGGCTGCCCAGGGGCGCTGCCAACAGCCCCCAGGTGCTGGCTAGCCGCCTCGGCCGGCCACGGGGTGAGCACACACACCTGCGGGTGTCCCCGGGCCACACACACGAACTGCCACGCGCTTCCTGGCATTGCAAATAGGCCCCCCGGGAAGCCCCGCCGGCCCTAGGGGCTTGTCGGGTGGGGCCGACGCACGGTGGTTGACTGGGGAGGGCTGCTGCTGGCACACACCCACTCCTGAAGCCCACTGGGGCGGTCCAAGGGCGAGGAGCTCGGAGCTCGGTCAGGGCTGTCCCAGCAGAACTTTTTGAGGGTGGACAGACACGCCCGCAGGCAATCAGGTGTTGCGGGCAGGCCCCGGGGGCAGGCCCTGCTGAGTCCCCGAGCGCCACCTGGGTTCCTGCCACCACCCTTGGGCCGGGATGAGGTGCCACCTTGTGCATAGAAGCCCTGCACACAGGCAAGAAGCCCCCCAGGCCCGCGGCGCACCTGACCCTGGAGCCCCCTGGCCGGATGCAGCCACATGGAACGGGGGTTCTGAGTTGGCAGGCCCCATTCCCGAAGCATCCACGGGCTCTTCCCGAAGGGCTGACACCTGCTGCGCCTCAGCAGCCAGCCAACCTCCCTCCCTCTGGTCGGGCACTGCAAGCCACACAGCCACTTGTGTCCCCTGTGTCCCTCCCTGGAGGCCGCAGCGCGTTTTGGGTTTTGGCGCGGACGGGCCCCTCTCGGCTTCCGTAGTCCATTTGCCCCCGGAGCCTGCCAGACCCCTGGCTCTAGGAGGCTGCCCAGGGGCGCTGCCAACAGCCCCCAGGTGCTGGCTAGCCGCCTCGGCCGGCCACGGGGGGAGCACACACACCTGCGGGTGTCCCCGGGCCGCACACACGAACTGCCCCGCGCTTCCTGGCATTGCAAATAGGCCCCCCGGGAAGCCCCGCCCGCCCTAGGGGCTTGTCGGGCGGGGCCGACGCACGGTGGGTGAGTGGGGAGGGCTGCTGCTGGCACACACCCACTCCTGAAGCCCACTGGGGCGGTCCAAGGGCGAGGAGCTCGGAGCTCGGTCAGGGCTGTCCCAGCAGAACTTTTTGAGGGTGGACGGACACGCCCGCGGGCAATCAGGTGTTGCGGGCAGGCCCCGGGGGCAGGCCCTGCTGAGTCCCCGAGCGCCACCTGGGTTCCTGCCACCACCCTTGGGCCGGGATGAGGTGCCACCTTTTGTGTAGAAGCCCTGCACACAGGCAAGAAGCCCCCCAGGCCCGTGGCGCACCCGACCCTGGAGCCCCCTGGCCGGATGCAGCCACAGGGAACGGGGGTTCTTTGTTGGCAGGCCCCATTCCCGAAGCATCCACGGTCACTTCCCGAAGGGCTGACACCTGCTGCGCCTCAGCAGCCAGCCAACCTCCCTCCCTCTGGTCGGGCACTGCACGCCACACAGCCACTTGTGTCCCCTGTGTCCCTCCCTGGAGGCCGCAGCGCGTTTTGGGTTTTGGCGCGGACGGGCCCCTCTCGGCTTCCGTAGTCCATTTGCCCCCGGAGCCTGCCAGACCCCTGGCTCTAGGAGGCTGCCCAGGGGCGCTGCCAACAGCCCCCAGGTGCTGGCTAGCTGTAGCGGCCGGCCACGGGGGAAGCACACACACCTGCGGGTGTCCCCGGGCCACACACACGAACTGCCCCGCGCTTCCTGGCGTTGCAAATAGGCCCCCCGGGAAGCCCCGCCCGCCCTAGGGGCTTGTCGGGTGGGTCCGACGCAAGGTGGTTGACTGGGGAGGGCTGCTGCTGCCACACACCCACTCCTGAAGCCCACTGGGGCGGTCCAAGGGCGAGGAGCTCGGAGCTCGGTCAGGGCTGTCCCAGCAGAACTTTTTGAGGGTGGACGGGCACGCCCGCGGGCAATCAGGTGTTATGGGCAGGCCCCGGGGGCAGGCCCTGCTGAGTCCCCGAGCGCCACCTGGGTTCCTGCCACCACCCTTGGGCCGGGATGAGGTGCCACCTTGTGCGTAGAAGCCCTGCACACAGGCAAGAAGCCCCCAAGGCCCGCGGCGCACCCGACCCTGGAGCCCCCTGGCCGGATGCAGCCACAGGGAATGGGGGTTCTTTGTTGGCAGGCCCCATTCCCGAAGCATCCACGGGCACTTCCCGAAGGGCTGACACCTGCTGCGCCTCAGCAGCCAGCCAACCTCCCTCCCTCTGGTCGGGCACTGCAAGCCACACAGCCACTTGTGTCCCCTGTGTCCCTCCCTGGAGGCCGCAGCGCGTTTTGGGTTTTGGCGCGGACGGGCCCCTCTCGGCTTCCGTAGTCCATTTGCCCCCGGAGCCTGCCAGACCCCTGGCTCTAGGAGGCTGCCCAGGGGCGCTGCCAACAGCCCCCAGGTGCTGGCTAGCCACAGCAGCCGGCCACGGGGGGAGCACACACACCTGCGGGTGTCCCCGGGCCGCACACAAGAACTGCCCCGCGCTTCCCGGCATTGCAAATAGGCCCCCCGGGAAGCCCCGCCCACCCTAGGGGCTTGTCGGGTGGGGCCGACGCACGGTGGTTGACTGGGGAGGGCTGCTGCTGGCACACACCCACTCCTGAAGCCCACTGGGGCGGTCCAAGGGCGAGGAGCTCGGAGCTCGGTCAGGGCTGTCCCAGCAGAACTTTTTGAGGGTGGACGGACACGCCCGCGGGCAATCAGGTGTTGCGGGTAGGCCCCGGGGGCAGGCCCTGCTGAATCCCCGAGCGCCACCTGGGTTCCTGCCACCACCCTTGGGCCGGGATGAGGTGCCACCTTGTGCGTAGAAGCCCTGCACACAGGCAAGAAGCCCCCCAGGCCCGCGGCGCACCCGACCCTGGAGCCCCCTGGCCGGATGCAGCCACAGGGAACGGGGGTTCTGAGTTGGCAGGCCCCATTCCCGAAGCATCCACGGGCACTTCCCGAAGGGCTGACACCTGCTGCGCCTCAGCAGCCAGCCAACCTCCCTCCCTCTGGTCGGGCACTGCACGCCACACAGCCACTTGTGTCCCCTGTGTCCCTCCCTGGAGACCGCAGCGCGTTTTGGGTTTTGGCGCGGACGGGCCCCTCTCGGCTTCCGTAGTCCATTTGCCCCCGGAGCCTGCCAGACCCCTGGCTCTAGGAGGCTGCCCAGGGGCGCTGCCAACAGCCCCCAGGTGCTGGCTAGCCGCCTCGGCCGGCCACGGGGGGAGCACACACACCTGCGGGTGTCCCCGGGCCGCACACACGAACTGCCCCGCGCTTCCTGGCGTTGCAAATAGGCCCCCCGGGAAGCCCCGCCCGCCCTAGGGGCTTGTCGGGTGGGGCCGACGCAAGGTGGTTGACTGGGGAGGGCTGCTGCTGGCACACACCCACTCCTGAAGCCCACTGGGGCGGTCCAAGGGCGAGGAGCTCGGAGCTCGGTCAGGGCTGTCCCAGCAGAACTTTTTGAGGGTGGACGGGCACGCCCGCGGGCAATCAGGTGTTGCGGGCAGGCCCCGGGGGCAGGCCCTGCTGAGTCCCCGAGCGCCACCTGGGTTCCTGCCACCACCCTTGGGCCGGGATGAGGTGCCACCTTGTGCGTAGAAGCCCTGCACACAGGCAAGAAGCCCCCAAGGCCCGCGGGCGCGCCCGATTCTGAGCCCCGCTGCCGCCCCAGGGAACGGGATGTCTGAGTGGGCAGCCCCCACTTCCCAAGCCTCCGCTGCCAGTTCCCCCAAGGGCTGGTGGCGGCTGCGCCTCAGCAGCCAGCCTCCCTTCCTCCTTCCCTCCCTCCCTTCCTCCCTCTGGTCGGGCACTGCAAGCCACACAGCCACTTGTGTCCCCTGTGTCCCTCCCTGGAGGCCGCAGCGCGTTTTGGGTTTTGGAGCCGGCGGTCCCCCTCAGCTTCCATCTTCTACTGCTATCCTAGGCTATAGCTGAGAGCTGGATTGGAAGAGGAACATCCAGGAGTAGAATTAGTGCCCATATGGGATACCGGCGCTTCAGGCCAGTGCCTTAACCTGCTGTACCACGGCGCCAGCTCTTCGATTCTTCTGTAAGTTTCCACTAGAACCATGTAAAACATCTTGAAGCTATGACAATAACAAAAATTGAAACCAATGTGCATTCAGCACAGATGGCTTTAAATCTTGCAGCCATGCTCAATTTGTCCTGATTCTGAATTATATTTCTTTATGCTTTTCCAACCTAACTAAATCTTATAAACATCTTAAAATACAATGTAGGCCGGAACCGCAGCTCACTAGGGTAATCCTCTGCCTGCGGTGCTGGTACCCTGGGTTCTAGTCCCGGTTGGGGTGCCAGATTCTGTCCCGCTTGCTCCTCTTTCAGTCCAGCTCTCTGCTGTGGCCTGGGAAGGCAGTGGAGGATGGCCCAAGTCCTTGGGCCCCGCACATGTATGGGAGACCAGCAGGAAGTATCTGGCTCCTGGTTTCGGATTGGCACAGCGTGCCAGCCGTAGCGACCATTTGGGGGGTAAACCAATGGAAGAAAAACCTTTCTCTCTCTCTCTGCCTGTTTCTAACTCTGCCTGTCAAAAATAAATACAATGTGAAAGAAGCTGAGGAATAAACAACTTACTGGCAACATATTCTTTTTTGTTAGTCTTGGGTACATGAAGATTTCTCCAGGATCTTATCTGCAAGAGAAATTATTCAGAGAGAGTGGTGAGACAAATAGTCTAGATTCTCCCTAGATTCCATTGTGCTAGCAAGATCATGAAGGAAAGGCATAGAGACAAATGGGCATATTAGCTGGGCAACAGAAATAAAGTACCCGCCCTATGGGGGAATATAGGCTTTACACATGGGAAGAGCAGCAAGGCCCTGAAAGAGCACACACAACTCTACCAATCCCTCAGGTTAAACAGAAACTATTGTTAGGCTAATTAAAATATTCATTTGTTACCAATTCTGTAAAAAAAAATAATCAGTGCCAGGGCCATCACTGTGGGGTAGTGAGTAAAGCTTCCTGCTGCAGTGTGGGCGTCTCACATGGACACCAAATTGAGTCCTACCTGCTCCACTTCTGATCTAGCTCTCTGCTATGGACTGGGAAAGCAGTGGATGAAAACCCAAGTCCTGGGACCAGCACTGTGGCACACTGGGTTAATCTTCCACCTGCAGGACTGGCATCCCACATGGGCACTGGTTCTAGTCCCAGTTGCTTCTCTTCCAGTACAGCTCTCTGCTATGGCCCGGGAGGGCAGTGGAGAATGGCCCCGGTGCTTGGGCTCCTGCACCCATGTGGGAGACCAGAAAGGGTCACCTGGCTCCTGTCTTCAGGTTGGCGCAGCTCCAGCTATGGTGGCCATTTGCAGGGTGAACCAATGGAAGGAAGACCTTTCTCTTTGTCTCTCTCTCTCACGGTCTATAACCCTTCTGTGGTGACTGTTCCTCGCCACTGCCGGAGAATTAGGCAGGCTGCCCACGGCTTGCCTTAACCGAGGAGGGGAAAGTGCGCCACCTGCCACTCAGCCTTCCCCAAACCCAGGGGACAATCAGGCACGGTGTGGAGCCCAGTCGAAGCAGGGTCTCACTTTATTGTAAAAGAGAGGTTGTATAGGCAGGCGCCGTGGCTTACCAGGCTAATCCTCCGCCTTGCGGCGCCAGCACACCAGCTTCTATTCCCGGTTGCCCCTCTTCCAGGCCAGCTCTCTGCTATGGCCCGGGAGGGCAGTGGAGGATGGCCCAAGTCCTTGGGCCCTGCACCCGCATGGGAGACCAGGAGAAGCACCTGGCTCCTGGCTTCAGATCAGAGAGATGTGCTGGCCGCAGTGGCCACTGGAGGGTGAACCAACGGCAAAAAAGGAAGACCTTTCTCTCTGTCTCTCTCTCTCTCTCTCTCTCTCTCTCTCACTACCCACTCTGCCTGTCAAAAAAAAGAGAGGTGGTGTATATAGCTGAGGTACAGGTTGGATGGTACAGAGTAGATGAGGGCATGTGGGCAAGGGGTGGGGTGTTGTGATGCAAAAGGGCCTTAGCAACTCCTATTGTACCACCTTAATGATCCTTAGGGAGAAGCACCCTGGGGCTGGGGTGTTTGCTACCAGGGAATTGAAACTTAAAGACAGGTTTTCAAATTTGAGGCAGGCTCAGGAAGTTCCTCTAGGCCTTTCCGGATTCAGCTTCCCCCACACCCTACCTGTCAAATGAGGGGAGGGGAGGGGAGGGGAGGGAAGAGGAGGAGAGGGGAGAGAAGACCCAAGTCCTTGGGTCCCTTGCACCAACATGGGAGATTTGGAAAAAATCTCCAGGCTCCTGGCTTCAGATTGGCCCAGCCTCAGCCAATGAGGCCATTTGGGGAGTGATCAGCAGATGTAAAACCATCTCTCTTTCTGCCTCTGCCTCTCTGTAACAGCCTTTGAAATAAATAAATAAATAAATAAACCATAAAAAAAGTCACTGCCTAAATAATTTATACTATTCATCAGGATTGTCCAATATTTAATTAGCAGTACACCAAAAAGAAACCTGTTTTCATTAGTATCTATATTACACAGGAAATTACTCAGGCAATACTAACTGTTTTCCTTGCAGCATCTCTCGTTTTTATGTATCTAAAATTCCATTAAAGTATACAGCTCAAAGTTAGTTTTTGGCCACAATTATATGTATAGGAAAAATCGACATAATATATCTATTACAGCTTTCTTTAACTGTTCAATGACACTCCTCTCTGTATACAAACCTTGATAGAATTCTTCTCCACAGGGACCCCTGACATTTTCCAGTTCACTTTTGTTCTAGCCCATGAGACAACAGTCAATATGATACCAACATAATTTGAAAAGTATTTTGCCTTTGGGAGTTTGCCCTCTTGTACAGTAATCATGTGGAGCATCCTGAGACTTGCCTGTTGGGCACATGGGGCCTAGGTCACAGGCTGCACAAACCAGACATTGGAAGCGTAGGCATCATGATACACTAGGTTAAGCTACTTCTCTGGACACACCACATGTATATCAGAGTGCTTGGTGTGTCCTGGCTATTTCAGACCTCCAAACCAACTTACTTCAAGTATTTTTTTAAGTTATTTGTTAAAGTTTTAGTTATTTATTTGAAATGCATAGTTACAGAGACACAGAGACAGAGAGAGAGGTCTTCCATTTGCTGGTTCACTCCCCAGGTGGCTGCAATGGCTAGAGCTACACTGATCCAAAACCAGGAGCCAGGGGCTTCTTCCAGGTCTCCCACCCACACAGGCACAAGGGCCCAAGGCCATGGGCCATCTTCTACTTTCTCAGGCCATAACAGAGAGCTAGATTGGAAGCGGGCAGCCAGAACTCAATCTGATGCCCATATGGATTGCTGGCAATGCAGGTGGTGACTTTACTCATGACACCAACAGCACCGGCACCACAAGTGTTCTTTTGAGTCAACAGGTCATGGTGCAAAAACTTGGATTTTTGCCATCTGCATGGAAACCCACATGGAGTCCCTGCATCCTGGCTTTCATAGATAGCACCCTGGCTGTTGTGGGCTTTTGCAGAGTGATCAGGCAGCCTTGGTTGGCAGTGTTCATATTTTTAAATATTTCACTTTTCTAGATTTTTGAGTCCGTATTCTGAGTCCTATTGCTTCTTTATTACCAAGAATTCCAAGACCTAACTCAGCATGGGTGCTATGGATAGCATAATGTGAGAGTTAAGATGAGGTGAGAGAACTCCCAACATTGTATCTAGTTAGCATACCTTAGAAATAGTGGCAGTCTGTAGAAGTTACAAATCTACCTACCAGAGTGGTGGGACATTTAGGGGATTTTAATGATTTCCCAAAATTTATTACAAGGAAAAATGGTAACATGGTTAAGGGCTTGCTTCCCATGATTCCTAACCATCTTCATCTTCCTGCACTACACACCCTCACCCATCACTCCCATCCATCCATGATCCATAACCACCCTGCCATGGCTTGCCTGGGCCACAGCTGGGTGCCCAGCCATGGCTGTGGGAGGGAGCTCCAATAGGAGAATAGCAGCTGTCCTAGGCACATGATCACAGCTGGGGGAGGGACATGGATAGCAGAGCACCACCACTCCAGTGGGCCCGGTGGGTGCTTGCCTGTGCCAAGGGTGGAGACTAAGCCCCGACCTCCCTGTCCCCAATTTTGGGCTTGCCAGAGTACACCTGTGAAATGTATGTCAGTAGAGAATTGTGGTTACCAACGAGTGAGGGGAGAAATGGTGGGTTAAGGACAAAGGAGATACATTGGTCATGGGGCACAAAGTTTCCACTAGACAGGAGAAATGAGTCTACAGCTGTACTGCAAAGCATGGAAACTACAATGCTGTATTTCATATTTCAGCTTGTTAAGAGAGGCTTTTGAAAGTACTCACCATACAGTATAGGAGGTGATGAATGAGTTATTCTGATTAGACAATTCCAGAATTAACACTCATCAAATGATTGCGTTGTATCCCACAGGTATCTATAGCTATTTCTCAGTTGAATAGTTTAAAAAGGCAGATTGGCTGGCGCCATGGCTTGACAGGCTAATCCTCCGCCTTGCGGAGCCGGCACACCAGCTTCTAGTCCTGGTTGGGGCGCCGGATTCTGTCCCAATTGCCCCTCTTCCAGGCCAGCTCTCTGCTATGGCCCGGGAGGGCAGTGGAGGATGGCCCAAGTCCTTGGGCCCTGCACCCGCATGGGAGACCAGGAGAAGCACCTGGCTCCTGGCTTCGGATCAGAGAGATGTGCTGGCCGCAGTGGCCACTGGAGGGTGAACCAACGGCAAAAAGGAAGACCTTTCTCTCTGTCTCTCCCTCTCTCACTATCCACACTGCTTGTCAAAAAAAAGAAAAGGCAAAGATTACCAGGCTACACTAAAAAAGCTAGGAACAATACAATGTGTATTAATATAAAGAGAAATGTTTAATGATTTCACAGTAGGACAAAAATGATTCTTGAAGATTTGTTAAATTGAAAGGCAGAGTTAGAGAGAAGAGATATAGATCTTCCATCCACTGGTTCACTCTCCAGATGGCCACAACAGACAGAGCTGTGCCAATCCAAAGCCAGGAAGCACAGGCTTATTCTGGGTCTCATATGTGGGTGCAGGTGTCCAAGTACTTGGGTCATCTTCTGCTGCTTTTCCAGGCACATTAGCCAGGAGCTGGATTGGAAATGGAGCAGCTGGGACTTGAACCTGGGCCTGTATGGGATGCCAGTGCTGTAAGCTGCAGTTTATCTTGGTTTAACACAGCAGTGCCCCCCCCCCAAAAAAAAACAGGTCAGGGATACAAAGAGTTCAAAAGCTGAATGATGAAAACAATACATATAGAAGGGGCTGGGGCCATGGCTTAGAGGGTAAAGCCACCCTTCTGCAGTGTTGGAATTCCACAAGGGCACCACTTCAAGTCCCACCTCCAGTGCTGGCATCCCATATGGGCACCGGTTTGAATCCCGATTGCTCCACTTCCAATCTAGTTCTGTTATGCCCTGGAAAAGCAGTAGAAGATGGCCCAAGTCTTTGGGCCCCTGCACCTATGTGGGGGACCTGGAAGAAGCTCCTGGCTCTGGGTCAGCAGAGCTCTAGCTGTTGCAGCCAACTAGGGAGTGAACCATTGGATAGAAGACCTCCCTCTCTCTCTCTCTCTGCTTCTCTGTGCGTAACTGACTTTTAAATAGAAAAATAAATCCTTAAAACACAAATGTGTAACTGTTCATATAGATAGGCTCAAAGGGATCACATAAACAAGATCAAGTGTCTACTAATAACAATAGATAGAATTAAAAAGGAGAGAATGATCCAACATGGAAAGCAGGCCACACAGCAGACTCATAGAATGACAAATGCCCTAAACAGCACAATGACATCAGCATCTAGCTAAAAATCCCATGAGGGCATTTTAGGCATGGAAATCCAAGACACTGTAGAAAAAAAGAAAATCTACATAAATGATCTCTGTGAGTGAGACCCCAGTGGAAAGAAGAGGACATCAAAGGAGGTACCTTTTTCAGAAGGCTAGAGAGAACTTTCCACTTTTCTTATGGCCCTGTCTACATAGTAACAGAGTTTGTGGACTCAAAAGGCTTCCATAGCCTTGGCAGCTAATGACAAGAGCCTCAGGTGATCACTGACATCATAAATAAAAGTGTCAATTGTTAAATCAACAATAGGAGTCACTGTGTACTTACTCCCTATGTAGGACCTCTGTCCTTAATGAGTTGTGCTATGAGAATTAACAGTAAAACTCATCTTCAAAAGTACTTTAGACATTGTGTGTCTCTGCAAACTGTTGAAATCTTTACTTAGTACAGAGTTGGCCTTCTGTATATAAAGATAATTACAAATGAATCTTTATGAAGAATGGGATAGCAGAGGGAGTAGAAGGTGGGACAGGAGTGGGGGTGCGAGGGTGGGAAGGGGGGAAGAACTGCTATATTCCTAAAGCTGTACCTATGAAATGTGTATTCATTAAATAAAAGCTTTCTAAAAGAAAAAGAAAGAGCCAAGAATGGGCCAAGTACCTGGAGCCCTTTCTATCCATGGTACAAACCTGGCTTGAGTTCTGAGTGCTAGGCCTTAGGCTAGTGGAGTCCAGGTATTGTGGTAGCTGGAGAAAGTCAGTTTATGGGAGAGAGAAGCACAGGGATCTCCTTTTTGCTCTGTCTCTTGGTTCCTCAAATAAAAAAAATTAAAAATTTACATCCCTGGAAACCAAAACCAGAAAGATATTGAAGAATTCTTCAAACTTGTAATAAATAAGAATCATATTCCTAAATGGACAGTGACTTATTGAAGAAACCACATGGGAAATTCAGATGTAAGATGATTAGAATCAAAGTACAACACAAATTAATGGAATAAATGCAAAGCAAGGCTTAGGAGGAAATAGCTGTAAAGATATATATTTCATAGTAAGATATGAAATCAATTATCTACAATTCTACCTTAAGAAACCAAAAAGCAAAATCAGAGAAAATTGGAGCCAAAAAAGGCAGAAGAAACAAAGAGTGAAGTGGAGTAGGGTGGAGAAAGGAATGTGTGGCGCTCCCCACTTTGTGTAAAAGACACAGTGCTGTGCTTCTGGCACATAGCAAGGGATGCTTCTCCCACCAAGAGCCTACAGCCTCTGCACCATGATATCAAGCTACCCTACCCAAATCTTATTTTTCAAATAAAGAAATCTTGAAAAACACAGATGTAAATAATCAAGCCCTCTTATTGTCCTAGGCTTCTAAGGTAAACATTTTAACATTTTTATTAACATTTTTAACATTTATTTATTTATGTTAAAGGCAGAGTTACAGAGAGAGAAAACAAAGAGACCTTCCATCTGTTGGTTCACTTCCCCCATGGCCACCACTACAGGGATGGGCCAGGCTGAAGCCACAGACAGAAGCTTCATCCTTGTCTCCTACAGGGGTACAGAGACCCAAGGACTTAGGCCATCCTCTCCTGCTTTCCCAGGTGCATTAGCTAGGAGATGGATCAGAATCGGGCCACCCGGAATCAGACCAGTGCCCATATGGGTTGCTACTGTCACTGGCAGCAGCTTAACCTGCTATGCCACAATGTCATAAAGGTAAGCGTTTCTAACTCAGGCCACAGTAAAGGAGGAGAAAATAGCTTACAGGAGAGGACTAGAAATTTGAAAGCAGTCAATCAAATGGAAACTTAAAAAAAGCTGCACTTCAGAAGATGATCGAAAATGTTATTAGAGGTTGCCCTCATTGTGGCCTAAAATGTTAAATAAACCTCCCCCTTCAGTGCCGGCATCGCATATGGCCACTGATTCAAATCAAGTCCTGGCTGCTCCACTTCTGATCCAACTCTCTGGGGTGGTCTGGAAAAGCAGAAGATGGCTCAAGCCCTTGGGCCTCTGCACCCATGTGAGAGACCCTGAAGAAGCTGCTGGCTACTGGTTTCGGATTGGCCCAGCTCAGGCCATTATGGCCATTTGGGGAGTGAACCAGTGGATGGAAAACCTCTCTACCCATGCCTCTCTGTAACACTGCTTTTCAAATAAATAAATAAATCATTTTAAAAAATAGAATAATGTCTTAACTAAGACATTAAAAACCCACAAATTTCACCAGTTCATTGAGTCTCCTATAATTGCTTTTTTCTCTTTTTTTTCTCTTTTGATCTCCATTAGCAGTTTCACGATTCTGTTTTATTTTTCAGAATTCTAGAAATTCATGGTTACCCCATTGATCTTCCATAAGAAACCCATATTTATAATAATTTTTAATGGTCTTATGAATATAAATCTTCCTGGAGAAGAACTAGAACTGTGAATGACAAAGACAAATCATCACAATTGAAATGTTTAAAGTAATTTAGCAATTTAGCAAAGGAGATGCCCACAGGATTTGAAAAAGCACAGCAGTATTTTACAAACCAGTTCATCATTTCGGGCAATGATAGCACTGGAGCAATTTCAAAATTCTTCTAAAGTACCCAAGGAACCCCCCTCCGCTTTTTGAAGAACAGCAGCTTGTTAGATTTCACCATTGGACTTCTGCATGTTACCTAACCCCTGGGAAACTCACATCAATAGCATTTCTATATCAATGTAACAACTTGAAATTTATGATATTACAACTAGATAATACTTTTCAGGTAAAGGGAGCCTAATTAACCATCATCTCTGCAAGTTGAAAACTACATCTTTTGTTGATTTCCAGGGATCCACAAAGAAATCAAGGTCAAAGCAGTTAATTGAGAACTTGGATTTTGAAAAAAATGTCAAAGATATCAAAAATTAAAAAATACTTGGTTAACATAGGATCTCTGATCATTTTATGAGACAATAATCATTCACTTATATAGAGTCAAATTATGTTTAAATATATTTATTACATATTAAGTATATTTAATAGTTGATTAGTAGAAAGATACACTTAAAAGATATTAAAAATCAATTCTTAACATTCAGTTTTCTAAACCCAAAGATAGAAAATACATGAGATTATCTTGACAAAACACAAAATTTCTTTCCCTCATGTAATTAGCTACCAAAAGATGAAGAAAATCCTTTTGTACTGTGCTTCTTCTAATGGGAAGCTCCCCCAGATAACTTAGAAGTTAAACCTAGTGGAAAGATACCCCAACTTAGACATTGAAATAGTATGTGTGCAGGCTGTAAGCATTCAACCTTATAAAAGAACGAGAACACTTAGAAACAAGTACACCCGAGGCCGGTGCTGTGGCACTGCAGGTAAAGCCACCACCTGCAGTGCCTGACTCCCATAGGACTGCTCTACTTCTGATCCAGCTCTCTGCTATGGCCTGGAAAAGCAGTAGATGGCCCAAGTACTTAGCCTCTCTGCACTAGTGTTGGAGACCCAAAAGATGTTCCTGGCTCCTGGCTTCAGATTGGCAGAACTCCAGCCATTGCAGCCTTTTGGGGAGTGAACCAGCACTCTCTCTGCCTCTCTGTAACTCTGCCTTTCAAATGAATATATAAATCTTTAACAAAAAAGACAATACCATATCTTAGAAACAAAAGCATAAAACTCCATAGAACAGTTTAAATACATCTAGAAAAGTCAAGTATAGGGGCCAGTGTTGTGGCATGTTGTGTAAAGCCAGCCCCTGTGACACAGGCATCCCATCCTACATGGGCACTTGTTCCAGTCCTGACTATTCCATTTCAGATCCAGATCCCTGCTAATGTGCCAAGGAACATAATGAAAAATGGCCAAGTCCTTGGGCCCCTGCCACTCAGGTGTGAGACCCAGAAGAAGCTCCTGGCCATTGTGGCTCAGCTCCAGCCATTGTGGCCATCTGGGGAATGAACCAGTAGACCAAAGATCTCTGTCTCTTCTCTCCCTCTGTGAACTCTGGCTTACAAATGAAAAAATCTTTAACAAAAAAAATTAGGTACTCTTAGTATCCTAGTCTCTAAGATAAAAATTTCTCTTTAAGATTAATTAATTTCAAAGGTAGAGTTACAGAGAGAGAACAGAGAGAGAGAAAGATCTTCCATCTGCTAGTTCATTAGCCAAATGGCCACTACAACCAGAACTGGGCCTGGCAGAAGCCACTGCCAGGAGACTCATCCAGGTCTCCCACGTGGGTGCAGGGTCCCAAAGATTTGGGCCATCCTCTCCTGTGTGCCAGGTGGATTAGCTAGGAGATGAATCAGAAGTGGGCCACGAGGAATCAAACCAGTGCTCATATGGGTTGCTGCCATCACAGGCAGCATCTTAACCTGCTGTGCCACAATGTCAGCTGTAAGGACAAGCATTTTTAATGACAGGCCATAACTAAACAATAAAGGAGGAGAAAATAGCTTATAAGAGATGGCTAGTTGTTGGGAAGGAGTCAATCAAATGGAAATTTTAAAAAATTACAGTTGAGGAGATAGAGGGGCCAGGCACTGTAGCGTAGTAGGCTAATCCTAGAAAAGCAGTTGGTGGCTCACTTGGTTAACCCTCCACCTACAGTGCTGGCAACCTGTATGGGTGCTGGGTATAGTCCCAGCTGCTCCTCTTCCTGACCCAACCCCCAGTCATTTGGGTAGTGTCATTGGATGGAAGATCTCTTTCTTTCCCTCTTTCTCTCTTTGTATCTCTGCCTTTCAAATAAATAAATGTGTTGTAGAAAGTTATTCGACTTTAAAATCAAATATAAAAAACCTCTTGCAAAAATTATCATTAATATTTATATTTTTGTAAAAAAATTACTAACTTAATATAGGGTATAAATCCTGATTTTATTTATTTGAAAGAATTCCAAAAAAGACAATGAGAAAGTGATCATCGGGATCACTTCCCAACTGATTGCAGCCAGAGCTGGGACAGATTGAAGAAGCCGGAAGCCAGGGAAATCCATGTGGTTCTCCCACATGTGTGGCAGGGGTCCCAGCACTTGGGCCATCTTCTGCTATCCCAGGCACATTCACAGGGTGCTGGATTAGAAGTGCAGCAGTCAGGACTCAAAGAAGCACTCTTAAGGGGTGCAGGTATGATAGACTGCACTTAACCTACAATGCTGGCTGAACCTTGAACATTTTTAATGTCAGGGCTGGAATTGTGATGTTGTGGGTAAGGCCACCACCTGTGATGCTGGCATCCATAGGGTCACATGTCACAGCTGCTCTACTTCAGATCAAGCTCCCTGCTAATGGCCTGGGAAGAGCAGAGGAAAATGGCACAAGTGTTTAGGCCCCTGCTACTGATGTAGGAGGCCTGAATGGAGCTCCAGGCTCCTGCCTTCAGTCTGGCCCAGTGCTTGTTTGCTGCAGAGATCTGGGATGGAACCAGTAGGTTGACGATGTCTGTCCCACTCTCTAACTCAGCCTTTCAAATACATAAATAAAACTTTAAACAATTCTAAATTTTGGTAAGTTCATTTAGAATTATTTTTATTGGGGCCAGCACTGTGGCATAGTAGGTTAAGCCTCCACCTGCAGTGCTGGCACTTCATAAGAGCACTGGTTCAAAATGCCCTAGAAAAGCAGTGGAGGATGGCACAAATCCTTTGGCCACTGCACCCATGTGGGAGACTTGGATGAGGGTCCTGGCTCTTAGCTTCAGATCAGCAAGATCCAGCCATTGTAGCCCTCTGGGGAGGGAACCTGTGGATGGAGGACCTCTCTCTCTCTTTCTCTCTCTCTCTCTGGGGAGGGAACCTGTGGATGGAGGACCTCTCTCTCTCTCTCTCTCTCTCTCTGGGGAGGGAACCTGTGGATGGAGGACCTCTCTCTCTCTCTCTCTCTCTCTGGGGAGGGAACCTGTGGATGAAGGACCTCTCTCTCTCTCTCTGGGGAGGGAACCTGTGGATGGAGGACCTCTCTCTCTCTCTCTCTCTCTCTCTCTCTCTGGGGAGGGAACCTGTGGATGGAGGACCTCTCTCTCTCTCTCTCTCTGGGGAGGGAACCTGTGGATGGAGGACCTCTCTCTCTCTCTCTCTCTCTCTCTCTGTTATTCTGCTTTGCAAATACTTAAATAAATCTTAAAAAATATTTCTTATCCTTGATAACTTGATTTTTTTTTACTTTGAACTTTTATTTGGCAAAGCAACACTGCATAAACTGTGCAGTAACAAATGACAGTTTACACAGAATGTTAAATTCATATACATTATCAGCAGCAAATTAGAAATAAACAAAAAACCACTAAGCTACAAATCCCCTATCACTTTTAGAGAGAAAGAACAAACTGTCAGTTGTGTCCAACTTGAACAGCAGAGTCTATAGGACATCACCTGCCATCTTAAGTTTCAGGATTTACAGATGCCTAGTTGGAAGGTAACAAAGCAGTTGACTGTATCTACAACACGCTATTCTGTGACACCACCTCAAAAGCTTTAAAAAGAAAGCTCATCTCTACTTTCTTAGTAGCATCTAACAGATATCCAAATACCAAGAAGCTTAACTTGTGAATGGTGGTGTTATCTGATACACAGAAGAAATTCAGAAATTCAGGTAATTCAGAATATCAGTAAATGGTTTTTGCTATACAAAATGTGAAAACGAAAAGGGAAGGAAGATGGTTTTATTATGGTTACTCCTCCTTTTTAAAACTCCCAAAGAAAAATGAATAAAAGTTCTAATCAATTAAATAGAATTACTTCTTGCTGTTAGTAACCTCAGTTAACCCTATTGTTCCACAGTTGAAACCTGAAAAACTTACTTGAGCATTTAATTTGGAAAGCAACTCTAGTCCCAGTAATGGTACTGGACACCAACATACATAAAGATAACTATATCCTCATTACAGACTCAGTGGGCACTCTGCTCAGAAAACACCTTTAATTGCATTAATTCTTGTTCCTCACAGTCAATTTCATCAGAGGCATCTGTGGAAATTTACAATAGGTTTGTAAGAGATCAAGGAGCCAGGAAAGTGAGGGTTTAGTTCAGGTAGGAGAGAGGGGAAAAGTCTGGAAACTAGGGTAGTATCCATACCACTCAGAGAGCAGGCCAAAACCACATGCAGCAAGCACTTGGAGCTGCTCTCCACCGCTTATCACCAGCAGCAAAGCAGAGGCAGAGAGCGTTATTTAAGAAAGAGAGGAAAATGTGGGATCATACTGAGCACCAGGAACCAGCTACATGGAGGAGTATCTAGGCCTGGAAGCCTAGGGCGCGGGGCTACAGCAAGCCCCCTCCTGGCAAGAGGTCAGGGGAAAGAGAAGGGCCAGACACATCATGTCCTAGGAGTTTAACCCACTTCCAAAGGGGAGTGGTTAATTAACCTGATTGGCTGGTTGGCAGGCACCCAGATGTGGCCAGGTAGGGGGATGAGGTCACACAGGGGCGTGGCAAAGGCGTGGTCTTCCAGCTCACAAACCTAATCAATTTTAAGCTGTATGCCTGCCTGCTTCAACTCTGACTTTCAAATGAAATAAATATTTTAAAAATCCACTTACCAGCCACCTTCTCTTAACTTTAACACATACACAGGCCATGCAGTATGACAACAGAACACCACTTTCTTCTTAGAAATAGGATGGTAACTGTAAGCTGCTCAATCAGCCACAACGCAACTCAAGGTGCTTTTGGATGGAAATTAAATTGAACCACTCGTATTTCACCACATGCGTACTCTTCCAAACCATATCCAAATCTTCCTCACAGAGGGGCTGAGGCAAAAATCTTGGAATCTTGTCTCCCACATGAAGCAGGCAAGCATACAGGTAAAGATAGATTAGGTTTGTGAGCTGGAAGACCACACCTCTGCCACGCCCCTGTGTGGCCTCAGGCCCCTACCTGATGCCTTTGCCACGCCCCTGTGTGGCCTCATTCCCCTACCTGCCCACACCTGGGTGCCCACCAGCCAAGCAGGTTAATTAACCACTCCCCTTTGGAAGTGGGTTAAAAGCCCAGCCACGGTGTGGCCCCGGCTGCTCTTCTTCCCTGGCCTCTTGCCAGGACAGGGCTTGCTGTAGCCCTGCACCTCCAGGGTGCATGGCCTTCTGGCCATGTGCTCTAGGCTTCCTGGCCTAGAGGCTCATCCATGTGGCTGGTTCCTGGTGCTTGGTATGAACCCTACTCACCTCTCTCCCGTAAATAGCTCTCACTCTCCTATGCATCTTTCTCACTAAATAAAAGCTTAAAACGTGCCATGCTGCCTCGTTTATCTGTACTGGTATTTAGAAGTCTTCTCTAAATATTAGGCAAGAACCCTCTTGGGCTTATTAATATTGGGGATTTAGTAATAAGCCTGTGGTGAAAGCGTATGGCACCCCAAATTCCGGTAGTACACGTGGCACCCCGGATAGCATTTCTAGGGAACCTTAAGGGGGGGCTACAATTTAGTGTGGATTTTATGGGGTCTTCTCCAGTTTCACACAAACCAGTACCACGAAAAATGACCTAAGCCAGGTCCCAATTCCATAAACCCAAAGAGCAGAGACAGAAATTTCAGTCTCAGAGCTGTTGACTCCGTACACCAATGGAAGCCATTGTGCTAATAGGTAGCTAATGCGCAGCAGGAAGAGAAAGGACAGCTGCTGGATGTCCCCAGAGTCCCAACCACCACATTAGCTCACAAGCTGCTCTGGGGATGGAGTACAAGTGGCCACTGCCCTCCTTACCAGCGTGAGAGGGTCAGGCCACTTGAAGAATATACCCTAGACCTCTGGGCTAGCTCACCAATGTGGTTACCGAGGGAATAGTCCAGCTCTTGATGCTCGCCGCTTCAATTCACCAAAGATGAGGCATGGCCAGAGGTAAAGGTTTATTGCAAGAAGGCAGCAGCAGCCTTGGGGAAAGAAAAAGAAGTTTCTCTCAATCCAAACAGGTGCTTTTCTACCAAACCACCCAGTACAGAGGATTTTTTAAAGAGACAGGGTGGGCCGGCGCCATGGCTCAACAGGCTAATCCTCCTCCTAGCGGTGCCAGCACACTGGGTTCTAGTCCTGGTCGGGGCGCCAGATTCTGTCCCGGTTGCACCTCTTCCAGGCCAGCTTTCTGCTGTGGCCAGGGAGTGCAGTGGAGGATGGCCCAAGTGCTTGGGCCCTGCACCCCATGGGAGACCATGACCAGCATGGTGTGCTGGCCACAGCACGCCGGCTGCAGCAGCCATTGGAGGATGAACCACCGGCAAAGGAAGACCTTTCTGTCTCTCTCTCTCACTGTCCACTCTGCCTGTCAAAAAAAATAAATAAATAAAGAGACAGGGTAATTGGAGGGTGAGGATTCAAAGAAAACAGTCTATTCACTTGACAATTATGCAGATTTTCAGGCTTTGTTCTGAGGCACATCCCACCACCCAGTCAGAGGAGTCCTGGGTGTAACCCCAGGGGCTTTCTGCCTCAGTTGGGGGAGGGGGGAAGGGTTCTTTGTCAGTTGGGGCAACAGCCTGCCATTCCTAATCATCTCCTTTTTTCAGTGGGCTTTTGAAATTCTTATGCAAATATTATTCACTAGATTACAGCAACAGCAAGTGTCTTCATTAAGGTAAACATTTGAAAAGGAAAAATGCATTTATTGTGGTTACAGGAGTACCATTCTGTTGGAGGAGGGTATTTGGGGGCTTATAAAGAGGTCATAAGGCAGGGGGTGGCTGCTGTAAGGACTAGATGACCTAATGAGGAGTCCTTTTAAGAGTGGGCAAGACCTGTCTACTAGCAAGACAGTGAGTTTCTAGTTGTTTTTTTTTTTTTTGACAGGCAGAGTGGACAGTGAGAGAAAGAGACAGAGAAAGGTCTTCCTTGGCCATTGGTTCACCCTCCAATGGCCGCCGTGGCCGGCGCACCGTCCTGATCTGAAGGCAGGAGCCAGGTGCTTCCCCTGGTCTCCCATGGGGTGCAGGGCCCAAGCACTTGGGGCCATCCTCCACTGCCCTCCCTGGCCACAGCAGAAAGCTGGCCTGGAAGAGGTGCAACCGGGACAGAATCCAGTGCCCTGACCGGGACTAGAACCCGGTGTGCTGGTGCCGCAAGGCAGAGGATTAGCGTGTTGAGCCAAGGGGCCAGCCCAGTGAGTTTCTAGTTTTATCATGAGAATAGAAGGGAAGTTAACAATCCCACCCTTCTAACCTAGTTTTACCAAGAGAATTTGCCTATTGCATAGTTCCCAAGGTTTTTGGTTTTAACAAGAGCAGGCTAGACAAGATTATGATTCTGTCCTTCTGATGAGATTGTTAGCTGTTATTATTCTGCTCATCCAAATCGTGGTTCAAAAACTCCACTCCATTTTTCAGGGTTGGGTGTCTACTTCTCACTGTTTCTACACACACACACACACACCCCACTCATGAACAAAATATTTCTCAGGTGCAAAATTAGGTAACGTTATCAGACTCAGTACCCTCCTTTGCACCAAGCAAACAGGTTTCTCCTGGTGTGCCTTTATTGGAGGGGCAGGGTTTTGTAGTGTAAAGTGCTGGGCTGCTTTCCCAGGCCTGCCTCTAAGGCTGCTGCATTCCTTCTGCAGAGCACATGTTTTGTTTCCCATGGCTGCTTTCACACACATAGGCTAATTTCTATCTTCCTGTCTAAAAATAGTACTAAGAGCATGAAAATCTTTTTTTTTAAATTTATTTGACAGATAGAGTTAGTGAGAAAGACAGAGAGAAAGGTCTTCCTTCTGTTGGTTCACCCCCCCAAATGGCCGCTATGGCAGAAGCTACACCGATCCAAAGCTAGGAGCCTGGTGCTTCCTCCTGGTCTCCCATGTGGGTGCAGGGGCCCAAGCACCTGGACCATCCTCCATTGCCTTCCTGGGCCACAGCAGAGAGCTGGACTGGAAGAGGAGCTACCTGGACTAGAACCCAACACCCATATGAGATGCCCGCAGATGGAGGATTAGCCAAGTGAGCCATGGCACCGGCCCCATGGAAACCTTGAATAGAAGAATACCCTTAGAAACAAAAGCTGAAGGAATTGTCTGATTACATGAAAAAACTTAAACACATTAAGAAAAGACAGAAGAATCAAGTATCCTATAACCTAAGGCTTCTAAGATAAACAGTTTGAATGTCAGGTCACAGGAGTCAGAACTAAGGAGGAAGAAATACCTTACAGGAGATGCCTAGAAATTTGAAAAGAAAATCACCAATTAAGTAGAAACTACTAAAAGGAGAAACTGCATTAAAAATAGATTTCAAAATGAAACAGCAAGATTATTACAAATATGTATGTTACTGGAGGGAAGGCCATGGAAACTGTGGGTTCTTATCTTCAGGCAAGAAAGAATTCAGGTGTGAGACAGAGGGCAGAGTGCTAAGGCTTTGTTGGGGACAGGGCATCCATCAGGATGGAAGGGAGAGAAAGAGCGCCCAGTCGCTCAGACTGGGGAGAGTGAGGTTATGAAGTAGCACCTTGACAGTAGGGACTCCATTTTGGAGAACCTGAGACTCCATTCTGGGAAGGTGCCCCCCCCACACCGTGAGACTCTGGTCTGAAACTATGATCTAAAACAGTTGAACAATAGCAGTCCACTACATCACACTTGGCAGAGCACAGAAACCCCCTACCATGATCGCTCAAGCTTGAAGTGAGTAGGCTACACCTGGGTTAATAATAAAAATGTAATTTGTCTATGTCCTACATATGATTAAACCAATACCTGGATTAATGTCAAGATTATAATTAAAATTGTTAAGATTGTAACTGGTATTGTCAAGATTATAATTGATACTAGTTTTGCATAGGTTTAAGTCAGCTTGACCCCAGTAACCGTGTATTCCCCCCCGATCCTAGCAACCATGTATTCCCCTCCCGATTTTGCAGTTTTTGCCTTTATAAACCTTTATAAACCTTTATAAACCCTACTCTCCTCCCCACCACTTCTCTCATCCCCTCGAGCCCCATTCCTGTCCTGACTTCCTTGACTTTTCCTAACTACATTTCATCATCTCAGACACTCCTATTCCCAGAGGCCTGGATTGGGTCATTGGTGGTAGTGCTTCTAAAGCTCCCCCTTTTCCCACTGGATATGCAATAATTGAGGGGGCATCCTGATGTCACCTCCTCCTCTTCCCTGCATAGGGCCATAGAGGCCAGGCCCCTACCTCAAGGCACTACCTCCCAACAGGCCGAGTTATTAGCCTTGGTTCAAGCCTTCACCTTTGCCAAAGGAAAGACAGTCAATATATATACAGATTCCCGGTATGCCTATCATATCATGCACTCCAATGCCCAGATGTGGCAAGCCCAAGGGACCCCTATAATAAATGGCAAGCTGATTAAAGCTCTTCTTGATGCTGCCCAGTTGCCAACAAAAGCTGCTATTATTCACTGCAAAGGACACCAGAAAGGTAAACAATCCCTATCTGAAGCTAATAACAAGGCTGATCTGACAGCTAACACAGCGACCCTGAAGGAAGAAAAGAAATCTAAAATCTGTCCCTTTAATACTAGAAACTGCTTCACTTGTTTTCCTTTGGCTCCTTTTGTTATGCTTTCTCTGAACTGCTTTCTCTGAATAAAGAACCAAGAAAGTAACCTTAGTGTGACCCTCCCCTGTTCTCTCCCCAGCCAGGTTTCACTTGATTAATGCAGATGTAACAAGGGCTTGTACAACAGACTGCTTGTACCTGCTTTGTGCTACTAAGGAGTTATGGTTTATATTATCCCAAGATTTGGATTGCCTGCTTCCATCAGTCAGACAGTGGACCAGAGTTTACCTCTAAAATTACTCAAATAGTATCTGCCTCCCTTCATAGCTCATGGCATTTTCACATTCCCTATCGTCCCCCCTCCTCAGGCAAAGTAGAATGGATGAATGGAATTTTAGAACAGGCTCTAACTAAACTCTCCACCCAGGTTTACTTGGACTGGGTAAAACTCCTCCCTTTGGCTCTGTTAAGAATCAGATCTCTTCCCAAGAAGTCCTTAATGCTTAGCCCATTTGAAATTCCCTATGGAAGGCCTGTCCTTCTGTTACTGGAGAAATTGCAGGGTTCTTGTCTTCAGGCAAGAAAGAATTCAGGCGTGAGACAGAGAGTAGTGGGAGGTAAAATAGCAAGGTTTATTAGGAAGGGACATCTGTAGGGACGGATGGGCACCTCTCCTGACAGAGCCTGAGAGTCGGGGGAGGAGGAAGGAGGGAGGTTCCATGTTGAGTGGAGAGATTACACATGACCAGGCCAGGCGGGCGGCTCAGCAAAGATGCAGAGAGCTGGGGGTTTTTAAGGAGATGGGTCTTGCTTCCCCACCTCTGCTCCTCTTGGAACAAAGGGCTTTTTGGATGTAAATAGAAAAACTTCTCTTGAAGGTCTGAAACAAAGGACTTTATGGATGCAAATGTTAGCAGACAGGAGGAAGCCAGCAGGGTGTTTGAGATGCAGATACTAGGCTGCACCTGGGAGATTGTGGAAGCTTGTCAGGCAGAAGGGGTGGGAACCGCCACCTGGCAGGTTATCAGGTAGAAGGGGGCAGGGCAGGATGCGAACTCTGGGCTGCCCCTGAAACATTGTCATGATGACTTTCAGATGCATATGCATCTCATGCTGGACATAGATGTCCTCTCTTTAGGCCTGTTACACACACATAAGCTCATAACTGACTTCCTACCTAACACTTCCACCTAGCTTCCCTCCTCTACAGAGCACTGAAGCTATTCCTCCTCCTCTGGCTTTCTCTCTTCTTACTGAAATGTGCTCTGACTTAGGGATGTATGCAGACACACACCTACCCAAACCACACTCTCTGCCTCCCGACTATATTCCTATCTTTCCACCTGGTGACTGGGTTTATCTAAAACAAAATGAGGCTGCTCTAAAAACAAAGTGGAGTGGGCCCTACCAGGTGATATTGACTACCCCCACCACAGCCAAACTCAAAGGGCACCCTCCCTGGGTGCATTTTACTTCATTAAAACTAGTTACCTCTCCCTCATAAGAGTCCACCCCCACAGGACCCACCTCGCTCAGGTCGACATACTAACGCGATGCATTTACAAGGTAACTCTGCCTCATTTTGGCCGTTGTTTCCACCATGGGCCATGGCTCTAGTGTCTCCTTTTGCCCTCATAATCATCGTGCTCCTATTTCTGCCATGCATAATTAATCCATTCCAAAGGTTCTTGCAGGAACAAATAACTGCTATATCTCAAGCCAACTCACAGGAGCAATGCAAGACTGCTCTTCTCCAATCAATCTGATCCCAAGTATAGGTCACTGCTCAAGTCCTGGCTCCATGGCTAAGCCCCCTCTCAGCAGGAAGTAGCCAGACAGAAATTGGCACCCCTCTCCTTATCTGTACTCAGAGTCAGGATTGATGGAACAATGACAGAAGCCTCAGGTATTCTCCCTCATTGCCCACAATAGGTAAACACTGGAATGTATTCCTTGTCCTCGAAACTCAACTGGATTTCATACCCTATTGCCTTCATACTCCACTCCTTACAGCCACCTGAAAGACCAGCTGCTCTCAACACCTTCAGGAACACCAGTTCCAGGAATTCCCCTCTGCCTGCTGGCCCCTACCCAAAATATAAAAAGGCCCAGCCCCTGGGGTTGGGGCCTTCTGTCCCGTGCTCCACTAGTGTGCATGTGGGCAGTTGATCACCCACCTCTACAGACTTATTTTCTCTGAATAAGTTCAGTCTGGCTGTAAATTTGTACACTGCCCCCTCTCTATTCTGCACCTCTTTCCCTAACATTTTGGTGTCCTGTGTGGGGAAGCAAAAATCTGCAACTCTTTTCCTAACAATTACCAATGCTCAATTTTGAGAAACTCATTTAGAAGTAATTTCCTTCTAATCTCAGCCAAAGTAATCTCACACAAAATTATCTGCTACAAATCTTCTGTAACATTCTTATATTACCTAAGTTATCTATTGTTTTGTACCTCCTTCTCCTTGCCAAACACCAGTTTTATTTCAGGTTAGACAAAGATCACTTGCTTCCTTTGTTATTCAAAACACATCTTGAGCACCAAGACACATTCTCATGTTTATAGATTCCTTAACATTTCTCTCCCCTATCTATTGGTTCCTTAATTTGCAATTTAAAGTGATCCTAAAAAGCCTCTAAAATAAGAACAAAGCATTTTAATAAAACATAAATTTCAAATTATTTTAAAGTAGTCAAATCCAAAAGTCCATTGTCTTTTACAACTTTTACAAGGCCAACAGTACAAAAGTTTGAAAACATTTCTTTTATGTTTACCAATTTATTATTAACAAGTACAGACTTTTTAAGAAACTAAAATATTGGACTAGCATGGTTATAATCTTGAGTCATGTTTTGCCAAAGAACAACTCGAGGAGTTAAATTTTACTTCAAACAGGAATTAATGAACATTGCATTATACCACTAACCTGTATCCTTTTTTCTTGCCCAAAATGAACATTTATGACTGAGTATCCAAAAAAAGTAAGTATGACTTTTGCTTGACCAGCAAACCCAGGGACAAAACCCTGACAATATTTCAATTTGTATCTATCAACCAAGTTAAAACAACCTATCAGATGCTTACTTAGGTTGCATGAATCAAAAGATATTTTTGGCCGGCGCCACGGCTCACTAGGCTAATCCTCCACCTGTGGAACCCGCACACCAGGTTCTAGTCCCAGTCAGAGTGCCGCATTGATTGCCTGTATTTTAACCAAGACAAACAAATTTTCACACAGTGACTCTTCCAAACAATATTTCCCTTGTGGAGGGACTGATCAGAGTCTTAGAATATCATCTCCCCAGGGCCGGGGCTGTGGTGCACTAGGCTAAAGCCTCTGCCTGAGGTGCCGACCTCCCATCTTAGAGCTGGTGTCCCATACGGGTGCCAGTTCTGTTCCCGGCTGCTCCTCTTCTGATGCAGCTCTCTGCTATGGCCTGAGAAAGCAGTCAAAAAATGGCCCAAGTCCTTGGCCTCTGCAGCCATGTGGGAGACCTGGAAGAAGCTTCTGGCTTCAGATCAGCCCATCTCCGGCTGTTGCAACCATTTGAGAAGTGAACCAGTGGATGTAAGACCTTTCTCTTTGTCTCTCCCTCTCTCTGTAACTCTACCTCTCAAATAAATAAATAAAAATCTTTAAAAAAAAAAATCTACCACCAGTGGGTACTGGAACAAATGACCTAAGCCAGGTCCAAAAGGCATGAAACCTAAATGTCAGAGAAAGAGGATTCCCAGTGAGTATCCTGTTTGATCTAGCCAGTCTTGGAGCCTCAACTGCCCAGCAAATACCATTTCTTTGTGTCAACAGATATTCAGAGGGAGCTGATGCCAAGGCAGGGAGAAAAGGGAGAGTCTCCCAGAAAGGATTCTTGGCCTCTGCTTGGGCTGTCTCTGAAATCCCTGCCCAGGGTCCGCTCATAACCAGCAGCCACAGGCTGAGAGCTGATGCAGGGAGACAGCCTCACACCCCTAGGAAGAGCTGTGCTAAGAGGACTGGCTTGTGGACTTGGTGACCTGCTTTCTAGCTGAGGGGAATTCTGTGATCCAGGAGGAGAAAGAAGGGACAGGGATCCCAAACTCACAGCTTCTCCCCCAATGCCGTGTATGAAGTCTGGATTCTCCCTGAGGACCCACGAACCCTAACCACACAATTTGGAAAAATACAGAGCTCTAGGCTGAGCCAAAGTCACCACATTCAGGAATGAAACAAGATATCCAGGGTCCCATGCCAGCTGCCATCCTGCAAGCCAGAAGCACCTGGCCCCCACACACTCACCTCATTCCAGATTCTGAGCTGCCCAGGCATCCTTCTGAGGGCTCTTGTACTGGGAGAAGTGCACAGAGAGGGAAGGGCTGAGCATCGTGGCACCTCCATGAGCATCAGACTGGAGAAGCTGTTTAGCAGCATACAGAAAGAGACCTCACTCCCATGAGTCTGATTGGACAGCTTGCTGAGCCAGTGAGCAGGCAGCACATCAGATGATGCAGCCAATCAGAGTCACACCTACCAGATTGCCCCGAGGGGTTGGGGGGAGGGGTGCAGTTCATCCAGGCTGTGGCTGGTGGGGGAAGTGAGGGTTGAGTCTTGGGCTCAGGTCTGGTGGTGCTCACGGGGGGCCTAGCTATCCTAAGAGCCAGGGCTGCTGTCACCTTCCTGCTGACCCAACCACACAAGATTGGAGACCCTCCCTCCACTGTCTGTGATCCTGCTGGGAGCTTAGGACCTGGAGCTTCCAATAACCTCCTTCACAAGGGATGCAAGTCACTCACAATTTACTGAATGTTGAGCTTTTCATCCTCTTCATGTTGTTGGCTTAATTTCCTTTTAGGTTTTCAATTTTTTTTTATGATTAAAAAATATTTGCTGGCTCCACAGCTCACTAGGCCTGCAGCACTGGTACTCCGGGTTCTAGTCCCAGTTGGGGCACTGGTTCTGTCCTGGTTGCTCCTCTTCCTGTCCAGCTCTCTGCTGTGGCCCAGGAAGGCAGTGGAGGATGGCCCAAGTGCTTGGGCCCTACACCCACATGGGAGACCAGGAGGAGGCACCTGGCTCCTAGCTTCAGATCAGCACAGCACACTGGCTATGGTGGCCATTTGGGGGGTGAACCAATGGAAGGAAGGCCTTTCTCTCTCTCTCTCTCTCACTAAGTCTGCCTGTCAAAAAAAAAAGAAAGAAAGAAAGAAAATATCTAAAGGTATTCTATAGAGGTTTTCTAGTCTGTATTGTGTCCTTTAAAATGGCTTTCTATTTTTTCCTGCTGCTCCATGGGAAGCCAGTTGACCTATATTGATCTTGTACTCACTCATATCACTTAATTCTCTTAGCTTAAATTTTGTTTTGCATTGCCTCTGTAGATTGTAGAGTGATCCACATATATTGAAAATTTTGTTGCTTAAAAATTGAATCTGGGGCTGGCACCGTGGTGCAGTGGGTTAATCCTCCACCTGTGGTGCCAGAATTCCATGTCCCGGCTGCTCCTCTTCCAGTCCAGCTCTCTGCTATGGCCTGGGAAAACAGTAGAAGATGGCCCAAGTGCTTGGGCCCCTGTACCCATGTGGGAGACCAGGAAGAAGCTCATGCTCCTGGTTTCAGATCAGCCCATCTCCAGCCATTGCAACCATTTGGGGAGTAAACCAATGGAAGGAAGAGTTTTCTCTCTGTCTCTTCCTCTCTCAGTCTGTAACTCTACCTCTCAAATAAATAAACCTTAAACATAAATTAATTAATCCTTTTACTTAATGCTTCCATTTTTTGTTTCACTTTCCTAACTACACTTCCAGTACAATGTTGGAGAACGAGAATTTAAGGAGTCAGCTTTGGGTAAACTCCCAGGAAAAGAGGTGTTTTTTTTTTAAGATTTTATTTTATTTATTCCAAAGTCAGAGTTACACACACACACAGAGAAGTAGAGGCAGAGGGAGAGAGAAAGAGAGAGAGAGAGAGAGAGGTCTTCCATCTGCTGGTTCACTCCCTGGTTGGACTCAATGGCCAGAGCTATGTTGATCCAAAGCCAGGAGCCAGGAACTTCTGTGTCTCCTACATGAGGACAGAAGCTCAAGGGCTTGGGCCATCTTCCACTGCATTCCCAGGCAACAGCAGAGAGCTGAATCAGAAGTGGAGCAGCTGGGATTTCAACTGACACCCATATGGGATGCTGGTGCTGGCCCCAAGAGCTTTCAACGTCATATTATTTATACTGGTTGCTATAGGTTCATCATAGACAATTTTAATTATAATAAAGAAATTCTGATATTTTACTTCTCTGCTTACAGGGTTTTTTTTTTAAAGGCCAGATGCTGAATTTAATCAAATGCTTCCTAGCATTTAATTTAAATAATCACGTGATTTTTCTCCTTGAATTTTTATGATTTATTTGGAAGGCATACTGACAGAGAATTTGATCCATTGGTTCATGTCCCAAATGATCACAACAACCAAGCTAGGCTAAGCTGAAGCCAAAAGTCAGGAACACCAACTAGGTCTCACACATGAGTGTCAGAGACTCAAGTATTTGGGTCATTTTCTGCTTTCCTAGGTACAACAGCAGGGAACTGGGCAAAATGTCAATCATTCAGGATTCAAACCACTCTGATATGGGACTCCAACATCGCAACTGGCATCACAACTGGCATCACTGTGCCACAAGGGCAGCCATTGATTTTGAGTGTTTTTCTTTTTTAGGAAATAGCTTGATTGACCAGATTTGTATATACTTGAAAGGCAGTTATGAACACACACACACACACACACAGAGGATGAATCTATCAGTGATGGCTAAGTCTGGGACAGGTTGAAGCAGGAGTCTTGACCTCCATCTGGGTCTCCACAAGGGTGCAGAGGGCCAAAGCCTTAGGTCATCTTTCACTGCATTCTCAGGCCTATTAGCAGGGAACTAGATCAGAAGTGCAGAAGGGGCTGGCGCTGTGGCATAGCAGGTAAAACCACTGCCTGCAGTGCCAGCTTCCCAAATGGATTCCAGTTTGAGTTCCAGCTGCTCCATTACTGATCCAGCTCTCTGCTGAAGTCTGGGAAAGCAGTAGAAAGTGATCCAAGTCCTTGGGCCCCTGCACCCATGTGGGAGACCCAGAGAAAGCTCCTGGCTCCTGAATTAGCTCAGACCCAACCATTGCGGCCGTCTGGGGAGTGAACTAATGGATGGAAGACCTCTTTCTCTCTCTCTCTGACTCTGTCTCTCTGTAGCTCTGCCTTTCAAATAAATAAATACATCTTAAAAAATAAAGAAATACAGCAGTTAGTACACGAAGCCGTGCCCATGTAAGATGTCATCCTTGCAGGCAGTGGCCCCAAGAGATATTTTTAATAACTGTAATGCTTGATATCTTAAGACTATTTCAATAGGTAAACACACACATAAATGGCATGCATCCCAGGGTTCATCCTTACCGTTTGGGTAGGGGCTAAACACCAAGGACTCCTCAGCACCTCAACTCAGAACCACTCTCAGTGGGCTTATACATTACACTAAAGAATAAACTTGCTTTAAGTGTTCCACAAATAAAAATCAACAAAATGTGGCAATTGAACTCTCTAGGGAGCAACAGTGATGATGCAGTAAAACTGCCATCCAGTGAAGTATTGGCGCCTGTCTGTGGGGTCTTGTACCTACTCATGTGGGTTAAGGGAGCACAGGGAGGCTGAGGAGACTTCAGCTGACAAAACCTGTCCTTTGGAGGTTCAGAAAAGGGAGCAGCAGCATCTTTCTGTAACTTGGGGTCCCAGCAGGGAAATCTTGTGATGTTTCCTCCCAGTAGCCCAGGGGCTGCTTCTCTCCTCCAGAGTCAGGCCCCAGACTCCAGGTCTCTACAACATTTAAATGTTCTTTTGCACCCCCAGCCAGTGCTGAAGTCTTCTATGACCCCTTGCTAGCTGACAGCAGCTGTCATTTCAGCATCCCTTGTGACCTGGAGGATGGATGGGCTCTTGTGGCAACAGTGTCCTGTTCAAAACTGAATCTCAGAGGAAACAGGTTTGGAGGAGTGGTATCTCGGTTTCAGAATATGAGGAACACTGTCAACATGTTAAGGTACTGTAGTGTCTGACACATATAATACCCCTTGACAAATACTTGCTATCCAAGAAGAACTCTCGAAACTTCTGGGGGGTGGGAGAATGCTGTTGTGGCATAGTGGGTTAAGCCACTTCCTGTGATGCCAGCATTCCCATGTGGGTGCCAATTTGAGTCTTGGATGCTCCATTCTGATTCAGCTCCATGCTAGTGTGGCGTGTGGGAGATCTGGATGAAGCTCCTTGTTCGGGCTTCAGTTTGGCCCAATCCTGGATTTTGCAGGGATTTGTGGAGTGAACCAGTGCAAGGAAGGTCTCTCTCTGTCTCATCTCTCTCTCTCTCTCTCTCTCTCTCTCTCTCTCTCTCTAACTCTGTGTTTCAAATAAGTAAATTTTTAAAAAGGACATTAAAAAAACCTGCCAAATATTCTACATGCTGGGCACAGGCCCAGCTCCCAATGTCTTGGTTCCCCTTCATTGTAGCATTGTTATCACACCATTGCATTTGTTAGCTAGATGATTTCACAGACAGAATCAGGAAGATACAGATTTCATTTAAAAAATATTTATTTATGTATTTATTTGAAAGGCAGAATGGCTGGCATTGTGGAGTAATGGGGAAAGCCACTGCCTGTGATGCTGGCATGCCATATGTTTATGTTCTGGCTGCTCCATTCCAATCTAGCTCCCTGCTAATGGTCTGGGAAAAGCAACAGAGGATGGCACAAGTGTTTGAGCCCCAACCACTCACATAGAGACTAGAAGAATCTCCAAACTCATGGCTTTAGCCTGAACCAGCACCAGCCATTGTAGCCATCTGGAGGGAGGGAACAAGCAGATGGAAGATTTCTCCCTCTGTATCTCTCCCTCTCTCTGTGGAACTCTGACTTTCAAAAGAAACAAATAAATATTTTAAAAATTAAAAAAGGGTGAGTGATACAGAAGGAGAGAGACAGAGAGATATAGTTGAGAGAGAGAGAGAGAGAGAGAGATCTTCAATCTACTAATCTACTATTCAAATGGGCACAGTATCTGAGGCTGAGCTAGGACAAATCCAGGAGCCTGCAACTCCATTCAGGTCTCCCATGTGAGTGTAGGGGCCAAAGTACTTAGGTGATGACTCCAGTGCTTTCCCACATGTATTAACAGGGAGTTGGATTGGAAGAAGAGAAATAAGGACTCAAATGAATGCTCATACAAGATGCTGGTATTGCAGGTTGTGGCTGAACATTTGCACCACAGTGCTGAACATGGTTTTCACAGATTTCTGTTGGTCACTGTGGATGTCATGTAGAAAGCATATTTTCTTGGAAGCAAGCAGTTAGACGGTTGCTCCAAAGACACCATGCTAATCTGTCATACAGATCTACATGTACTAGAAATCTCACATTGAGTATGCACACTGTCAGCAAATGTCAGACAATAGTAACATTTACTATGACAGTTTAGAGTGTGAACCAAACTTTGAAAAGTCGGTGGATGTTGGTGAAGCATGAAGACCTGCATAGTAGACATTCCTGTAATTTCAGTAGTTGTCTAAGAAAGATACTTGCTTACAACAGCTTGAATTAGAGCATCTCCCTGAGTCTTATCCTTCTGTTGAAAGGATTCTGGGATGCAGCATTGACATCATTGCTGAGGGTTTGCAATATGCTTAGTGTCTTGATCTATAAATATGCGCATCTCCGCTGAATGGTGTGTGACTTGTCTGTGGGCTTTTTGTTGGGTCAGTCCATGTTGGGCTGTTTTGTTGCACTGGAGCTTACCCATGTCATGCAAAAGCTGGAAGTGATAAGTGATATCACATGGAGGCTGCTAAAGTAGCATGTGTGGCACTTTTCCTGCATCAAGTCAAAAGCCTATGCCCTCATTTACACCATGAGGAGAGTTAGAGACAGTGGGAGGATGTTAATAGGTGAGAAAACAAGAGCCCTGGGAACAGACCATCCAGAGAGGGGAACACAAGAAGGAGACTAATATGTGAAAGAGCCTGAGACACTGGAACATTTGGAAGAAAAGACAAGCAAAGAAACAACCTGAGATGTGTTAAATATCCTCCAAGAACAAATCTGACTGAAACCTACATTTGTTCTCAGGAAAATAGACTTTTCTTCACCTTCCACTGCAGTTTAGCTCACAGGTTCCAGTGCAAATCTAGAATAGGAAATAATCATCGAGAACATGAACATAAAACTCACTTGCTGGGACTGGCATTGTGGTACAGCACATTAAACTATCACTTATGATGCCTGCATCCCCTATCAGAGTGCCAACTTGAATTCTAGCTGTGTTCTTTCTGATCCAATCTCCTAACCTGTGCCTAGGAATTAGCAGATAATGGCCTGATTACTTGACTCCTTGCCACCCACATGAAATACTCAGATGGGGTTCTTGACTTCTGGCTTCAGTCTGGCCCAGGTTCAACTGTTGAAGCCATTTAGGAGAGGGAACCAGTGAATGGAAATCTCTCTCTTTATCCCTCCCCTGTGTATGTGTATCTCCCTTCTCACTCTGCCTTTGAGCAAAATAAATGAATCTCTAAAATATCTCCCTTCAGGATCAAGCATCTGGGGGATATTACACTTTAGGAAGAAGTGGATTGATTTGTTCAGAGTACTCAAAGCAGTTTCTTTTTTTTTTTTCTTTTTTGACAGGCAGAGTGGACAGTGAGAGAAAGAGACAGAGAGAAAGGTCTTCCTTTGCCATTGGTTCACCCTCCAATGGCTGCTGTGGCTGGTGCACCATGCCTACTCAAAGGCAGGAGCCAGGTGCTTATGCTGGTCTCCCATGGGGTGCAGGGCCCAAGCACTTGGGCCATCCTCCACTGTACTCCCTGGCCACAGCAGAGAGCTGGCCTGGAAGAGGGGCAACCAGGACAGTATCCGGTGCCCTGAACAGGACTAGAACCCAGTGTGCCAGCACTGCAAGGTGGAGGATTAGCCTATTGAGCTGCGGTGCCGACCCTCAAAGCAGTTTCTTTATATCCCCATTCTTTGTACATACTTATGTTTTTATAGTACTTATTATAGCATCAGTGTGAATTTTCATTCATTTTCTCAAATCTAGTGTGTGACCTATTAAAAAGCAGCCTTCCTGATTGTGTGTCTTTTTGCTGCTCCATCCCAAATACTTAGAATAGTGTCTAGTGACTGACATGTGAAGATCATTTGTTGAATGAACAAACTGAACTATTTACTAAATGTTCATGAAGGAGCTTATGTGCAATCATTCCATTTATAAAATAAAGCTCAGCCGACTATGAAATGTTTATATTGTATAGAAAATATATATGAATTTGCAATCTGCCTTTGAACTCAGTCATAAGCATCAGCATCCTGGTCTCCTTAATTTGTTGTGGGCAGTAAGAAGACTTCTGCCTGCTCTGTTTAAAGATCCCCATGGTTCTCAGTGTTCAGAGAGCTTTTCTGCTGGTGACCTTCCATGTCCACCTGGTTTCTCTTTGTACCAAGCCTGGACTTGAGGATTGTGATTGTGGCTATGGATCCCAGGTCAAAACTCAAAATGTACCCACTGAAATATTCTCTGATTTCCTTTTTGATTTCCTCTTCAAGCCAATGGCTGTTTGACACTGTGTGGATTGACATCCACGTATGTGTGACTTTTCCCATTTTTCTGGAATTGATTTCTGTTTTTATTCTATTAGAGTTATGAAAGACAATGATATGACTCCAATTTTCTAAATGTTGTTGATGCATATTTTCTGAATTAACAGATGATCCCACCTGGAGACTTTAGACAGCTGTTGAGAAGAACACATGTTCTGCCTCTGCCAGGTAGAATGCTCTCTGTGTAACTGTTAGGAAAAGTTGATTTATAATATTGTTCAAATCTACCATTCTTTACTGATTTCCCACCAAGGTATTCTATTCTGTGTTGAAAGTGGAGTAGTGATATGTTCTGCTTGTTCCCTTGCTGTTTATCTCTTCAGAGCTGTCAACATTTGCTTATATATTCTGATGATCTGAGGTTGGGTATGCATGTTGTTCAACCTAGAAAAGTACACAGAGGAACACGCAAGAATATCAAGAATAATATGGAAACAAAATGAGGAATTCAAAAAACACATAGAACAATGAAGAAGAATCAATCGATTTTCAAGATGTAGAAAATGGTGAATAAAAAGAAAAAAATCAAATAGAAAACTTTTACTCCAAGGAACACAACAGAAGAAATATTTTGTTATGCAGAAATGGGGTTGGACTTGTATGATCCTCCAGCTTTGATGCATTTCCCTGGCACAAATCCATGTCTTCTACTGAGAGCATCATTCCAGGACTTCTTCAGGGAGGGATCCATCCCACCTGTCAGTGCAAGTGGTAAGTGAGGATAGAACTAGCTCCTGCTGCAGGGGCAAGGGTCATGCTTGTTCTTCCTGCTGTGGCATTGTTGGTGCATGAGGAGTTGGGGCTCAGGGGTGCACATTTTAGGAGGGAATGTATAGGGCCCAGGATTTAGCCCTGGCTATGGACATCTCTGTGTTCAGCTCAAGGCACACCTGCTTCCACCTAAGTGTAAGATGCCCAGTGGTGACCACATTATGTTTCCCTCAAACACAGCCAGGAGGGAGGGAACCCAGGCCACACCCACACAGAACATGGCTTCTGCACTCTGTCATCAGTGTCTTTAGTGAGAGAGGATTGCATCTGATTCTTATTTCAAAAAAAATGACATAGCAACTCAGCAAAATGGAATCAGGGATGTTACTATTTTGAAAATGGGCAAATATAAGCGATTATACAAAATTAATAAGTATTAACTGCACTTCTGAGAAAGCATAACATTAACTTTTATGAGATGTGTATTTGGCCACTTTTCAAATCAACTTTTTTTTTAAAAGAGCTGTGTTGTTTATTTGAAAGGCAGAGTTAGAGAAAGAGAGGTAGACAGAAAGAGATCTTCATCTGCTGGTTCACTCCCCAAATGCCCAGAGTGGGCCGAGCTAGGCCAATCTGAATCCAGGAGCCAGGAGTTTCTTCCAGGTCCCCCATGTGGGTGAAGGGGCCCAAGTATTTGGGCCATCTTCCTCTGCTTTCCCAGGCACATTAGCAGAGAGTTGGATGCGAAGTGGAGCACCCAGGACTTGAACCGGCACCCTTGTGGGATGCTGACATTGCAGGCCAGGGCTTTAACCTGTTGTGCCACAGCTCTAGCCCCCATTTGACCACTTTTAAAATGTACTGTTAGTGTGGTCCTGACCAAAAAAAAATATAGCTGATGAATTTTATCATCTTAAGTATTTCTGAGTGTATGGTTGAGTAGTATTGAGTATATGCACATTGCTGTGGGACCAATATTCAGAACTGTTTTTCCTTATGAGACTGAAACTCTCTACCCATTGAATGAAAGTTTTTTTTATCATTTCACCACCTCCAGATCCCAGCAATTGCCATTCTACTTGCCATTGCCCAGACTATGGAGTCTTTAGGAGGTATGGTGATATTTCAGGGTCACATAACTGAGAGGGTAGAGGGAACCCTCCTGGATCTCAGTTTGTCTCTGCAAAGCTGGGTTCGGATTATACCTGGAAACTCCCTGGGGTTTTCAGATTGGGCAATGTGGCATATATGTGTGTGACTATGGACATGGCATGAGGCAGATGGAGGATGAGACTTTGGAGAGGTCTTTTCTGCTGAGGAATCCCATGAAAGAGGATCCCAAGAAATGAAATCAATTTCTTGAGGAAAGTCTACAATAGGACCTGGAACTCAGGGTGTCTAAGCTTTCTTCGCTGAAGCCCCACTAGAGAAAGCCATCTGTTCTGCTGCTTTGTCCTGACTTTCCAGGGGCCCAGACTCAAGATTTCCTGGATGTGAATACTTTATAACTGAGATATTGACTCAGCTCTTGCTATTGACACCTCGGGCATTTGGGCAGGAAGCATCCCATGGTGACATGGGTTGTCCCGAAGAAGGAAACTCTAGGCAAGGTCACCACTCTGATCCCATTTGGGCATTGCAACACTACTTCCCCTTTTGTGGGTATTTTTTGGGAGCCTCATGTAGGGTGTCCTGTCCCATCTAGGAACAATTTATTGGAAGAATTAAAATCTGGGTCAGCCTGTTAGGTCTGCAATCTAGGTCATGACGGCAGAATGGGAAGAGGAATGTTGTGCTGGCACTCATGTTTTATGTGAATCCTAAGCTAGAGAAATGTTCACACAGAAATCTCTGCTCCACCTTGCTAACAGAAAGTTACCTGGAACAGAAAGAGTATTAATAGCCAGATGGGGTTAGGATACCTCCAGACCTGGCTTTAGAAACACTGCAGGAGGTTGAAAATGTATTTAACGGAGTCATACACTTCTCCCTGGGTGATGGGCAATTTCACCACACTGACAATGAAGCCCAATGCTGATTCACCTTGAGTGCAAATGCAGAGGGATCTTCATAACCATGGCCAGTAATGGCCAATAAGACCTCCTGCTCCTGTTCTTTAAAAACAAACAAACAAAAAACCCAGGTGCATAATTTGATGAAGATAGAAAGATTTTCAGCTACATGTCCAGTGTCGGTGGTAATGTAAAATGATGCAACCACCACAGAAAACAGTTTGTTCTTCATTACCTTGAAAATAAAATTTTTATATGATCTGATAATCTCAGTTCTGATTATATATCTAAAGTTATTTAAAGTTCAATATAAATAAGGTATTAGCACTATTTGCCACAGCATAATTCACTGTAGCCAAGACTTCTAGTGTGGCCTGCACTCAACAGTGGAAAGTTATGCAGGCACAGAAGAAAAGAAAATTCTATGCCATGGATGAACAGTGAGGTTATTTTCCTAAGTGAAATTAGCCACAACTATCAGTCCCCCAAGGACAAGGATTCCAACATATGAAGTATTTAAAGTAGTCAGAGAGGCCAGTGCTGTAGTGCAGTAGTTTAAAGCCCCACCTGCAGTGTCGGCAATCCATATGGGTGCCTATTCAATTCCTGGCTATTCCACTTCTGACCCAGCTCTCTGTTATGGCCTGGGGAAGCAGTAGAAGATGGCCCAAGTCCTTGGTCCCCTGCACCTGTGTGGGAGATCTGGAAGAAGCTTCCAGAGCTCCTGGCTCCTGGCTTCAGATTGGCTCAGCTCTAGCTGTTGTGGTCATTTGGGGAGTGAACCAGTGGATGGAAGATCGCTCTCTGGCTCCACCTCTCTCTGTAACTCTTTCAATTAAATAAAATAAATCTTTTTTAAAAAATAGAATATGAGAAGCATAAAGTAGAAGGGTAGTTATGGATGGTGGGGGGGTATGCTATTCAGTAGAAATGGAATTTTTAGATGAAAAAATCCTAGAGATCTGGTGTGTGTGTGTAGACACATGTACATGTCACTTACCTTAGAGTGACATCTGTGCTTGTGAGATACAGTACTCAAGCCCTCTTCTACCTGACCTTGTATAAGAAAAGGGCTCCCCCTCTTGGTCTTTGGTCACTCTTCAGGTGCTTGTGAGTAGGATTGGTGGCAAGCTATTCCAAAATATGTGGAGATTCATGATTAGAGTCATCTAGGAATACTGGGAAAGACTGCAATGCAATATCTCCTCTCTCCCCAGCTTGGTCTCCTTAGTTTCTACACTGTATTTTGGTGAGAATACAAGAAGATACACCAATCTCTGATGAGTTTATGACAATACAATTGAAATAGAATCCTATGAATGGATCTTCCTTTACAGAAAAGTCTCATCTTGGCCTGAGACTTCTAAATGCATCCAACAATATTAGTTCCAGTTTTATTTATTTTATTTTATTTGTTTAAAGATTTATTGACTTATTTGAAAATCAGAGCTACATAGAGAGGCAGAGAGAGAGACAGAGAGACACAGAGAGAGGTCTTCCTCTGATGGTTTACTCCCCTATTGGCTGCGACAGCCAGAACTGAACCAATCTGAAGCCAGGAGCTAGGAGCTTCTTTCAGTTCTCCTACATGGGTGCAGGGGCTCAAGGACTTGGGCCATCTTCCACTGCCTTCCCATGCCACAGCAGAAAGCTGGACTGGAAGAGGAGCAACCAGGACAGAATCCAGCACCCCAACCAGGACTAGAACCTGGGGTGCCAGCGCCGCAGGTGGAAGATTAACCAAATGAACTGTGGTGCTGGCCTCCCAGGCAGGTTTGTAAAGATGGCCAAATGTGACTGTGGAGAATAAGATTTCTGCCAAAGCAAAGACATTTTCTTCCTAGTACACAGTGTGTGGCTGCTAAACATGTTCGAGAGAATCCTTGGAGTTAGATGAACACATGCATGAGCTGTACAATATGTGGTTGTAATCCTTTTTATTTTAATTATTTTTTTTTCTCACAGACATAGTGAAAGAGAGAGACAGGGAGAAAGGTCTTCCTTCCATTGGTTCACACCCAAATAGCTGCTGTGGCTGGTGCTGCAAAGATCCTAAGCCAGGAGCCAGGTGCATCCTTCTGGTCTCCCATGGGTGCAGGGCCCAAGTACTTGGGCCATCCTCCACTACACTCACAGAACACAGCAGAAAGCTGGACTACAGGAGGAGCAACCAGGACAGAATCTGGCCACAGACATGGACTAGAACCCATGGTGCCAGCGCTACAGGTGCCTCCTCTGGCAGTTAACCGAAGGGTTGGCACCTGCTGCGCCTCAGCAGCCAGCCTCCCTCCCTCCCTCGCTCCCTGCCTCCCTCTGGTCGGGCACTGCAAGCCACACAGCCACTTGTGTCCCCTGTGTCCCTCCCTGGAGGCCACAGCGCGTTTTGGGTTTTGGCGCGGACGGGCCCCTCTCGGCTTCCGTAGTCCATTTGCCCCCGGAGCCTGCCAGACCCCTGGCTCTAGGAGGCTGCCCAGGGGCGCTGCCAACAGCCCCCAGGTGCTGGCTAGCCACAGGAGCCGGCCACGGGGGAGCACACACACCTGTGGGTGTCCCCAGGCCGCACACACGGACTGCCCCGCGCTTCCCGGCGTTGCAAATAGGTCCCCCGGGAAGCCCCGCCCGCACTAGGGGCTTGTCAGGCGGGGCCGACACACGGTGGGTGAGTGGGGAGGGCTGCTGCTGGCACACACCCACTCCTGAAGCCCACTGGGGCGGTCCAAGGGCGAGGAGCTCGGAGCTCGGTCAGGGCTGTCCCAGCAGAACTTTTTGAGGGTGGACGGACACGCCCGCGGGCAATCAGGTGTTGCGGGCAGGCCCCAGGGGCAGGCACTGCTGAGTCCCCGAGCGCCACCTGGGTTCCTGCCACCACCCTTGGGCCGGGATGAGGTGTCACCTTGTGCGTAGAAGCCCTGCACACAGGCAAGAAGCCCCCCAGGCCCGCGGCGCACCCGACCCTGGAGCCCCCTGGCCGGCTGGAGCCACAGGGAACGGGGGTTCTGAGTTGGCAGGCCCCATTCCCGAAGCATCCACGGGCACTTCCCGAAGGGCTGACACCTGCTGCGCCTCAGCAGCCAGCCAACCTCCCTCCCTCTGGTCGGGCACTGCAAGCCACACAGCCACTTGTGTCCCCTGTGTCCCTCCCTGGAGGCCGCAGCGCGTTTTGGGTTTTGGCGCGGATGGGCCCCTCTCGGCTTCCGTAGTCCATTTGCCCCCGGAGCCTGCCAGACCCCTGGCTCTAGGAGGCTGCCCAGGGGCGCTGCCAACAGCCCCCAGGTGCTGGCTAGCCGCAGCAGCCGGCCACGGGGGAGCACACACACCTGCGGGTGTCCCCAGGCCGCACACACGGACTGCCCCGCGCTTCCCGGCGTTGCAAATAGGTCCCCCGGGAAGCCCCGCCGTCCCTAGGGGCTTGTCGGGCGGGGCCGACGCACGGTGGGTGAGTGGGGAGGGCTGCTGCTGGCACACACCCACTCCTGAAGCCCACTGGGGCGGTCCAAGGGCGAGGAGCTCGGAGCTCGGTCAGGGCTGTCCCAGCAGAACTTTTTGAGGGTGGACGGACACGCCCGCGGGCAATCAGGTGTTGCGGGCAGGCCCCGGGGGCAGGCCCTGCTGAGTCCCCGAGCGCCACCTGGGTTCCTGCCACCACCCTTGGGCCGGGATGAGGTGCCACCTTGTGCGTAGAAGCCCTGCACACAGGCAAGAAGCCCCCCAGGCCCGCGGCGCACCCGACCCTGGAGCCCCCTGGCCGGCTGCAGCCACAGGTAACGGGGGTTCTGAGTTGGCAGGCCCCATTCCCGAAGCATCCACGGGCACTTCCCGAAGGGCTGACACCTGCTGCGCCTCAGCAGCCAGCCAACCTCCCTCCCTCTGGTCGGGCACTGCACGCCACACAGCCACTTGTGTCCCCTGTGTCCCTCCCTGGAGGCCGCAGCGCGTTTTGGGTTTTGGCGCGGACGGGCCCCTCTCGGCTTCCGTAGTCCATTTGCCCCCGGAGCCTGCCAGACCCCTGGCTCTAGGAGGCTGCCCAGGGGCGCTGCCAACAGCCCCCAGGTGCTGGCTAGCCGCAGCAGCCTGCCACGGGGGAGCACACACACCTGCGGATGTCCCCAGGCCGCACACCCGAACTGCCCCGCGCTTTCCGGCGTTGCAAATAGGCCCCCGGGGAAGCCCCGCCGGCCCTAGGGGCTTGTCGGGTGGGGCCGACACACGATGGGTGAGTGGGGAGGCCTGCTGCTGGCACACACCCACTCCTGAAGCCCACTGGGGCGGTCCAAGTGCGAGGAGCTCGGAGCTCGGTCACGGCTGTCCCAGCAGAACTTTTTGAGGGTGGATGGACACGCCCGCGGGCAATCAGGTGTTGCCGGCAGGCCCCAGGGGCAGGCCCTGCTGAGTCCCCGAGCGCCACCTGGGATCCTGCCACCACCCTTGGGCCGGGATGAGGTGCCACCTTGTGCGTAGAAGCCCTGCACACAGGCAAGAAGCCCCCCAGGCCCGCGGCGCACCCGACCCTGGAGCCCCCTGGCCGGATGCAGCCACAGGGAACGGGGCTTCTGAGTTGGCAGGCCCCATTCCCGAAGCATCCACGGGCACTTCCCGAAGGGCTGACACCTGCTGCGCCTCAGCAGCCAGCCAACCTCCCTCCCTCTGGTCGGGCACTGCACGCCACACAGCCACTTGTGTCCCCTGTGTCCCTCCCTGGAGGCCGCAGCGCGTTTTGGGTTTTGGCGTGGACGGGCCACTCTCGGCTTCCGTAGTCCATTTGCCCCCGGAGCCTGCCAGACCCCTGGCTCTAGGAGGCTGCCCAGGGGCGCTGCCAACAGCCCCCAGGTGCTGGCTAGCCGCAGCAGCCGGCCACGGGGGAGCACACACCCCTGCGGGTGTCCCCGGGCCGCACACACGAACTGCCCCGCGCTTCCCAGCGTTGCAAATAGGCCCCCCCCAGCGTTGCAAATAGGCCCCCCGGGAAGCCCCGCCCGCCCTAGGGTCTTGTCGGGTGGGGCCGACGCAAGGTGGTTGACTGGGGAGGGCTGCTGCTGGCACACACCCACTCCTGAAGCCCACTGGGGCAGTCCAAGGGCGAGGAGCTCGGAGCTCGGTCAGGGCTGTCCCAGCAGAACATTTTGAGGGTGGACGGACACGCCCGCGGTCAATCAGGTATTGCGGGCAGGCCCCGGGGGCAGGCCCTGCTGAGTCCTCGAGTGCCACCTGGGTTCCTGCCACCACCCTTGGGCCGGGATGAGGTGCCACCTTATGCGTAGAAGCGCTGCACACAGGCAAGAAGCCCCCCAGGCCCGCGGCGCACCCGACCCTGGAGCCCCCTGGCCGGCTGCAGCCACAGGGAACGGGGGTTCTGAGTTGGCAGGCCCCATTCCCGAAGCATCCACGGGCACTTCCCGAAGGGCTGACACCTGCTGCGCCTCAGCAGCCAGCCAACCTCCCTCCCTCTGGTCGGGCACTGCACGCCACACAGCCACTTGTGTCCCCTGTGTCCCTCCCTGGAGGCCGCAGCGCGTTTTGGGTTTTGGCGCGGACGGGCCCTTCTCGGCTTCCGTAGTCCATTTGCCCCCGGAGCCTGCCAGACCCCTGGCTCTAGGAGGCTGCCCAGGGGCGCTGCCAACAGCCCCCAGGTGCTGGCTAGCCGCAGCAGCCGGCCACGGGGGAGCACACACACCTGCGGGTGTCCCCAGGCCGCACACACGGACTGCCCCGCGCTTCCCTGCGTGGCAAAGAGGTCCCCCGGGAAGCCCCGCCGTCCCTAGGGTCTTGTCGGGCGGGGCCGACGCACGGTGGGTGAGTGGGGAGGGCTGCTGCTGGCACACACCCACTCCTGAAGCCCACTGGGGCGGTCCAAGGGCGATGAGCTCGGAGCTCGGTCAGGGCTGTCCCAGCAGAACTTTTTGAGGGTGGACGGACACGCCCGCAGGCAATCAGGTGTTGCGGGCAGGCCCCGGGGGCAGGCACTGCTGAGTCCCCGAGCGCCACCTGGGTTCCTGCCACCACCCTTGGGCCGGGATGAGGTGCCACCTTGTGCGTAGAAGCCCTGCACACAGGCAAGAAGCCCCCCAGGCCCGCGGCGCAACCGACCCTGGAGCCCCCTGGCCGGCTGCAGCCACAGGGAACGGGAGTTCTGAGTTGGCAGGCCCCATTCCCGAAGCATCCACGGGCACTTCCCGAAGGGCTGACACCTGCTGCGCCTCAGCAGCCAGCCAACCTCCCTCCCTCTGGTCGGGCACTGCACGCCACACAGCCACTTGTGTCCCCTGTGTCCCTCCCTGGAGGCCGCAGCGCGTTTTGGGTTTTGGCGCGGACGGGCCCCTCTCGGCTTCCGTAGTCCATTTGCCCCCGGAGCCTGCCAGACCCCTGGCTCTAGGAGGCTGCCCAGGGGCGCTGCCAACAGCCCCCAGGTGCTGGCTAGCCGCCTCGGCCGGCCACGGGGGGAGCACACACACCTGCGGGTGTCCCCGGGCCGCACACACGAACTTCCCCGCGCTTCCCGGCGTTGCAAATAGGACCTCCGGGAAGCCCCGCCCGCCCTAGGGGCTTCTCGGGTGGGGCCGACGCAAGGTGGTTGACTGGGGAGGGCTGCTGCTGGCACACACCCACTCCTGAAGCCCACTGGGGCGGTCCAAGGGCGAGGAGCTCGGAGCTCGGTCAGGGCTGTCCCAGCAGAACTTTTTGAGGGTGGACGGACACGCCCGCGGGCAATCAGGTGTTGCGGGTAGGCCCCGGGGGCAGGCCCTGCTGAATCCCCGAGCGCCACCTGGGTTCCTGCCACCACCCTTGGGCCGGGAAGAGGTGCCACCTTGTGCGTAGAAGCCCTGCACACAGGCAAGAAGCCCCCCAGGCCCGCGGCGCACCCGACCCTGGAGCCCCCTGGCCGGATGCAGCCACAGGGAACGGGGGTTCTGAGTTGGCAGGCCCCATTCCCGAAGCATCCACGGGCACTTCCCGAAGGGCTGACACCTGCTGCGCCTCAGCAGCCAGCCAACCTCCCTCCCTCTGGTCGGGCACTGCACGCCACACAGCCACTTGTGTCCCCTGTGTCCCTCCCTGGAGGCCGCAGCGCGTTTTGGGTTTTGGCGCGGACGGGCCCCTCTCGGCTTCCGTAGTCCATTTGCCCCCGGAGCCTGCCAGACCCCTGGCTCTAGGAGGCTGCCCAGGGGCGCTGCCAACAGCCCCCAGGTGCTGGCTAGCCGCAGCAGCCTGCCACGGGGGAGCACACACACCTGCGGATGTCCCCAGGCCGCACACCCGAACTGCCCCGCGCTTTCCGGCGTTGCAAATAGGCCCCCCGGGAAGCCCCGCCGGCCCTAGGGGCTTGTCGGGTGGGGCCGACACACGATGGGTGAGTGGGGAGGCCTGCTGCTGGCACACACCCACTCCTGAAGCCCACTGGGGCGGTCCAAGTGCGAGGAGCTCGGAGCTCGGTCACGGCTGTCCCAGCAGAACTTTTTGAGGGTGGATGGACACGCCCGCGGGCAATCAGGTGTTGCCGGCAGGCCCCAGGGGCAGGCCCTGCTGAGTCCCCGAGCGCCACCTGGGATCCTGCCACCACCCTTGGGCCGGGATGAGGTGCCACCTTGTGCGTAGAAGCCCTGCACACAGGCAAGAAGCCCCCCAGGCCCGCGGCGCACCCGACCCTGGAGCCCCCTGGCCGGATGCAGCCACAGGGAACGGGGCTTCTGAGTTGGCAGGCCCCATTCCCGAAGCATCCACGGGCACTTCCCGAAGGGCTGACACCTGCTGCGCCTCAGCAGCCAGCCAACCTCCCTCCCTCTGGTCGGGCACTGCACGCCACACAGCCACTTGTGTCCCCTGTGTCCCTCCCTGGAGGCCGCAGCGCGTTTTGGGTTTTGGCGTGGACGGGCCACTCTCGGCTTCCGTAGTCCATTTGCCCCCGGAGCCTGCCAGACCCCTGGCTCTAGGAGGCTGCCCAGGGGCGCTGCCAACAGCCCCCAGGTGCTGGCTAGCCGCAGCAGCCGGCCACGGGGGAGCACACACCCCTGCGGGTGTCCCCGGGCCGCACACACGAACTGCCCCGCGCTTCCCAGCGTTGCAAATAGGCCCCCCCCAGCGTTGCAAATAGGCCCCCCGGGAAGCCCCGCCCGCCCTAGGGTCTTGTCGGGTGGGGCGGACGCAAGGTGGTTGACTGGGGAGGGCTGCTGCTGGCACACACCCACTCCTGAAGCCCACTGGGGCAGTCCAAGGGCGAGGAGCTCGGAGCTCGGTCAGGGCTGTCCCAGCAGAACATTTTGAGGGTGGACGGACACGCCCGCGGTCAATCAGGTATTGCGGGCAGGCCCCGGGGGCAGGCCCTGCTGAGTCCTCGAGCGCCACCTGGGTTCCTGCCACCACCCTTGGGCCGGGATGAGGTGCCACCTTATGCGTAGAAGCGCTGCACACAGGCAAGAAGCCCCCCAGGCCCGCGGCGCACCCGACCCTGGAGCCCCCTGGCCGGCTGCAGCCACAGGGAACGGGGGTTCTGAGTTGGCAGGCCCCATTCCCGAAGCATCCACGGGCACTTCCCGAAGGGCTGACACCTGCTGCGCCTCAGCAGCCAGCCAACCTCCCTCCCTCTGGTCGGGCACTGCACGCCACACAGCCACTTGTGTCCCCTGTGTCCCTCCCTGGAGGCCGCAGCGCGTTTTGGGTTTTGGCGCGGACGGGCCCTTCTCGGCTTCCGTAGTCCATTTGCCCCCGGAGCCTGCCAGACCCCTGGCTCTAGGAGGCTGCCCAGGGGCGCTGCCAACAGCCCCCAGGTGCTGGCTAGCCGCAGCAGCCGGCCACGGGGGAGCACACACACCTGCGGGTGTCCCCAGGCCGCACACACGGACTGCCCCGCGCTTCCCTGCGTGACAAAGAGGTCCCCCGGGAAGCCCCGCCGTCCCTAGGGGCTTGTCGGGCGGGGCCGACGCACGGTGGGTGAGTGGGGAGGGCTGCTGCTGGCACACACCCACTCCTGAAGCCCACTGGGGCGGTCCAAGGGCGATGAGCTCGGAGCTCGGTCAGGGCTGTCCCAGCAGAACTTTTTGAGGGTGGACGTACACGCCCGCGGGCAATCAGGTGTTGCAGGCAGGCCCCGTGGGCAGGCCCTGCTGAGTCCCCGAGCGCCACCTGGGTTCCTGCCACCACCCTTGGGCCGGGATGAGGTGCCACCTTGTGCGTAGAAGCCCTGCACACAGGCAAGAAGCCCCCCAGGCCCGCGGCGCACCCGACCCTGGAGCCCCCTGGCCGGCTGAAGCCACAGGGAACGGGAGTTCTGAGTTGGCAGGCCCCATTCCCGAAGCATCCACGGGCACTTCCCGAAGGGCTGACACCTGCTGCGCCTCAGCAGCCAGCCAACCTCCCTCCCTCTGGTCGGGCACTGCACGCCACACAGCCACTTGTGTCCCCTGTGTCCCTCCCTGGAGGCCGCAGCGCGTTTTGGGTTTTGGCGCGGACGGGCCCCTCTCGGCTTCCGTAGTCCATTTGCCCCCGGAGCCTGCCAGACCCCTGGCTCTAGGAGGCTGCCCAGGGGCGCTGCCAACAGCCCCCAGGTGCTGGCTAGCCGCCTCGGCCGGCCACGGGGGGAGCACACACACCTGCGGGTGTCCCCGGGCCGCACACACGAACTTCCCCGCGCTTCCCGGCGTTGCAAATAGGCCCCCCGTGAAGCCCCGCCCGCCCTAGGGGCTTCTCGGGTGGGGCCGACGCAAGGTGGTTGACTGGGGAGGGCTGCTGCTGGCACACACCCACTCCTGAAGCCCACTGGGGCGGTCCAAGGGCGAGGAGCTCGGAGCTCGGTCAGGGCTGTCCCAGCAGAACTTTTTGAGGGTGGACGGACACGCCCGCGGGCAATCAGGTGTTGCGGGTAGGCCCCGGGGGCAGGCCCTGCTGAATCCCCGAGCGCCACCTGGGTTCCTGCCACCACCCTTGGGCCGGGAAGAGGTGCCACCTTGTGCGTAGAAGCCCTGCACACAGGCAAGAAGCCCCCCAGGCCCGCGGCGCACCCGACCCTGGAGCCCCCTGGCCGGATGCAGCCACAGGGAACGGGGGTTCTGAGTTGGCAGGCCCCATTCCCGAAGCATCCACGGGCACTTCCCGAAGGGCTGACACCTGCTGCGCCTCAGCAGCCAGCCAACCTCCCTCCCTCTGGTCGGGCACTGCAAGCCACACAGCCACTTGTGTCCCCTGTGTCCCTCCCTGGAGGCCGCAGCGCGTTTTGGGTTTTGGCGCAGACGGGCCCCTCTCGGCTTCCGTAGTCCATTTGTCCCCGGAGCCTGTCAGACCCCTGGCTCTAGGAGGCTGCCCAGGGGCGCTGCCAACAGCCCCCAGGTGCTGGCTAGCCGCCTCGGCCGGCCACGGGGGGAGCACACACACCTGCGGGTGTCCCCGGGCCGCACACACGAACTGCCCCGCGCTTCCTGGCGTTGCAATTAGGCCCCCCGGGAAGCCCCGCCGGCCCTAGGGGCTTGTCCGGTGGGGCCGACGCACGGTGGGTGAGTGGGGAGGGCTGCTGCTGGCACACACCCACTCCTGAAGCCCACTGGGGCGGTCCAAGGGCGAGGAGCTCGGAGCTCGGTCAGGGCTGTCCCAGCAGAACTTTTTGAGGGTGGACGGACACGCCCGCGGGCAATCAGGTGTTGCGGGCAGGCCCCGGGGGCAGGCCCTGCTGAGTCCCCGAGCGCCACCTGGGTTCCTGCCACCACCCTTGGGCCGGGATGAGGTGCCACCTTGTGCGTAGAAGCCCTGCGCACAGGCAAGAAGCCCCCCAGGCCCACGGCGCACCCGACCCTGGAGCCCCCTGGCCGGATGCAGCCACAGGGAACGGGGGTTCTGAGTTGGCAGGCCCCATTCCCGAAGCATCCACGGGCTCTTCCCGAAGGGCTGACACCTGCTGCGCCTCAGCAGCCAGCCAACCTCCCTCCCTCTGTTCGGGCACTGCAAGCCACACAGCCACTTGTGTCCCCTGTGTCCCTCCCTGGAGGCCGCAGCGCGTTTTGGGTTTTGGCGCGGACGGGCCCCTCTCGGCTTCCGTAGTCCATTTGCCCCCGGAGCCTGCCAGACCCCTGGCTCTAGGAGGCTGCCCAGGGGCGCTGCCAACAGCCCCCAGGTGCTGGCTAGCCGCCTCGGCCGGCCACCGGGGGAGCACACACACCTGCGGGTGTCCCCAGGCCGCACACACGAACTGCCCCGCGCTTCCTGGCGTTGCAAATAGGCCCCCCGGGAAGCCCCGCCGGCCCTAGGGGCTTGTCGGGCGGGGCCGACGCACGGTGGGTGAGTGGGGAGGGCTGCTGCTGGCACACACCCACTCCTGAAGCCTACTGGGGCGGTCCAAGGGCGAGGAGCTCGGAGCTCGGTCAAGGCTGTCCCAGCAGAACTTTTTGAGGGTGGACGGACACGCCCGCGGGCAATCAGGTGTTGCGGGCAGGCCCCGGTGGCAGGCCCTGCTGAGTCCCCGAGCGCCACCTGGGTTCCTGCCACCACCCTTGGGCCGGGATGAGGTGCCACCTTGTGCGTAGAAGCCCTGCGCACAGGCAAGAAGCCCCCCAGGCCCGCGGCGCACCCGACCCTGGAGCCCCCTGGCCGGATGCAGCCACAGGGAACGGGGGTTCTGAGTTGGCAGGCCCCATTCCCGAAGCATCCACGGGCTCTTCCCGAAGGGCTGACACCTGCTGCGCCTCAGCAGCCAGCCAACCTCCCTCCCTCTGGTCGGGCACTGCAAGCCACACAGCCACTTGTGTCCCCTGTGTCCCTCCCTGGAGGCCGCAGCGCGTTTTGGGTTTTGGCGCGGACGGGCCCCTCTCGGCTTCCGTAGTCCATTTGCCCCCGGAGCCTGCCAGACCCCTGGCTCTAGGAGGCTGCCCAGGGGCGCTGCCAACAGCCCCCAGGTGCTGGCTAGCCGCCTCGGCCGGCCACGGGGGGAGCACACACACCTGCGGGTGTCCCCGGGCCGCACACACGAACTGCCCCGCGCTTCCTGGCGTTGCAAATAGGCCCCCCGGGAAGCCCCGCCCGCCCTAGGGGCTTGTCGGGTGGGGCCGACGCACGGTGGTTGATTGGCGAGGGCTGCTGCTGGCACACACCCGCTCCTGAAGCCCACTGGGGCGGTCCAAGGGCGAGGAGCTCGGAGCTCGGTCAGGGCTGTCCCAGCAGAACTTTTTGAGGGTGGACGGACACGCCCACAGGCAATCAGGTGTTGCGGGCAGGCCCCGGGGGCAGGCCCTGCTGAGTCCCCGAGCGCCACCTGGGTTCCTGCCACCACCCTTGGGCCGGGATGAGGTGCCACCTTGTGTGTAGAAGCCCTGCACACAGGCAAGAAGCCCCCCAGGCCCGCGGCGCACCCGACCCTGGAGCCCCCTGGCCGGATGCAGCCACAGGGAACGGGGGTTCTGAGTTGGCAGGCCCCATTCCCGAAGCATCCACGGGCACTTCCCGAAGGGCTGACACCTGCTGCGCCTCAGCAGCCAGCCAACCTCCCTCCCTCTGGTCGGGCACTGCAAGCCACACAGCCACTTGTGTCCCCTGTGTCCCTCCCTGGAGGCCGCAGCGCATTTTGGGTTTTGTCGCGGACGGGCCCCTCTCGGCTTCCGTAGTCCATTTGCCCCCGGAGCCTGCCAGACCCCTGGCTCTAGGAGGCTGCCCAGGGGCGCTGCCAACAGCCCCCAGGTGCTGGCTAGCCGCCTCGGCCGGCCACGGGGGGAGCACACACACCTGCGGGTGTCCCCGGGCCGCACACACGAACTGCCCCGCGCTTCCTGGCGTTGCAAATAGGCCCCCCGGGAAGCCCCGCCCGCCCTAGGGGCTTGTCGGGTGGGGCCGACGCACGGTGGTTGATTGGCGAGGGCTGCTGCTGGCACACACCCGCTCCTGAAGCCCACTGGGGCGGTCCAAGGGCGAGGAGCTCGGAGCTCGGTCAGGGCTGTCCCAGCAGAACTTTTTGAGGGTGGACGGACACGCCCACAGGCAATCAGGTGTTGCGGGCAGGCCCCGGGGGCAGGCCCTGCTGAGTCCCCGAGCGCCACCTGGGTTCCTGCCACCACCCTTGGGCCGGGAAGAGGTGCCACCTTGTGCGTAGAAGCCCTGCACACAGGCAAGAAGCCCCCCAGGCCCGCGGCGCACCCAACCCTGGAGCCCCCTGGCCGGATGCAGCCACAGGGAACGGGGGTTCTGAGTTGGCAGGCCCCATTCCCGAAGCATCCACGGGCACTTCCCGAAGGGCTGACACCTGCTGCGCCTCAGCAGCCAGCCAACCTCCCTCCCTCTGGTCGGGCACTGCAAGCCACACAGCCACTTGTGTCCCCTGTGTCCCTCCCTGGAGGCCGCAGCGTGTTTTGGGTTTTGGCGCGGACGGGCCCCTCTCGGCTTCCATAGTCCATTTTTCCCCAGAGCCTGCCAGACCCCTGGCTCTAGGAGGCTGCCCAGGGGCGCTGCCAACAGCCCCCAGGTGCTGGCTAGCCGCCTCGGCCGGCCACGGGGGGAGCACACACACCTGCGGGTGTCCCCGGGCCGCACACACGAACTGCCCCGCGCTTCCTGGCGTTGCAAATAGGCCCCCCGGGAAGCCCCGCCCGCCCTAGGGGCTTGTCGGGTGGGGCCGACGCAAGGTGGGTGAGTGGTGAGGGCTGCTGCTGGCACACACCCACTCCTGAAGCCCACTGGGGCGATCCAAGGGCGAGGAGCTCGGAGCTCGGTCAGGGCTGTCCCAGCAGAACTTTTTGAGGGTGGACGGACACGCCCGCGGGCAATCAGGTGTTGCGGGCAGGCCCCGGGGGCAGGCCCTGCTGAGTCCCCGAGCGTCACCTGGGTTCCTGCCACCACCCTTGGGCCGGGATGAGGTGCCACCTTGTGCGTAGAAGCCCTGCACACAGGCAAGAAGCCCCCCAGGCCCGCGGCGCACCCGACCCTGGAGCCCCCTGGCCGGATGCAGCCACAGGGAACGGGGCTTCTGAGTTGGCAGGCCCCATTCCCGAAGCATCCACGGGCACTTCCCGAAGGGCTGACACCTGCTGCGCCTCAGCAGCCAGCCAACCTCCCTCCCTCTGGTTGGGCACAGCACACCACACAGCCACTTGTGTCCCCTGTGTCCCTCCCTGGACCCACGGCGCGTTTTGGGTTTTGGCGCAGACGGGCCCCTCTCGGCTTCCGTAGTCCATTTGTCCCCAGAGCCTGCCAGACCCCTGGCTCTAAGAGGCTGCCCAGGGGCGCTGCCAACTGCCCCCAGGTGCTGGCTAGCCGCAGCAGCCGGCCACGGGGGAGCACACACACCTGCGGGTGTCCCCAGGCCGCACACACGGACTGCCCCGCGCTTCCCGGCGTTGCAAATAGGTCCCCCGGGAAGCCCCGCCGGCCCTAGGGGCTTGTCGGGCGGGGCCGACACACGGTGGGTGAGTGGGGAGGGCTGCTGCTGGCACACACCCACTCCTGAAGCCCACTGGGGCGGTCCAAGGGCGAGGAGCTCGGAGCTCGGTCAGGGCTGTCCCAGCAGAACTTTTTGAGGGTGGAAACACGCCCGCGGGCAATCAGGTGTTGCGGGCAGGCCCCGGGGGCAGGCCCTGCTGAGTCCCCGAGTGCCACCTGGGTTCCTGCCACCACCCTTGGGCCGGGATGAGGTGCCACCTTGTGCGTAGAAGCCCTGCACACAGGCAAGAAGCCCCCCAGGCCCGCGGCGCACCCGACCCTGGAGCCCCATGGCCGGCTGCAGCCACAGGGAACGGGGGTTCTGAGTTGGCAGGCCCCATTCCCGAAGCATCCACGGGCACTTCCCGAAGGGCTGACACCTGCTGCGCCTCAGCAGCCAGCCAACCTCCCTCCCTCTGGTCGGGCACTGCAAGCCACACAGCCACTTGTGTCCCCTGTGTCCCTCCCTGGAGGCCGCAGCGCGTTTTGGGTTTTGGCGCGGACGGGCCCCTCTCGGCTTCCGTAGTCCATTTGCCCCCAGAGCCTGCCAGACCCCTGGCTCTAGGAGGCTGCCCAGGGGCGCTGCCAACAGCCCCCAGGTGCTGGCTAGCCACAGCAGCCGGCCACGGGGGAGCACACACACCTGCGGGTGTCCCCAGGCCGCACACACGGACTGCCCCGCGCTTCCCGGCGTTGCAAATAGGTCCCCCGGGAAGCCCCGCCGTCCCTAGGGTCTTGTCGGGCGGGGCCGACGCACGGTGGGTGAGTGGGGAGGGCTGCTGCTGGCACACACCCACTCCTGAAGCCCACTGGGGCGGTCCAAGGGCGAGGAGCTCGGAGCTCGGTCAGGGCTGTCCCAGCAGAACTTTTGGAGGGTGGACGGACACGCCCGCGGGCAATCAGGTGTTGCGGGCAGGCCCCGGGGGCAGGCCCTGCTGAGTCCCCGAGTGCCACCTGGGTTCCTGCCACCACCCTTGGGCCGGGATGAGGTGCCACCTTGTGCGTAGAAGCCCTGCACACAGGCAAGAAGCCCCCCAGGCCCGCGGCGCACCCGACCCTGGAGCCCCCTGGCCGGATGCAGCCACAGGGAACGGGGGTTCTGAGTTGGCAGGCCCCATTCCCGAAGCATCCACAGGCACTTCCCGAAGGGCTGACACCTGCTGCGCCTCAGCAGCCAGCCAACCTCCCTCCCTCTGGTCGGGCACTGCAAGCCACACAGCCACTTGTGTCCCCTGTGTCCCTCCCTGGAGGCCGCAGCGCGTTTTGGGTTTTGGCGCGGACGGGCCCCTCTCGGCTTCCGTAGTCCATTTGCCCCCGGAGCCTGCCAGACCCCTGGCTCTAGGAGGCTGCCCAGGGACGCTGCCAACAGCCCCCAGGTGCTGGCTAGCCGCAGCGGCCGGCCACGGGGGGGCACACACACCTGCGGGTGTCCCTGGGCCGCACACACGAACTGCCCCGCGCTTCCTGGCGTTGCAAATAGGCCCCTCGGGAAGCCCCGCCCGCCCTAGGGGCTTGTCGGGTGGGGCCGACGCAAGGTGGTTGACTGGGGAGGGCTGCTGCTGGCACACACCCACTCCTGAAGCCCACTGGGGCGGTCCAAGGGCGAGGAGCTCGGAGCTCGATCAGGGCTGTCCCAGCAGAACTTTTTGAGGGTGGACGGACACGCCCGCAGGCAATCAGGTGTTGCGGGCAGGCCCCGGGGGCAGGCCCTGCTGAGTCCCCGAGCGCCACCTGGGTTCCTGCCAACACCCTTGGGCCGGGATGAGGTGCCACCTTTTGCGAAGAAGCCCTGCACACAGGCAAGAAGCCCCCCAGGCCCGCGGCGCACCCGACCCTGGAGCCCCCTGGCCGGATGCAGCCACAGGGAACGGGGGTTCTGAGTTGGCAGGCCCCATTCCCGAAGCATCCACGGGCACTTCCCGAAGGGCTGACACCTGCTGCGCCTCAGCAGCCAGCCAACCTCCCTCCCTCTGGTCGGGCACTGCAAGCCACACAGCCACTTGTGTCCCCTGTGTCCCTCCCTGGAGGCCGCAGCGCGTTTTGGGTTTTGGCGCGGACGGGCCCCTCTCGGCTTCCGTAGTCCATTTGCCCCCGGAGCCTGCCAGACCCCTGGCTCTAGGAGGCTGCCCAGGGGCGCTGCCAACAGCCCCCAGGTGCTGGCTAGCCGCAGCAGCCGGCCACGGGGGAGCACACACACCTGCGGGTGTCCCCAGGCCGCACACACGGACTGCCCCGCGCTTCCCGGCGTTGCAAATAGGTCCCCCGGGAAGCCCCGCCGGCCCTAGGGGCTTGTCGGGCGGGGCCGACACACGGTGGGTGAGTGGGGAGTGCTGCTGCTGGCACACACCCACTCCTGAAGCCCACTGGGGCGGTCCAAGGGCGAGGAGCTCGGAGCTCGGTCAGGGCTGTCCCAGCAGAACTTTTTGAGGGTGGACGGACACGCCCGCGGGCAATCAGGTGTTGCGGGCAGGCCCCGGGCGCAGGCCCTGCTGAGTCCCCGAGTGCCACCTGGGTTCCTGCCACCACCCTTGGGCCGGGATGAGGTACCACCTTGTGCGTAGAAGCCCTGCACACAGGCAAGAAGCCCCCCAGGCCCGCGGCGCACCCGACCCTGGAGCCCCCTGGCCGGATGCAGCCACAGGGAACGGGGGTTCTGAGTTGGCAGGCCCCATTCCCGAAGCATCCACGGGCACTTCCCGAAGGGCTGACACCTGCTGCGCCTCAGCAGCCAGCCAACCTCCCTCCCTCTGGTCGGGCACTGCAAGCCACACAGCCACTTGTGTCCCCTGTGTCCCTCCCTGGAGGCCGCAGCGCGTTTTGGGTTTTGGCGCGGACGGGCCCCTCTCGGCTTCCGTAGTCCATTTGCCCCCGGAGCCTGCCAGACCCCTGGCTCTAGGAGGCTGCCCAGGGGCGCTGCCAACAGCCCCCAGGTGCTGGCTAGCCGCCTCGGCCGGCCACGGGGGGAGCACACACACCTGCGGGTGTCCCCGGGCCGCACACACGAACTGCCCCGCGCTTCCTGGCGTTGCAAATAGGCCCCCCGGGAAGCCCCGCCCGCCCTAGGGGCTTGTCGGGTGGGGCCGACGCACGGTGGTTGACTGGGGAGGGCTGCTGCTGGCACACACCCGCTCCTGAAGCCCACTGGGGCGGTCCAAGGGCGAGGAGCTCGGAGCTCGGTCAGGGCTGTCCCAGCAGAACTTTTTGAGGGTGGACGGACACGCCCGCAGGCAATCAGGTGTTGCGGGCAGGCCCCGGGGGCAGGCCCTGCTGAGTCCCCGAGTGCCACCTGGGTTCCTGCCACCACCCTTGGGCCGGGATGAGGTGCCACCTTGTGCGTAGAAGCCCTGCACACAGGCAAGAAGCCCCCCAGGCCCGCGGCGCACCCGACCCTGGAGCCCCCTGGCCGGATGCAGCCACAGGGAACGGGGGTTCTGAGTTGGCAGGCCCCATTCCCGAAGCATCCACGGGCACTTCCCGAAGGGCTGACACCTGCTGCGCCTCAGCAGCCAGCCAACCTCCCTCCCTCTGGTCGGGCACTGCAAGCCACACAGCCACTTGTGTCCCCTGTGTCCCTCCCTGGAGGCCGCAGCGCGTTTTGGGTTTTGGCGCGGACGGGCCCATCTCGGCTTCCGTAGTCCATTTGCCCCCGGAGCCTGCCAGACCCCTGGCTCTAGGAGGCTGCCCAGGGGCGCTGCCAACAGCCCCCAGGTGCTGGCTAGCCGCCTCGGCCGGCCACGGGGGGAGCACACACACCTGCGGGTGTCCCCGGGCCGCACACACGAACTGCCCCGCGCTTCCTGGCGTTGCAAATAGGCCCCCCGGGAAGCCCCGCCCGCCCTAGGGGCTTGTCGGGTGGGGCCGACACAAGGTGGGTGAGTGGGGAGGGCTGCTGCTGGCACACACCCACTCCTGAAGCCCACTGGGGCGATCCAAGGGCGAGGAGCTCGGAGCTCGGTCAGGGCTGTCCCAGCAGAACTTTTTGAGGGTGGACGGACACGCCCGCGGGCAATCAGGTGTTGCGGGTAGGCCCCGGGGGCAGGCCCTGCTGAGTCCCCGAGCGCCACCTGGGTTCCTGCCACCACCCTTGGGCCGGGATGAGGTGCCACCTTGTGCGTAGAAGCCCTGCACACAGGCAAGAAGCCCCCCAGGCCCGCGGCGCACCCGACCCTGGAGCCCCCTGGCCGGATGCAGCCACAGGGAACGGGGGTTCTGAGTTGGCAGGCCCCATTCCCGAAGCATCCACGGGCACTTCCCGAAGGGCTGACACCTGCTGCGCCTCAGCAGCCAGCCAACCTCCCTCCCTCTGGTCGGGCACTGCAAGCCACACAGCCACTTGTGTCCCCTGTGTCCCTCCCTGGAGGCCGCAGCGCATTTTGGGTTTTGTCGCGGACGGGCCCCTCTCGGCTTCCGTAGTCCATTTGCCCCCGGAGCCTGCCAGACCCCTGGCTCTAGGAGGCTGCCCAGGGGCGCTGCCAACAGCCCCCAGGTGCTGGCTAGCCGCCTCGGCCGGCCACGGGGGAAGCACACACACCTGCGGGTGTCCCCGGGCCGCACACACGAACTTCCCCGCGCTTCCCGGCATTGCAAATAGGACCCCCGGGAAGCCCCCCGGCCCTAGGGGCTTGTCGGGTGGGGCCGACGCACGGTGGTTGACTGGGGAGGGCTGCTGCTGGCACACCCCACTCCTGAAGCCCACTGGGGCGGTCCAAGGGCGAGGAGCTCGGAGCTCGGTCAGGGCTGTCCCAGCAGAACTTTTTGAGGGTGGACGGACACGCCCGCGGGCAATCAGGTGTTGCGGGTAGGCCCCGGGGGCAGGCCCTGCTGAGTCCCCGAGCGCCACCTGGGTTCCTGCCACCACCCTTGGGCCGGGAAGAGGTGCCACCTTGTGCGTAGAAGCCCTGCACACAGGCAAGAAGCCCCCCAGGCCCGCGGCGCACCCAACCCTGGAGCCCCCTGGCCGGATGCAGCCACAGGGAACGGGGGTTCTGAGTTGGCAGGCCCCATTCCCGAAGCATCCACGGGCACTTCCCGAAGGGCTGACACCTGCTGCGCCTCAGCAGCCAGCCAACCTCCCTCCCTCTGGTCGGGCACTGCAAGCCACACAGCCACTTGTGTCCCCTGTGTCCCTCCCTGGAGGCCGCAGCGCATTTTGGGTTTTGGCGCGGACGGGCCCCTCTCGGCTTCCATAGTCCATTTGTCCCCAGAGCCTGCCAGACCCTGGCTCTAGGAGGCTGACCAGGGGCGCTGCCAACAGCCCCCAGGTGCTGGCTAGCCGCCTCGGCCGGCCACGGGGGGAGCACACACACCTGCGGGTGTCCCCGGGCCGCACACACGGACTGCCCCGCGCTTCCTGGCGTTGCAAATAGGCCCCCCGGGAAGCCCCGCCCGCCCTAGGGGCTTGTCGGGTGGGGCCGACGCAAGGTGGTTGACTGGGGAGGGCTGCTGCTGGCACACACCCGCTCCTGAAGCCCACTGGGGCGGTCCAAGGGCGAGGAGCTCGGAGCTCGGTCAGGGCTGTCCCAGCAGAACTTTTTGAGGGTGGACGGACACGCCCGCAGGCAATCAGGTGTTGCGGGCAGGCCCCGGGGGCAGGCCCTGCTGAGTCCCCGAGCGCCACCTGGGTTCCTGCCACCACCCTTGGGCCGGGATGAGGTGCCACCTTGTGCGTAGAAGCCCTGCACACAGGCAAGAAGCCCCCCAGGCCCGCGGCGCACCCGACCCTGGAGCCCCCTGGCCGGATGCAGCCACAGGGAACGGGGGTTCTGAGTTGGCAGGCCCCATTCCCGAAGCATCCACGGGCACTTCCCGAAGGGCTGACACCTGCTGCGCCTCAGCAGCCAGCCAACCTCCCTCCCTCTGGTCGGGCACTGCAAGCCACACAGCCACTTGTGTCCCCTGTGTCCCTCCCTGGAGGCCGCAGCGCGTTTTGGGTTTTGGCGCGGACGGGCCCCTCTCGGCTTCCGTAGTCCTTTTGCCCCCGGAGCCTGTCAGACCCCTGGCTCTAGGAGGCTGCCCAGAGGCGCTGCCAACAGCCCCCAGGTGCTGGCTAGCCGCCTCGGCCGGCCACGGGGGAAGCACACACACCTGCGGGTGTCCCCGGGCCGCACACACGAACTGCCCCGCGCTTCCTGGCGTTGCAAATAGGCCCCCCGGGAAGCCCCGCCGGCCCTAGGGGCTTGTTGGGCGGGGCCGACACATGGTGGGTGAGTGGTGAGGGCTGCTGCTGGCACACACCCACTCCTGAAGCCCACTGGGGCGGTCCAAGGGCGAGGAGCTCGGAGCTCGGTCAGGGCTGTCCCAGCAGAACTTTTTGAGGGTGGACGGACACGCCCGCGGGCAATCAGGTGTTGCGGGCAGGCCCCGGGGGCAGGCCCTGCTGAGTCCCCGAGCGCCACCTGGGTTACTGCCACCACCCTTGGGCCGGGATGAGGTGCCACCTTGTGCGTAGAAGCCCTGCGCACAGGCAAGAAGCCCCCCAGGCCTGCGGCGCACCCGACCCTGGAGCCCCCTGGCCGGATGCAGCCACAGGGAACGGGGGTTCTGAGTTGGCAGGCCCCATTCCCGAAGCATCCACGGGCACTTCCCGAAGGGCTGACACCTGCTGCGCCTCAGCAGCCAGCCAACCTCCCTCCCTCTGGTCGGGCACTGCAAGCCACACAGCCACTTGTGTCCCCTGTGTCCCTCCCTGGAGGCCGCAGCGCATTTGGGTTTTGGCGCGGACGGGCCCCTCTCGGCTTCCGTAGTCCATTTGCCCCCGGAGCCTGCCAGACCCCTGGCTCTAGGAGGCTGCCCAGGGGCGCTGCCAACAGCCCCCAGGTGCTGGCTAGCCGCCTCGGCCGGCCACGGGGGGAGCACACACACCTGCGGGTGTCCCCGGGCCGCACACACGAACTGCCCCGCGCTTCCTGGCATTGCAAATAGGCCCCCCGGGAAGCCCCGCCCGCCCTAGGGGCTTGTCGGGTGGGGCCGACGCACGGTGGTTGACTGGGGAGGGCTGCTGCTGCCACACACCCACTCCTGAAGCCCACTGGGGCGGTCCAAGGGCGAGGAGCTCGGAGCTCGGTCAGGGCTGTCCCAGCAGAACTTTTTGAGGGTGGACGGACACGCCCGCGGGCAATCAGGTGTTGCGGGTAGGCCCCGGGGGCAGGCCCTGCTGAGTCCTCGAGCGCCACCTGGGTTCCTGCCACCACCCTTGGGCCGGGAAGAGGTGCCACCTTGTGCGTAGAAGCCCTGCACACAGGCAAGAAGCCCCCCAGGCCCGCGGCGCACCCAACCCTGGAGCCCCCTGGCCGGATGCAGCCACAGGGAACGGGGGTTCTGAGTTGGCAGGCCCCATTCCCGAAGCATCCACGGGCACTTCCCGAAGGGCTGACACCTGCTGCGCCTCAGCAGCCAGCCAACCTCCCTCCCTCTGGTCGGGCACTGCAAGCCACACAGCCACTTGTGTCCCCTGTGTCCCTCCCTGGAGGCCGCAGCGCGTTTTGGGTTTTGGCGCGGACGGGCCCCTCTCGGCTTCCGTAGTCCATTTGTCCCCAGAGCCTGCCAGACCCCTGGCTCTAGGAGGCTGCCCAGGGGCGCTGCCAACAGCCCCCAGGTGCTGGCTAGCCGCCTCGGCCAGCCACGGGGGGAGCACACACACCTGCAGGTGTCCCCGGGCCGCACACATGGACTGCCCCGCGCTTCCTGGCGTTGCAAATAGGCCCCCCGGGAAGCCCCGCCCGCCCTAGGGGCTTGTCGGGTGGGGCCGACGCATGGTGGTTGACTGGGGAGGGCTGCTGCTGGCACACACCCGCTCCTGAAGCCCACTGGGGCGGTCCAAGGGCGAGGAGCTCGGAGCTCGGTCAGGGCTGTCCCAGCAGAACTTTTTGAGGGTGGACGGACACGCCCACAGGCAATCAGGTGTTGCGGGCAGGCCCCGGGGGCAGGCCCTGCTGAGTCCCCGAGCGCCACCTGGGTTCCTGCCACCACCCTTGGGCCGGGATGAGGTGCCACCTTGTGCGTAGAAGCCCTGCACACAGGCAAGAAGCCCCCCAGGCCCGCGGCGCACCCGACCCTGGAGCCCCCTGGCCGGATGCAGCCACAGGGAACGGGGGTTCTGAGTTGGCAGGCCCCATTCCCGTAGCATCCACGGGCACTCCCGAAGGGCTGACACCTGCTGTGCCTCAGCAGCCAGCCAACCTCCCTCCCTCTGGTCGGGCACTGCAAGCCACACAGCCACTTGTGTCCCCTGTGTCCCTCCCTGGAGGCCGCAGCGCGTTTTGGGTTTTGGCGCGGACGGGCCCCTCTCGGCTTCCGTAGTCCATTTGCCCCCAGAGCCTGCCAGACCCCTGGCTCTAGGAGGCTGCCCAGGGGCGCTGCCAACAGCCCCCAGGTGCTGGCTAGCCGCAGCAGCAGGCCACGGGGGAGCACACACACCTGCGGGTGTCCCCAGGCCGCACACACGGACTGCCCCGCGCTTCCCGGCATTGCAAATAGGTCCCCCGGGAAGCCCGGCCGGCCCTAGGGGCTTGTCGGGCGGGGCCGACACACGGTGGGTGAGTGGGGAGGGCAGCTGCTGGCACACACCCACTCCTGAAGCCCACTGGGGCGGTCCAAGGGCGAGGAGCTTGGAGCTCGGTCAGGGCTGTCCCAGCAGAACTTTGTGAGGTTGGACGGACACGCCCGCGGGCAATCAGGTGTTGCGGGCAGGCCCCGGGGGCAGGCCCTGCTGAGTCCCCGAGCGTCACCTGGGTTCCTGCCACCACCCTTGGGCCGGGATGAGGTGCCACCTTGTGCGTAGAAGCCCTGCACACAGGCAAGAAGCCCCCCAGGCCCGCGGCGCACCCGACCCTGGAGCCCCCTGGCCGGATGCATCCACAGGGAACGGGGCTTCTGAGTTGGCAGGCCCCATTCCCGAAGCATCCACGGGCACTTCCCGAAGGGCTGACACCTGCTGCGCCTCAGCAGCCAGCCAACCTCCCTCCCTCTGGTTGGGCACAGCACACCACACAGCCACTTGTGTCCCCTGTGTCCCTCCCTGGACCCACGGCGAGTTTTGGGTTTTGGCGCAGACGGGCCCCTCTCGGCTTCCGTAGTCCATTTGTCCCCGGAGCCTGCCAGACCCCTGGCTCTAGGAGGCTGCCCAGGGGCGCTGCCAACTGCCCCCAGGTGCTGGCTAGCCACAGCAGCCGGCCACGGGGGAGCACACACACCTGCGGGTGTCCCCAGGCCGCACACACGGACTGCCCCGCGCTTCCCGGCGTTGCAAATAGGTCCCCCGGGAAGCCCGGCCGGCCCTAGGGGCTTGTCGGGCGGGGCCGACACACGGTGGGTGAGTGGGGAGGGCTGCTGCTGGCACACACCCACTCCTGAAGCCCACTGGGGCGGTCCAAGGGCGAGGAGCTCGGAGCTCGGTCAGGGCTGTCCCAGCAGAACTTTTTGAGGGTGGACGGACACGCCCGCGGGCAATCAGGTGTTGCGGGCAGGCCCCGGGGGCAGGCCCTGCTGAGTCCCCGAGTGCCACCTGGGTTCCTGCCACCACCCTTGGGCCGGGATGAGGTGCCACCTTGTGCGTAGAAGCCCTGCACACAGGCAAGAAGCCCCCCAGGCCCGCGGCGCACCCGACCCTGGAGCCCCCTGGCCGGCTGCAGCCACAGGGAACGGGGGTTCTGAGTTGGCAGGCCCCATTCCCGAAGCATCCACGGGCACTTCCCGAAGGGCTGACACCTGCTGCGCCTCAGCAGCCAGCCAACCTCCCTCCCTCTGGTCGGGCACTGCAAGCCACACAGCCACTTGTGTCCCCTGTGTCCCTCCCTGGAGGCCGCAGCGCGTTTTGGGTTTTGGCGCGGACGGGCCACTCTCGGCTTCTGTAGTCCATTTGCCCCCAGAGCCTGCCAGACCCCTGGCTCTAGGAGGCTGCCCAGGGGCGCTGCCAACAGCCCCCAGGTGCTGGCTAGCCACAGCAGCCGGCCACGGGGGAGCACACACACCTGCGGGTGTCCCCAGGCCGCACACACGGACTGCCCCGCGCTTCCCGGCGTTGCAAATAGGTCCCCCGGGAAGCCCCGCCGGCCCTAGGGGCTTGTCGGGCGGGGCCGACACACGGAGGGTGAGTGGGGAGGGCTGCTGCTGGCACACACCCACTCCTGAAGCCCACTGGGGCGGTCCAAGGGCGAGGAGCTCGGAGCTCGGTCAGGGCTGTCCCAGCAGAACTTTTTGAGGGTGGACGGACACGCCCGCGGGCAATCAGGTGTTGCGGGCAGGCCCCGGGGGCAGGCCCTGCTGAGTCCCCGAGTGCCACCTGGGTTCCTGCCACCACCCTTGGGCCGGGATGAGGTGCCACCTTGTGCGTAGAAGCCCTGCACACAGGCAAGAAGCCCCCCAGGCCCGCGGCGCACCCGACCCTGGAGCCCCCTGGCCGGATGCAGCCACAGGGAACGGGGGTTCTGAGTTGGCAGGCCCCATTCCCGAAGCATCCACAGGCACTTCCCGAAGGGCTGACACCTGCTGCGCCTCAGCAGCCAGCCAACCTCCCTCCCTCTGGTCGGGCACTGCAAGCCACACAGCCACTTGTGTCCCCTGTGTCCCTCCCTGGAGGCCGCAGCGCGTTTTGGGTTTTGGCGCGGACGGGCCCCTCTCGGCTTCCGTAGTCCATTTGCCCCCGGAGCCTGCCAGACCCCTGGCTCTAGGAGGCTGCCCAGGGACGCTGCCAACAGCCCCCAGGTGCTGGCTAGCCGCAGCGGCGGGCCACGGGGGGGCACACACACCTGCGGGTGTCCCTGGGCCGCACACACGAACTGCCCCGCGCTTCCTGGCGTTGCAAATAGGCCCCTCGGGAAGCCCCGCCCGGCCTAGGGGCTTGTCGGGTGGGGCCGACGCAAGGTGGTTGACTGGGGAGGGCTGCTGCTGGCACACACCCACTCCTGAAGCCCACTGGGGCGGTCCAAGGGCGAGGAGCTCGGAGCTCGGTCAGGGCTGTCCCAGCAGAACTTTTTGAGGGTGGACGGACACGCCCGCAGGCAATCAGGTGTTGCGGGCAGGCCCCGGGGGCAGGCCCTGCTGAGTCCCCGAGCGCCACCTGGGTTCCTGCCACCACCCTTGGGCCGGGATGAGGTGCCACCTTTTGCGAAGAAGCCCTGCACACAGGCAAGAAGCCCCCCAGGCCCGCGGCGCACCCGACCCTGGAGCCCCCTGGCCGGATGCAGCCACAGGGAACGGGGGTTCTGAGTTGGCAGGCCCCATTCCCGAAGCATCCACGGGCACTTCCCGAAGGGCTGACACCTGCTGCGCCTCAGCAGCCAGCCAACCTCCCTCCCTCTGGTCGGGCACTGCAAGCCACACAGCCACTTGTGTCCCCTGTGTCCCTCCCTGGAGGCCGCAGCGCGTTTTGGGTTTTGGCGCGGACGGGCCCCTCTCGGCTTCCGTAGTCCATTTGCCCCCGGAGCCTGCCAGACCCCTGGCTCTAGGAGGCTGCCCAGGGGCGCTGCCAACAGCCCCCAGGTGCTGGCTAGCCGCAGCAGCCGGCCACGGGGGAGCACACACACCTGCGGTTGTCCCCGGGCCGCACACACGAACTTCCCCGCGCTTCCCGGCGTTGCAAATAGGCCCCCCGGGAAGCCCCGCCCGCCCTAGGGTCTTGTCGGGTGGGGCCGACGCACGGTGGTTGACTGGGGAGGGCTGCTGCTGGCACACACCCACTCCTGAAGCCCACTGGGGCGGTCCAAGGGCGAGGAGCTCGGAGCTCGGTCAGGGCTGTCCCAGCAGAACTTTTTGAGGGTGGACGGACACGCCCGCGGGCAATCAGGTGTTGCGGGTAGGCCTCGGAGGCAGGCCCTACTGAGTCCCTGAGCGCCACCTGGGTTCCTGCCACCACCCTTGGGCCGGGAAGAGGTTCCACCTTGTGCGTAGAAGCCCTGCACACAGGCAAGAAGCCCCCCAGGCCCGCGGCGCACCCAACCCTGGAGCCCCCTGGCCGGATGCAGCCACAGGGAACGGGGGTTCTGAGTTGGCAGGCCCCATTCCCGAAGCTTCCACGGGCACTTCCCGAAGGGCTGACACCTGCTGCGCCTCAGCAGCCAGCCAACCTCCCTCCCTCTGGTCGGGCACTGCAAGCCACACAGCCACTTGTGTCCCCTGTGTCCCTCCCTGGAGGCCGCAGCGCGTTTTGGGTTTTGGCGCGGACGGGCCCCTCTCGGCTTCCGTAGTCCATTTGTCCCCGGAGCCTGCCAGACCCCTGGCTCTAGGAGGCTGCCCAGGGGCGCTGCCAACAGCCGCCAGGTGCTGGCTAGCCGCCTCGGCCGGCCACGGGGGGAGCACACACACCTGCGTGTGTCCCCGGGCCGCACACACGGACTGCCCCGCGATTCCTGGCGTTGCAAATAGGCCCCCCGCGAAGCCCCGCCCGCCCTAGGGGCTTGTCGGGCGGGGCCGACACACGGTGGGTGAGTGGGGAGGGCTGCTGCTGGCACACACCCACTCCTGAAGCCTACTGGGGCGGTCCAAGGGCGAGGAGCTCGGAGCTCGGTCAGGGCTGTCCCAGCAGAACTTTTTGCAGGTGGACGGACACGCTCGCGGGCAATCAGGTGTTGCGGGCAGGCCCCGGGGGCAGGCCCTGCTGAGTCCCCGAGCGCCACCTGGGTTCCTGCCACCACCCTTGGGCCGGGATGAGGTGCCACCTTGTGCGTAGAAGCCCTGCACACAGGCAAGAAGCCCCCCAGGCCCGCGGCGCACCCGACCCTGGAGCCCCCTGGCCGGATGCAGCCACAGGGAACGGGGGTTCTGAGTTGGCAGGCCCCATTCCCGAAGCATCCACGGGCACTTCCCGAAGGGCTGACACCTGCTGCGCCTCAGCAGCCAGCCAACCTCCCTCCCTCTGGTCGGGCACTGCAAGCCACACAGCCACTTGTGTCCCCTGTGTCCCTCCCTGGAGGCCGCAGCGCGTTTTGGGTTTTGGCGAGGACGGGCCCCTCTCGGCTTCCGTAGTCCATTTGCCCCCGGAGCCTGCCAGACCCCTGGCTCTAGGAGGCTGCCCAGGGGCGCTGCCAACAGCCCCCAGGTGCTGGCTAGCCGCAGCGGCCGGCCAGGGGGGAACACACACACCTGCGGTTGTCCCCAGGCCGCACACACGGACTCCCCCGCGCTTCCCGGCGTTGCAAATAGGCCCCCCGGGAAGCCCCGCCCGCCCTAGGGGCTTGTCGGGCGGGGCCGACACACGGAGGGTGAGTGGGGAGGGCTGCTGCTGGCACACACCCACTCCTGAAGCCCACTGGGGCGGTCCAAGGGCGAGGAGCTCGGAGCTCGGTCAGGGCTGTCCCAGCAGAACTTTTTGAGGGTGGACGGACACGCCCGCGGGCAATCAGGTGTTGCGGGCAGGCCCCGGGGGCAGGCCCTGCTGAGTCCCCGAGTGCCACCTGGGTTCCTGCCACCACCCTTGGGCCGGGATGAGGTGCCACCTTGTGCGTAGAAGCCCTGCACACAGGCAAGAAGCCCCCCAGGCCCGCGGCGCACCCGACCCTGGAGCCCCCTGGCCGGATGCAGCCACAGGGAACGGGGGTTCTGAGTTGGCAGGCCCCATTCCCGAAGCATCCACGGGCACTTCCCGAAGGGCTGACACCTGCTGCGCCTCAGCAGCCAGCCAACCTCCCTCCCTCTGGTCGGGCACTGCAAGCCACACAGCCACTTGTGTCCCCTGTGTCCCTCCCTGGAGGCCGCAGCGCGTTTTGGGTTTTGGCGCGGACGGGCCCCTCTCGGCTTCCGTAGTCCATTTGCCCCCAGCGCCTGCCAGACCCCTGGCTCTAGGAGGCTGCCCAGGGGCGCTGCCAACAGCCCCCAGGTGCTGGCTAGCCACAGCAGCCGGCCACCGGGGAGCACACACACCTGCGGGTGTCCCCAGGCCGCACACACGGACTGCCCCGCGCTTCCCGGCGTTGCAAATAGGTCCCCCGGGAAGCCCCGCCGGCCCTAGGGGCTTGTCGGGCGGGGCCGACACACGGAGGGTGAGTGGGGAGGGCTGCTGCTGGCACACACCCACTCCTGAAGCCCACTGGGGCGGTCCAAGGGCGAGGAGCTCGGAGCTCGGTCAGGGCTGTCCCAGCAGAACTTTTTGAGGGTGGACGGACACGCCTGCGGGCAATCAGGTGTTGCGGGCAGGCCCCGGGGGCAGGCCCTGCTGAGTCCCCGAGTGCCACCTGGGTTCCTGCCACCACCCTTGGGCCGGGATGAGGTGCCACCTTGTGCGTAGAAGCCCTGCACACAGGCAAGAAGCCCCCCAGGCCCGCGGCGCACCCGACCCTGGAGCCCCCTGGCCGGATGCAGCCACAGGGAACGGGGGTTCTGAGTTGGCAGGCCCCATTCAAGAAGCATCCACAGGCACTTCCCGAAGGGCTGACACCTGCTGCGCCTCAGCAGCCAGCCAACCTCCCTCCCTCTGGTCGGGCACTGCAAGCCACACAGCCACTTGTGTCCCCTGTGTCCCTCCCTGGAGGCCGCAGAGCGTTTTGGGTTTTGGCGCGGACGGGCCCCTCTCGGCTTCCGTAGTCCATTTGCCCCCGGAGCCTGCCAGACCCCTGGCTCTAGGAGGCTGCCCAGGGGCGCTGCCAACAGCCCCCAGGTGCTGGCTAGCCGCAGCGGCCGGCCACGGGGGGGCACACACACCTGCGGGTGTCCCTGGGCCCCACACACGAACTGCCCCGCGCTTTCTGGCGTTGCAAATAGGCCCCTCGGGAAGCCCCGCCCGCCCTAGGGGCTTGTCGGGTGGGGCCGACGCAAGGTGGTTGACTGGGGAGGGCTGCTGCTGGCACACACCCACTCCTGAAGCCCACTGGGGCGGTCCAAGGGCGAGGAGCTCGGAGCTCGGTCAGGGCTGTCCCAGCAGAACTTTTTGAGGGTGGACGGACACGCCCGCAGGCAATCAGGTGTTGCGGGCAGGCCCCGGGGGCAGGCCCTGCTGAGTCCCCGAGCGCCACCTGGGTTCCTGCCACCACCCTTGGGCCGGGATGAGGTGCCACCTTTTGCGAAGAAGCCCTGCACACAGGCAAGAAGCCCCCCAGGCCCGCGGCGCACCCGACCCTGGAGCCCCCTGGCCGGATGCAGCCACAGGGAACGGGGGTTCTGAGTTGGCAGGCCCCATTCCCGAAGCATCCACGGGCACTTCCCGAAGGGCTGACACCTGCTGCGCCTCAGCAGCCAGCCAACCTCCCTCCCTCTGGTCGGGCACTGCAAGCCACACAGCCACTTGTGTCCCCTGTGTCCCTCCCTGGAGGCCGCAGCGCGTTTTGGGTTTTGGCGCGGACGGGCCCCTCTCGGCTTCCGTAGTCCATTTGCCCCCGGAGCCTGCCAGACCCCTGGCTCTAGGAGGCTGCCCAGGGGCGCTGCCAACAGCCCCCAGGTGCTGGCTAGCCGCAGCAGCCGGCCACGGGGGAGCACACACACCTGCGGGTGTCCCCAGGCCGCACACACGGACTGCCCCGCGCTTCCCGGCATTGCAAATAGGTCCCACGGGAAGCCCCGCCGGCCCTAGGGGCTTGTCGGGCGGGGCCGACACACGGTGGGTGAATGGGGAGTGCTGCTGCTGGCACACACCCACTCCTGAAGCCCACTGGGGCGGTCCAAGGGCGAGGAGCTCGGAGCTCGGTCAGGGCTGTCCCAGCAGAACTTTTTGAGGGTGGACGGACACGCCCGCGGGCAATCAGGTGTTGCGGGCAGGCCCCGGGGGCAGGCCCTGCTGAGTCCCCGAGTGCCACCTGGGTTCCTGCCACCACCCTTGGGCCGGGATGAGGTGCCACCTTGTGCGTAGAAGCCCTGCACACAGGCAAGAAGCCCCCCAGGCCCGCGGCGCACCCGACCCTGGAGCCCCCTGGCCGGATGCAGCCACAGGGAACGGGGGTTCTGAGTTGGCAGGCCCAATTCCCGAAGCATCCACGGGCACTTCCCGAAGGGCTGACACCTGCTGCGCCTCAGCAGCCAGCCAAGCTCCCTCCCTCTGGTCGGGCACTGCAAGCCACACAGCCACTTGTGTCCCCTGTGTCCCTCCCTGGAGGCCGCAGCGCGTTTTGGGTTTTGGCGCGGACGGGCCCCTCTCGGCTTCCGTAGTCCATTTGCCCCCGGAGCCTGCCAGACCCCTGGCTCTAGGAGGCTGCCCAGGGGCGCTGCCAACAGCCCCCAGGTGCTGGCTAGCCGCAGCGGCCGGCCACGGGTGGGGCACACACACCTGCGGGTGTCCCTGGGCCGCACACACGAACTGCCCTTCGCTTCCTGGCGTTGCAAATAGGCCCCTCGGGAAGCCCCGCCCGCCCTAGGGGCTTGTCGGGTGGGGCCGACGCACGGTGGTTGACTGGGGAGGGCTGCTGCTGGCACACACCCACTCCTGAAGCCCACTGGGGCGGTCCAAGGGCGAGGAGCTCGGAGCTCGGTCAGGGCTGTCCCAGCAGAACTTTTTGAGGGTGGACGGACACGCCCGCGGGCAATCAGGTGTTGCGGGCAGGCCCCGGGGGCAGGCCCTGCTGAGTCCCCGAGCGCCACCTGGGTTCCTGCCACCACCCTTGGGCCGGGATGAGGTGCCACCTTGTGCGTAGAAGCCCTGCACACAGGCAAGAAGCCCCCCAGGCCCGCGGCGCACCCGACCCTGGAGCCCCCTGGCCGGATGCAGCCACAGGGAACGGGGTTTCTGAGTTCGCAGGCCCCATTCCCGAAGCATCCACGGGCACTTCCCGAAGGGCTGACACCTGCTGCGCCTCAGCAGCCAGCCAACCTCCCTCCCTCTGGTCGGGCACTGCAAGCCACACAGCCACTTGTGTCCCCTGTGTCCCTCCCTGGAGGCCGCAGCGCGTTTTGGGTTTTGGCGCGGACGGGCCCCTCTCGGCTTCCGGAGTCCATTTGTCCCCGGAGCCTGCCAGACCCCTGGCTCTAGGAGGCTGCCCAGGGGCGCTGCCAACAGCCGCCAGGTGCTGGCTAGCCGCCTCGGCCGGCCACGGGGGGAGCACACACACCTGCGGGTGTCCCCGGGCCGCACACACGGACTGCCCCGCGATTCCTGGCGTTGCAAATAGGCCCCCCGCGAAGCCCCGCCCGCCCTAGGGGCTTGTCGGGTGGGGCCGACGCAAGGTGGTTGACTGGGGAGGGCTGCTGCTGGCACACACCCGCTCCTGAAGCCCACTGGGGCGGTCCAAGGGCGAGGAGCTCGGAGCTCGGTCAGGGCTGTCCCAGCAGAACTTTTTGAGGGTGGACGGACACGCCCGCAGGCAATCAGGTGTTGCGGGCAGGCCCCGGGGGCAGGCCCTGCTGAGTCCCCGAGCGCCACCTGGGTTCCTGCCACCACCCTTGGGCCGGGATGAGGTGCCACCTTGTGCATAGAAGCCCTGCACACAGGCAAGAAGCCCCCCAGGCCCGCGGCGCACCCGACCCTGGAGCCCCCTGGCCGGATGCAGCCACAGGGAACGGGGGTTCTGAGTTGGCAGGCCCCATTCCCGAAGCATCCACGGGCACTTCCCGAAGGGCTGACACCTGCTGCGCCTCAGCAGCCAGCCAACCTCCCTCCCTCTGGTCGGGCACTGCAAGCCACACAGCCACTTGTGTCCCCTGTGTCCCTCCCTGGAGGCCGCAGCGCGTTTTGGGTTTTGGCGCGGACGGGCCCCTCTCGGCTTCCGTAGTCCATTTGCCCCCGGAGCCTGTCAGACCCCTGGCTCTAGGAGGCTGCCCAGAGGCGCTGCCAACAGCCCCCAGGTGCTGGCTAGCCGCCTCGGCCGGCCACGGGGGAAGCACACACACCTGCGGGTGTCCCCGGGCCGCACACACGAACTGCCCCGCGCTTCCTGGCGTTGCAAATAGGCCCCCCGGGAAGCCCCGCCGGCCCTAGGGGCTTGTCGGGCGGGGCCGACACACGGTGGGTGAGTGGGGAGGGCTGCTGCTGGCACACACCCACTCCTGAAGCCTACTGGGGCGGTCCAAGGGCGAGGAGCTCGGAGCTCGGTCAGGGCTGTCCCAGCAGAACTTTTTGCAGGTGGACGGACACGCTCGCGGGCAATCAGGTGTTGCGGGCAGGCCCCGGGGGCAGGCCCTGCTGAGTCCCCGAGCGCCACCTGGGTTCCTGCCACCACCCTTGGGCCGGGATGAGGTGCCACCTTGTGCGTAGAAGCCCTGCACACAGGCAAGAAGCCCCCCAGGCCCGCGGCGCACCCGACCCTGGAGCCCCCTGGCCGGATGCAGCCACAGGGAACGGGGGTTCTGAGTTGGCAGGCCCCATTCCCGAAGCATCCACGGGCACTTCCCGAAGGGCTGACACCTGCTGCGCCTCAGCAGCCAGCCAACCTCCCTCCCTCTGGTCAGGCCCTGCAAGCCACACAGCCACTTGTGTCCCCTGTGTCCCTCCCTGGAGGCCGCAGCGCGTTTTGGGTTTTGGCGCGGACGGGCCCCTCTCGGCTTCCGGAGTCCATTTGTCCCCGGAGCCTGCCAGACCCCTGGCTCTAGGAGGCTGCCCAGGGGCGCTGCCAACAGCCCCCAGGTGCTGGCTAGCCGCCTCGGCCGGCCACGGGGTGAACACACACACCTGCGGGTGTCCCCGGGCCGCACACACGAACTGCCCCGCGCTTCCTGGCGTTGCAAATAGGCCCCCCGGGAAGCCCCGCCCGCCCTAGGGGCTTGTCGGGTGGGGCCGACGCAAGGTGGTTGACTGGGGAGGGCTGCTGCTGGCACACACCCGCTCCTGAAGTCCACTGGGGCGGTCCAAGGGCGAGGAGCTCGGAGCTCGGTCAGGGCTGTCCCAGCAGAACTTTGTGAGGGTGGACGGACACGCCCGCAGGCAATCAGGTGTTGCGGGCAGGCCCCGGGGGCAGGCCCTGCTGAGTCCCCGAGCGCCACCTGGGTTCCTGCCACCACCCTTGGGCCGGGATGAGGTGCCACCTTGTGCGTAGAAGCCCTGCACACAGGCAAGAAGCCCCCCAGGCCCGCGGCGCACCCAACCCTGGAGCCCCCTGGCCGGATGCAGCCACAGGGAACGGGGGTTCTGAGTTGGCAGGCCCCATTCCCGAAGCATCCACGGGCACATCCCGAAGGGCTGACACCTGCTGCGCCTCAGCAGCCAGCCAACCTCCCTCCCTCTGGTCGGGCACTGCAAGCCACACAGCCACTTGTGTCCCCTGTGTCCCTCCCTGGAGGCCGCAGCGCGTTTTGGGTTTTGGCGCGGACGGGCCCCTCTCGGCTTCCGGAGTCCATTTGCCCCCGGAGCCTGCCAGACCCCTGGCTCTAGGAGGCTGCCCAGGGGCGCTGCCAACAGCCCCCAGGTGCTGGCTAGCCGCCTCGGCCGGCCACGGGGGGAGCACACACACCTGCGGGTGTCCCCGGGCCGCACACACGGACTGCCCCGCGATTCCTGGCGTTGCAAATAGGCCCCCCGCGAAGCCCCGCCCGCCCTAGGGGCTTGTCGGGTGGGGCCGACGCAAGGTGGTTGACTGGGGAGGGCTGCTGCTGGCACACACCCGCTCCTGAAGCCCACTGGGGCGGTCCAAGGGCGAGGAGCTCGGAGCTCGGTCAGGGCTGTCCCAGCAGAACTTTGTGAGGGTGGACGGACACGCCCGCAGGCAATCAGGTGTTGCGGGCAGGCCCCGGGGGCAGGCCCTGCTGAGTCCCCGAGCGCCACCTGGGTTCCTGCCACCACCCTTGGGCCGGGATGAGGTGCCACCTTGTGCATAGAAGCCCTGCACACAGGCAAGAAGCCCCCCAGGCCCGCGGCGCACCCGACCCTGGAGCCCCCTGGCCGGATGCAGCCACAGGGAACGGGGGTTCTGAGTTTGCAGGCCCCATTCCCGAAGCATCCACGGGCACTTCCCGAAGGGCTGACACCTGCTGCGCCTCAGCAGCCAGCCAACCTCCCTCCCTCTGGTCGGGCACTGCAAGCCACACAGCCACTTGTGTCCCCTGTGTCCCTCCCTGGAAGCCGCAGCGCGTTTTGGGTTTTGGCGCGGACGGGCACCTCTCGGCTTCCGTAGTCCATTTGCCCCCGGAGCCTGTCAGACCCCTGGCTCTAGGAGGCTGCCCAGGGGCGCTGCCAACAGCCCCCAGGTGCTGGCTAGCCGCCTCGGCCGGCCACGGGGGAAGCACACACACCTGCGGGTGTCCCCGGGCCGCACACACGAACTGCCCCGCACTTCCTGGCGTTGCAAATAGGCCCCCCGGGAAGCCCCGCCAGCCCTAGGGGCTTGTCGGGTGGGGCCGACACACGGTGGGTGAGTGGGGAGGGCTGCTGCTGGCACACACCCACTCCTGAAGCCTACTGGGGCGGTCCAAGGGCGAGGAGCTCGGAGCTCGGTCAGGGCTGTCCCAGCAGAACTTTTTGCAGGTGGACGGACACGCTCGCGGGCAATCAGGTGTTGCGGGCAGGCCCCGGGGGCAGGCCCTGCTGAGTCCCCGAGCGCCACCTGGGTTCCTGCCACCACCCTTGGGCCGGGATGAGGTGCCACCTTGTGCGTAGAAGCCCTGCACACAGGCAAGAAGCCCCCCAGGCCCGCGGCGCACCCGACCCTGGAGCCCCCTGGCCGGATGCAGCCACAGGGAACGGGGGTTCTTTGTTGGCAGGCCCCATTCCCGAAGCATCCACGGGCACTTCCCGAAGGGCTGACACCTGCTGCGCCTCAGCAGCCAGCCAACCTCCCTCCCTCTGGTCAGGCACTGCAAGCCACACAGCCACTTGTGTCCCCTGTGTCCCTCCCTGGAGGCCGCAGCGCGTTTTGGGTTTTGGCGCGGACGGGCCCCTCTCGGCTTCCGTAGTCCATTTGTCCCCGGAGCCTGCCAGACCCCTGGCTCTAGGAGGCTGCCCAGGGGCGCTGCCAACAGCCCCCAGGTGCTGGCTAGCCGCCTCGGCCGGCCACGGGGTGAGCACACACACCTGCGGGTGTCCCCGGGCCGCACACACGAACTGCCCCGCGCTTCCTGGCGTTGCAAATAGGCCCCCCGGGAAGCCCCGCCCGCCCTAGGGGCTTGTCGGGTGGGGCCGACGCAAGGTGGTTGACTGGGGAGGGCTGCTGCTGGCACACACCCGCTCCTGAAGTCCACTGGGGCGGTCCAAGGGCGAGGAGCTCGGAGCTCGGTCAGGGCTGTCCCAGCAGAACTTTTTGAGGGTGGACGGACACGCCCGCAGGCAATCAGGTGTTGCGGGCAGGCCCCGGGGGCAGGCCCTGCTGAGTCCCCGAGCGCCACCTGGGTTCCTGCCACCACCCTTGGGCCGGGATGAGGTGCCACCTTGTGCGTAGAAGCCCTGCACACAGGCAAGAAGCCCCCCAGGCCCGCGGCGCACCCGACCCTGGAGCCCCCTGGCCGGATGCAGCCACAGGGAACGGGGGTTCTGAGTTGGCAGGCCCCATTCCCGAAGCATCCACGGGCACTTCCCGAAGGGCTGACACCTGCTGCGCCTCAGCAGCCAGCCAACCTCCCTCCCGCTGGTCAGGCACTGCAAGCCACACAGCCACTTGTGTCCCCTGTGTCCCTCCCTGGAGGCCGCAGCGCGTTTTGGGTTTTGGCGCGGACGGGCCCCTCTCGGCTTCCGGAGTCCATTTGTCCCCGGAGCCTGCCAGACCCCTGGCTCTAGGAGGCTGCCCAGGGGCGCTGCCAACAGCCCCCAGGTGCTGGCTAGCCGCCTCGGCCGGCCACGGGGTGAACACACACACCTGCGGGTGTCCCCGGGCCGCACACACGAACTGCCCCGCGCTTCCTGGCGTTGCAAATAGGCCCCCCGGGAAGCCCCGCCCGCCCTAGGGGCTTGTCGGGTGGGGCCGACGCAAGGTGGTTGACTGGGGAGGGCTGCTGCTGGCACACACCCGCTCCTGAAGTCCACTGGGGCGGTCCAAGGGCGAGGAGCTCGGAGCTCGGTCAGGGCTGTCCCAGCAGAACTTTGTGAGGGTGGACGGACACGCCCGCAGGCAATCAGGTGTTGCGGGCAGGCCCCGGGGGCAGGCCCTGCTGAGTCCCCGAGCGCCACCTGGGTTCCTGCCACCACCCTTGGGCCGGGATGAGGTGCCACCTTGTGCGTAGAAGCCCTGCACACAGGCAAGAAGCCCCCCAGGCCCGCGGCGCACCCAACCCTGGAGCCCCCTGGCCGGATGCAGCCACAGGGAACGGGGGTTCTGAGTTGGCAGGCCCCATTCCCGAAGCTTCCACGGGCACTTCCCGAAGGGCTGACACCTGCTGCGCCTCAGCAGCCAGCCAACCTCCCTCCCTCTGGTCGGGCACTGCAAGCCACACAGCCACTTGTGTCCCCTGTGTCCCTCCCTGGAGGCCGCAGCGCGTTTTGGGTTTTGGCGCGGACGGGCCCCTCTCGGCTTCCGTAGTCCATTTGCCCCCGGAGCCTGCCAGACCCCTGGCTCTAGGAGGCTTCCCAGGGGCGCTGCCAACAGCCCCCAGGTGCTGGCTAGCCGCCTCGGCCGGCCACGGGGGGAGCACACACACCTGCGGTTGTCCCCGGGCCGCACACACGAACTTCCCCGCGCTTCCCGGCGTTGCAAATAGGCCCCCCGGGAAGCCCCGCCCGCCCTAGGGTCTTGTCGGGTGGGGCCGACGCACGGTGGTTGACTGGGGAGGGCTGCTGCTGGCACACACCCACTCCTGAAGCCCACTGGGGCGGTCCAAGGGCGAGGAGCTCGGAGCTCGGTCAGGGCTGTCCCAGCAGAACTTTTTGAGGGTGGACGGACACGCCCGCGGGCAATCAGGTGTTGCGGGTAGGCCTCGGGGGCAGGCCCTGCTGAGTCCCTGAGCGCCACCTGGGTTCCTGCCACCACCCTTGGGCCGGGAAGAGGTTCCACCTTGTGCGTAGAAGCCCTGCACACAGGCAAGAAGCCCCCCAGGCCCGCGGCGCACCCAACCCTGGAGCCCCCTGGCCGGATGCAGCCACAGGGAACGGGGGTTCTGAGTTGGCAGGCCCCATTCCCGAAGCTTCCACGGGCACTTCCCGAAGGGCTGACACCTGCTGCGCCTCAGCAGCCAGCCAACCTCCCTCCCTCTGGTCGGGCACTGCAAGCCACACAGCCACTTGTGTCCCCTGTGTCCCTCCCTGGAGGCCGCAGCGCGTTTTGGGTTTTGGCGCGGACGGGCCCCTCTCGGCTTCCGGAGTCCATTTGTCCCCGGAGCCTGCCAGACCCCTGGCTCTAGGAGGCTGCCCAGGGGCGCTGCCAACAGCCGCCAGGTGCTGGCTAGCCGCCTCGGCCGGCCACGGGGGGAGCACACACACCTGCGGGTGTCCCCGGGCCGCACACACGGACTGCCCCGCGATTCCTGGCGTTGCAAATAGGCTCCCCGCGAAGCCCCGCCCGCCCTAGGGGCTTGTCGGGTGGGGCCGACGCAAGGTGGTTGACTGGGGAGGGCTGCTGCTGGCACACACCCGCTCCTGAAGCCCACTGGGGCGGTCCAAGGGCGAGGAGCTCGGAGCTCGGTCAGGGCTGTCCCAGCAGAACTTTTTGAGGGTGGACGGACACGCCCGCAGGCAATCAGGTGTTGCGGGCAGGCCCCGGGGGCAGGCCCTGCTGAGTCCCTGAGCGCCACCTGGGTTCCTGCCACCACCCTTGGGCCGGGATGAGGTGCCACCTTGTGCATAGAAGCCCTGCACACAGGCAAGAAGCCCCCCAGGCCCGCGGCGCACCCGACCCTGGAGCCCCCTGGCCGGATGCAGCCACAGGGAACGGGGGTTCTGAGTTGGCAGGCCCCATTCCCGAAGCATCCACGGGCACTTCCCGAAGGGCTGACACCTGCTGCGCCTCAGCAGCCAGCCAACCTCCCTCCCTCTGGTCGGGCACTGCAAGCCACACAGCCACTTGTGTCCCCTGTGTCCCTCCCTGGAGGCCGCAGCGCGTTTTGGGTTTTGGCGCGGACGGGCCCCTCTCGGCTTCCGTAGTCCATTTGCCCCCGGAGCCTGTCAGACCCCTGGCTCTAGGAGGCTGCCCAGGGGCGCTGCCAACAGCCCCCAGGTGCTGGCTAGCCGCCTTGGCCGGCCACGGGGGAAGCACACACACCTGCGGGTGTCCCCGGGCCGCACACACGAACTGCCCCGCGCTTCCTGGCGTTGCAAATAGGCCCCCCGGGAAGCCCCGCCGGCCCTAGGGGCTTGTCGGGCGGGGCCGACACACGGTGGGTGAGTGGGGAGGGCTGCTGCTGGCACACACCCACTCCTGAAGCCTACTGGGGCGGTCCAAGGGCGAGGAGCTCGGAGCTCGGTCAGGGCTGTCCCAGCAGAATTTTTGCAGGTGGACGGACACGCTCGCGGGCAATCAGGTGTTGCGGGCAGGCCCCGGGGGCAGGCCCTGCTGAGTCCCCGAGCGCCACCTGGGTTCCTGCCACCACCCTTGGGCCGGGATGAGGTGCCACCTTGTGCGTAGAAGCCCTGCACACAGGCAAGAAGCCCCCCAGGCCCGCGGCGCACCCGACCCTGGAGCCCCCTGGCCGGATGCAGCCACAGGGAACGGGGGTTCTGAGTTGGCAGGCCCCATTCCCGAAGCATCCACGGGCACTTCCCGAAGGGCTGACACCTGCTGCGCCTCAGCAGCCAGCCAACCTCCCTCCCTCTGGTCAGGCACTGCAAGCCACACAGCCACTTGTGTCCCCTGTGTCCCTCCCTGGAGGCCGCAGCGCGTTTTGGGTTTTGGCGCGGACGGGCCCCTCTCGGCTTCCGGAGTCCATTTGTCCCCGGAGCCTGCCAGACCCCTGGCTCTAGGAGGCTGCCCAGGGGCGCTGCCAACAGCCCCCAGGTGCTGGCTAGCCGCCTCGGCCGGCCACGGGGTGAACACACACACCTGCGGGTGTCCCCGGGCCGCACACACGAACTGCCCCGCGCTTCCTGGCGTTGCAAATAGGCCCCCCGGGAAGCCCCGCCCGCCCTAGGGGCTTGTCGGGTGGGGCCGACGCAAGGTGGTTGACTGGGGAGGGCTGCTGCTGGCACACACCCGCTCCTGAAGTCCACTGGGGCGGTCCAAGGGCGAGGAGCTCGGAGCTCGGTCAGGGCTGTCCCAGCAGAACTTTGTGAGGGTGGACGGACACGCCCGCAGGCAATCAGGTGTTGCGGGCAGGCCCCGGGGGCAGGCCCTGCTGAGTCCCCGAGCGCCACCTGGGTTCCTGCCACCACCCTTGGGCCGGGATGAGGTGCCACCTTGTGCGTAGAAGCCCTGCACACAGGCAAGAAGCCCCCCAGGCCCGCGGCGCACCCAACCCTGGAGCCCCCTGGCCGGATGCAGCCACAGGGAACGGGGGTTCTGAGTTGGCAGGCCCCATTCCCGAAGCATCCACGGGCACATCCCGAAGGGCTGACACCTGCTGCGCCTCAGCAGCCAGCCAACCTCCCTCCCTCTGGTCGGGCACTGCAAGCCACACAGCCACTTGTGTCCCCTGTGTCCCTCCCTGGAGGCCGCAGCGCGTTTTGGGTTTTGGCGCGGACGGGCCCCTCTCGGCTTCCGGAGTCCATTTGCCCCCGGAGCCTGCCAGACCCCTGGCTCTAGGAGGCTGCCCAGGGGCGCTGCCAACAGCCCCCAGGTGCTGGCTAGCCGCCTCGGCCGGCCACGGGGGGAGCACACACACCTGCGGGTGTCCCCGGGCCGCACACACGGACTGCCCCGCGATTCCTGGCGTTGCAAATAGGCCCCCCGCGAAGCCCCGCCCGCCCTAGGGGCTTGTCGGGTGGGGCCGACGCAAGGTGGTTGACTGGGGAGGGCTGCTGCTGGCACACACCCGCTCCTGAAGCCCACTGGGGCGGTCCAAGGGCGAGGAGCTCGGAGCTCGGTCAGGGCTGTCCCAGCAGAACTTTGTGAGGGTGGACGGACACGCCCGCAGGCAATCAGGTGTTGCGGGCAGGCCCCGGGGGCAGGCCCTGCTGAGTCCCCGAGCGCCACCTGGGTTCCTGCCACCACCCTTGGGCCGGGATGAGGTGCCACCTTGTGCATAGAAGCCCTGCACACAGGCAAGAAGCCCCCCAGGCCCGCGGCGCACCCGACCCTGGAGCCCCCTGGCCGGATGCAGCCACAGGGAACGGGGGTTCTGAGTTTGCAGGCCCCATTCCCGAAGCATCCACGGGCACTTCCCGAAGGGCTGACACCTGCTGCGCCTCAGCAGCCAGCCAACCTCCCTCCCTCTGGTCGGGCACTGCAAGCCACACAGCCACTTGTGTCCCCTGTGTCCCTCCCTGGAAGCCGCAGCGCGTTTTGGGTTTTGGCGCGGACGGGCACCTCTCGGCTTCCGTAGTCCATTTGCCCCCGGAGCCTGTCAGACCCCTGGCTCTAGGAGGCTGCCCAGGGGCGCTGCCAACAGCCCCCAGGTGCTGGCTAGCCGCCTCGGCCGGCCACGGGGGAAGCACACACACCTGCGGGTGTCCCCGGGCCGCACACACGAACTGCCCCGCACTTCCTGGCGTTGCAAATAGGCCCCCCGGGAAGCCCCGCCAGCCCTAGGGGCTTGTCGGGTGGGGCCGACACAGGGTGGGTGAGTGGGGAGGGCTGCTGCTGGCACACACCCACTCCTGAAGCCTACTGGGGCGGTCCAAGGGCGAGGAGCTCGGAGCTCGGTCAGGGCTGTCCCAGCAGAACTTTTTGCAGGTGGACGGACACGCTCGCGGGCAATCAGGTGTTGCGGGCAGGCCCCGGGGGCAGGCCCTGCTGAGTCCCCGAGCGCCACCTGGGTTCCTGCCACCACCCTTGGGCCGGGATGAGGTGCCACCTTGTGCGTAGAAGCCCTGCACACAGGCAAGAAGCCCCCCAGGCCCGCGGCGCACCCGACCCTGGAGCCCCCTGGCCGGATGCAGCCACAGGGAACGGGGGTTCTTTGTTGGCAGGCCCCATTCCCGAAGCATCCACGGGCACTTCCCGAAGGGCTGACACCTGCTGCGCCTCAGCAGCCAGCCAACCTCCCTCCCTCTGGTCAGGCACTGCAAGCCACACAGCCACTTGTGTCCCCTGTGTCCCTCCCTGGAGGCCGCAGCGCGTTTTGGGTTTTGGCGCGGACGGGCCCCTCTCGGCTTCCGTAGTCCATTTGTCCCCGGAGCCTGCCAGACCCCTGGCTCTAGGAGGCTGCCCAGGGGCGCTGCCAACAGCCCCCAGGTGCTGGCTAGCCGCCTCGGCCGGCCACGGGGTGAGCACACACACCTGCGGGTGTCCCCGGGCCGCACACACGAACTGCCCCGCGCTTCCTGGCGTTGCAAATAGGCCCCCCGGGAAGCCCCGCCCGCCCTAGGGGCTTGTCGGGTGGGGCCGACGCAAGGTGGTTGACTGGGGAGGGCTGCTGCTGGCACACACCCGCTCCTGAAGTCCACTGGGGCGGTCCAAGGGCGAGGAGCTCGGAGCTCGGTCAGGGCTGTCCCAGCAGAACTTTTTGAGGGTGGACGGACACGCCCGCAGGCAATCAGGTGTTGCGGGCAGGCCCCGGGGGCAGGCCCTGCTGAGTCCCCGAGCGCCACCTGGGTTCCTGCCACCACCCTTGGGCCGGGATGAGGTGCCACCTTGTGCGTAGAAGCCCTGCACACAGGCAAGAAGCCCCCCAGGCCCGCGGCGCACCCAACCCTGGAGCCCCCTGGCCGGATGCAGCCACAGGGAACGGGGGTTCTGAGTTGGCAGGCCCCATTCCCGAAGCATCCACGGGCACTTCCCGAAGGGCTGACACCTGCTGCGCCTCAGCAGCCAGCCAACCTCCCTCCCTCTGGTCGGGCACTGCAAGCCACACAGCCACTTGTGTCCCCTGTGTCCCTCCCTGGAGGCCGCAGCGCGTTTTGGGTTTTGGCGCGGACGGGCCCCTCTCAGCTTCCGTAGTCCATTTGCCCCCAGAGCCTGTCAGACACCTGGCTCTAGGAGGCTGCCCAGGGGCGCTGCCAACAGCCCCAAGGTGCTGGCTAGCCGCCTCGGCCGGCCACGGGGGAAGCACACACACCTGCGGGTGTCCCCGGGCCGCACACACGAACTGCCCCGCGCTTCCTGGCGTTGCAAATAGGCCCCCCGGGAAGCCCCGCCGGCCCTAGGGGCTTGTCGGGCGGGGCCGACACACGGTGGGTGAGTGGGGAGGGCTGCTGCTGGCACACACCCACTCCTGAAGCCTACTGGGGCGGTCCAAGGGCGAGGAGCTCGGAGCTCGGTCAGGGCTGTCCCAGCAGAACTTTTTGCAGGTGGACGGACACGCTCGCGGGCAATCAGGTGTTGCGGGCAGGCCCCGGGGGCAGGCCCTGCTGAGTCCCCGAGCGCCACCTGGGTTCCTGCCACCACCCTTGGGCCGGGATGAGGTGCCACCTTGTGCGTAGAAGCCCTGCACACAGGCAAGAAGCCCCCCAGGCCCGCGGCGCACCCGACCCTGGAGCCCCCTGGCCGGATGCAGCCACAGGGAACGGGGGTTCTGAGTTGGCAGGCCCCATTCCCGAAGCATCCACGGGCACTTCCCGAAGGGCTGACACCTGCTGCGCCTCAGCAGCCAGCCAACCTCCCTCCCTCTGGTCAGGCACGGCAAGCCACACAGCCACTTGTGTCCCCTGTGTCCCTCCCTGGAGGCCGCAGCGCGTTTTGGGTTTTGGCGCGGACGGGCCCCTCTCGGCTTCCGGAGTCCATTTGTCCCCGGAGCCTGCCAGACCCCTGGCTCTAGGAGGCTGCCCAGGGGCGCTGCCAACAGCCCCCAGGTGCTGGCTAGCCGCCTCGGCCGGCCACGGGGTGAACACACACACCTGCGGGTGTCCCCGGGCCGCACACACGAACTGCCCCGCGCTTCCTGGCGTTGCAAATAGGCCCCCCGGGAAGCCCCGCCCGCCCTAGGGGCTTGTCGGGTGGGGCCGACGCAAGGTGGTTGACTGGGGAGGGCTGCTGCTGGCACACACCCGCTCCTGAAGTCCACTGGGGCGGTCCAAGGGCGAGGAGCTCGGAGCTCGGTCAGGGCTGTCCCAGCAGAACTTTGTGAGGGTGGACGGACACGCCCGCAGGCAATCAGGTGTTGCGGGCAGGCCCCGGGGGCAGGCCCTGCTGAGTCCCCGAGCGCCACCTGGGTTCCTGCCACCACCCTTGGGCCGGGATGAGGTGCCACCTTGTGCGTAGAAGCCCTGCACACAGGCAAGAAGCCCCCCAGGCCCGCGGCGCACCCAACCCTGGAGCCCCCTGGCCGGATGCAGCCACAGGGAACGGGGGTTCTGAGTTGGCAGGCCCCATTCCCGAAGCTTCCACGGGCACTTCCCGAAGGGCTGACACCTGCTGCGCCTCAGCAGCCAGCCAACCTCCCTCCCTCTGGTCGGGCACTGCAAGCCACACAGCCACTTGTGTCCCCTGTGTCCCTCCCTGGAGGCCGCAGCGCGTTTTGGGTTTTGGCGCGGACGGGCCCCTCTCGGCTTCCGGAGTCCATTTGCCCCCGGAGCCTGCCAGACCCCTGGCTCTAGGAGGCTGCCCAGGGGCGCTGCCAACAGCCCCCAGGTGCTGGCTAGCCGCCTCGGCCGGCCACGGGGGAAGCACACACACCTGCGGGTGTCCCCGGGCCGCACACACGAACTGCCCCGCACTTCCTGGCGTTGCAAATAGGCCCCCCGGGAAGCCCCGCCAGCCCTAGGGGCTTGTCGGGTGGGGCCGACACACGGTGGGTGAGTGGGGAGGGCTGCTGCTGGCACACACCCACTCCTGAAGCCTACTGGGGCGGTCCAAGGGCGAGGAGCTCGGAGCTCGGTCAGGGCTGTCCCAGCAGAACTTTTTGCAGGTGGACGGACACGCTCGCGGGCAATCAGGTGTTGCGGGCAGGCCCCGGGGGCAGGCCCTGCTGAGTCCCCGAGCGCCACCTGGGTTCCTGCCACCACCCTTGGGCCGGGATGAGGTGCCACCTTGTGCGTAGAAGCCCTGCACACAGGCAAGAAGCCCCCCAGGCCCGCGGCGCACCCGACCCTGGAGCCCCCTGGCCGGATGCAGCCACAGGGAACGGGGGTTCTGAGTTGGCAGGCCCCATTCCCGAAGCATCCACGGGCACTTCCCGAAGGGCTGACACCTGCTGCGCCTCAGCAGCCAGCCAACCTCCCTCCCTCTGGTCGGGCACTGCAAGCCACACAGCCACTTGTGTCCCCTGTGTCCCTCCCTGGAGGCCGCAGCGCGTTTTGGGTTTTGGCGCGGACGGGCCCCTCTCGGCTTCCGTAGTCCATTTGCCCCCGGAGCCTGCCAGACCCCTGACTCTAGGAGGCTGCCCAGGGGCGCTGCCAACAGCCCCCAGGTGCTGGCTAGCCGCCTCGGCCGGCCACGGGGGAGCACACACACCTGCGGGTGTCCCCGGGCCGCACACACGAACTGCCCCGCGCTTCCTGGCGTTGCAAATAGGCCCCCCGGGAAGCCCCGCCGGCCCTAGGGGCTTGTCGGGCGGGGCCGACACACGGTGGGTGAGTGGGGAGGGCTGCTGCTGGCACACACCCACTCCTGAAGCCCACTGGGGCGGTCCAAGGGCGAGGAGCTCGGAGCTCGGTCAGGGCTGTCCCAGCAGAACTTTTTGAGGGTGGACGGACACGCCCGCAGGCAATCAGGTGTTGCGGGCAGGCCCCGGGGGCAGGCCCTGCTGAGTCCCCGAGCGCCACCTGGGTTCCTGCCACCACCCTTGGGCCGGGATGAGGTGCCACCTTGTGCGTAGAAGCCCTGCACACAGGCAAGAAGCCCCCCAGGCCCGCGGCGCACCCGACCCTGGAGCCCCCTGGCCGGATGCAGCCACAGGGAACGGGGGTTCTGAGTTGGCAGGCCCCATTCCCGAAGCATCCACGGGCACTTCCCGAAGGGCTGACACCTGCTGCGCCTCAGCAGCCAGCCAACCTCCCTCCCTCTGGTCGGGCACTGCAAGCCACACAGCCACTTGTGTCCCCTGAGTCCTCCCTGGAGGCCGCAGCGCGTTTTGGGTTTTGGAGCGGACGGGCCCCTCTCGGCTTCCGTAGTCCATTTGCCCCCGGAGCCTGCCAGACCCCTGGCTCTAAGAGGCTGCCCAGGGGCACTGCCAACAGCCCCCAGGTGCTGGCTAGCTACCTCGGCCGGCCACGGGGGGAGCACACACACCTGCGGGTGTCCCCGGGCCGCACACACGAACTGCCCCGCGCTTCCTGGCGTTGCAAATAGGCCCCCCGGGAAGCCCCGCCGGCCCTAGGGGCTTGTCGGGCGGGGCCGACACACGGTGGGTGAGTGGGGAGGGCTGCTGCTGGCACACACCCACTCCTGAAGCCTACTGGGGCGGTCCAAGGGCGAGGAGCTCGGAGCTCGGTCAGGGCTGTCCCAGCAGAACTTTTTGCGGGTGGACGGACATGCCCGCGGGCAATCAGGTGTTGCGGGCAGGCCCCGGGGGCAGGCCCTGCTGAGTCCCCGAGAGCCACCTGGGTTCCTGCCACCACCCTTGGGCTGGGATGAGGTGCCACCTTGTGCGTAGAAGCCCTGCACACAGGCAAGAAGCCCCCCAGGCCCGCGGCGCACCCGACCCTTGAGCCCCCTGGCCGGATGCAGCCACAGGGAACGGGGGTTCTGAGTTGGCAGGCCCCATTCCCGAAGCATCCACGGGCACTTCCCGAAGGGCTGACACCTGCTGCGCCTCAGCAGCCAGCCAACCTCCCTCCCTCTGGTCGGGCACTGCACGCCACACAGCCACTTGTGTCCCCTGTGTCCCTCCCTGGAGGCCGCAGCGTGTTTTGGGTTTTGGCGCGGACGGGCCCCTCTCGGCTTCCGTAGTCCATTTGCCCCCGGAGCCTGCCAGACCCCTGGCTCTAGGAGGCTGCCCAGGGGCGCTGCCAACAGCCCCCAGGTGCTGGCTAGCCGCCTCGGCCGGCCACGGGGGGAGCACACACACCTGGCGGTGTCCCCGGGCCGCACACACGAACTGCCCCGCGCTTCCCGGCGTTGCAAATAGGCCCCCCGGGAAGCCCCGCCCGCCCTAGGGGCTTGTCGGGTGGGGCCGACGCACGGTGGTTGACTGGGGAGGGCTGCTGCTGGCACACACCCACTCCTGAAGCCCACTGGGGCGGTCCAAGGGCGAGGAGCTCGGAGCTCGGTCAGGGCTGTCCCAGCAGAACTTTTTGAGGGTGGACGGACACGCCCGCGGGCAATCAGGTGTTGCGGGTAGGCCCCGGGGGCAGGCCCTGCTGAGTCCCCGAGCGCCACCTGGGTTCCTGCCACCACCCTTGGGCCGGGATGAGGTGCCACCTTGTGCGTAGAAGCCCTGCACACAGGCAAGAAGCCCCCCAGGCCCGCGGCGCACCCGACCCTGGAGCCCCCTGGCCGGATGCAGCCACAGGGAATGGGGGTTCTTTGTTGGCAGGCCCCATTCCCGAAGCATCCACGGGCACTTCCCGAAGGGCTGACACCTGCTGCGCCTCAGCAGCCAGCCAACCTCCCTCCCTCTGGTCGGGCACTGCAAGCCACACAGCCACTTGTGTCCCCTGTGTCCCTCCCTGGAGGCCGCAGCGCGTTTTGGGTTTTGGCGCGGACGGGCCCCTCTCGGCTTCCGTAGTCCATTTGCCCCCGGAGCCTGCCAGACCCCTGGCTCTAGGAGGCTGCCCAGGGGCGCTGCCAACAGCCCCCAGGTGCTGGCTAGCCGCCTCGGCCGGCCACGGGGGGAGCACACACACCTGCGGGTGTCCCCGGGCCGCACACAAGAACTGCCCCGCGCTTCCCGGCATTGCAAATAGGACCCCCGGGAAGCCCCGCCCGCCCTAGGGGCTTGTCGGGTGGGGCCGACGCACGGTGGTTGACTGGGGAGGGCTGCTGCTGGCACACACCCACTCCTGAAGCCCACTGGGGCGGTCCAAGGGCGAGGAGCTCGGAGCTCGGTCAGGGCTGTCCCAGCAGAACTTTTTGAGGGTGGACGGACACGCCCGCGGGCAATCAGGTGTTGCGGGTAGGCCCCGGGGGCAGGCCCTGCTGAATCCCCGAGCGCCACCTGGGTTCCTGCCACCACCCTTGGGCCGGGATGAGGTGCCACCTTGTGCGTAGAAGCCCTGCACACAGGCAAGAAGCCCCCCAGGCCCGCGGCGCACCCGACCCTGGAGCCCCCTGGCCGGATGCAGCCACAGGGAACGGGGGTTCTGAGTTGGCAGGCCCCATTCCCGAAGCATCCACGGGCACTTCCCGAAGGGCTGACACCTGCTGCGCCTCAGCAGCCAGCCAACCTCCCTCCCTCTGGTCGGGCACTGCACGCCACACAGCCACTTGTGTCCCCTGTGTCCCTCCCTGGAGACCGCAGCGCGTTTTGGGTTTTGGCGCGGACGGGCCCCTCTCGGCTTCCGTAGTCCATTTGCCCCCGGAGCCTGCCAGACCCCTGGCTCTAGGAGGCTGCCCAGGGGCGCTGCCAACAGCCCCCAGGTGCTGGCTAGCCGCCTCGGCCGGCCACGGGGGGAGCACACACACCTGCGGGTGTCCCCGGGCCGCACACACGAACTGCCCCGCGCTTCCTGGCGTTGCAAATAGGCCCCCCGGGAAGCCCCGCCCGCCCTAGGGGCTTGTCGGGTGGGGCCGACGCAAGGTGGTTGACTGGGGAGGGCTGCTGCTGGCACACACCCACTCCTGAAGCCCACTGGGGCGGTCCAAGGGCGAGGAGCTCGGAGCTCGGTCAGGGCTGTCCCAGCAGAACTTTTTGAGGGTGGACGGGCACGCCCGCGGGCAATCAGGTGTTGCGGGCAGGCCCCGGGGGCAGGCCCTGCTGAGTCCCCGAGCGCCACCTGGGTTCCTGCCACCACCCTTGGGCCGGGATGAGGTGCCACCTTGTGCGTAGAAGCCCTGCACACAGGCAAGAAGCCCCCAAGGCCCGCGGGCGCGCCCGATTCTGAGCCCCGCTGCCGCCCCAGGGAACGGGATGTCTGAGTGGGCAGCCCCCACTTCCCAAGCCTCCGCTGCCAGTTCCCCCAAGGGCTGGTGGCGGCTGCGCCTCAGCAGCCAGCCTCCCTTCCTCCTTCCCTCCCTCCCTTCCTCCCTCTGGTCGGGCACTGCAAGCCACACAGCCACTTGTGTCCCCTGTGTCCCTCCCTGGAGGCCGCAGCGCGTTTTGGGTTTTGGAGCCGGCGGTCCCCCTCAGCTTCCATCTTCTACTGCTATCCTAGGCTATAGCTGAGAGCTGGATTGGAAGAGGAACATCCAGGAGTAGAATTAGTGCCCATATGGGATACCGGCGCTTCAGGCCAGTGCCTTAACCTGCTGTACCACGGCGCCAGCTCTTCGATTCTTCTGTAAGTTTCCACTAGAACCATGTAAAACATCTTGAAGCTATGACAATAACAAAAATTGAAACCAATGTGCATTCAGCACAGATGGCTTTAAATCTTGCAGCCATGCTCAATTTGTCCTGATTCTGAATTATATTTCTTTATGCTTTTCCAACCTAACTAAATCTTATAAACATCTTAAAATACAATGTAGGCCGGAACCGCAGCTCACTAGGGTAATCCTCTGCCTGCGGTGCTGGTACCCTGGGTTCTAGTCCCGGTTGGGGTGCCAGATTCTGTCCCGCTTGCTCCTCTTTCAGTCCAGCTCTCTGCTGTGGCCTGGGAAGGCAGTGGAGGATGGCCCAAGTCCTTGGGCCCCGCACATGTATGGGAGACCAGCAGGAAGTATCTGGCTCCTGGTTTCGGATTGGCACAGCGTGCCAGCCGTAGCGACCATTTGGGGGGTAAACCAATGGAAGAAAAACCTTTCTCTCTCTCTCTGCCTGTTTCTAACTCTGCCTGTCAAAAATAAATACAATGTGAAAGAAGCTGAGGAATAAACAACTTACTGGCAACATATTCTTTTTTGTTAGTCTTGGGTACATGAAGATTTCTCCAGGATCTTATCTGCAAGAGAAATTATTCAGAGAGAGTGGTGAGACAAATAGTCTAGATTCTCCCTAGATTCCATTGTGCTAGCAAGATCATGAAGGAAAGGCATAGAGACAAATGGGCATATTAGCTGGGCAACAGAAATAAAGTACCCGCCCTATGGGGGAATATAGGCTTTACACATGGGAAGAGCAGCAAGGCCCTGAAAGAGCACACACAACTCTACCAATCCCTCAGGTTAAACAGAAACTATTGTTAGACTAATTAAAATATTCATTTGTTACCAATTCTGTAAAAAAAAATAATCAGTGCCAGGGCCATCACTGTGGGGTAGTGAGTAAAGCTTCCTGCTGCAGTGTGGGCGTCTCACATGGACACCAAATTGAGTCCTACCTGCTCCACTTCTGATCTAGCTCTCTGCTATGGACTGGGAAAGCAGTGGATGAAAACCCAAGTCCTGGGACCAGCACTGTGGCACACTGGGTTAATCTTCCACCTGCAGGACTGGCATCCCACATGGGCACTGGTTCTAGTCCCAGTTGCTTCTCTTCCAGTACAGCTCTCTGCTATGGCCCGGGAGGGCAGTGGAGAATGGCCCCGGTGCTTGGGCTCCTGCACCCATGTGGGAGACCAGAAAGGATCACCTGGCTCCTGTCTTCAGGTTGGCGCAGCTCCAGCTATGGTGGCCATTTGCAGGGTGAACCAATGGAAGGAAGACCTTTCTCTTTGTCTCTCTCTCTCACGGTCTATAACCCTTCTGTGGTGACTGTTCCTCGCCACTGCCGGAGAATTAGGCAGGCTGCCCACGGCTTGCCTTAACCGAGGAGGGGAAAGTGCGCCACCTGCCACTCAGCCTTCCCCAAACCCAGGGGACAATCAGGCACGGTGTGGAGCCCAGTCGAAGCAGGGTCTCACTTTATTGTAAAAGAGAGGTTGTATAGGCAGGCGCCGTGGCTTACCAGGCTAATCCTCCGCCTTGCGGCGCCAGCACACCAGCTTCTATTCCCGGTTGCCCCTCTTCCAGGCCAGCTCTCTGCTATGGCCCGGGAGGGCAGTGGAGGATGGCCCAAGTCCTTGGGCCCTGCACCCGCATGGGAGACCAGGAGAAGCACCTGGCTCCTGGCTTCAGATCAGAGAGATGTGCTGGCCGCAGTGGCCACTGGAGGGTGAACCAACGGCAAAAAAGGAAGACCTTTCTCTCTGTCTCTCTCTCTCTCTCTCTCTCTCTCACTACCCACTCTGCCTGTCAAAAAAAAGAGAGGTGGTGTATATAGCTGAGGTACAGGTTGGATGGTACAGAGTGGATGAGGGCATGTGGGCAAGGGGTGGGGTGTTGTGATGCAAAAGGGCCTTAGCAACTCCTATTGTACCACCTTAATGATCCTTAGGGAGAAGCACCCTGGGGCTGGGGTGTTTGCTACCAGGGAATTGAAACTTAAAGACAGGTTTTCAAATTTGAGGCAGGCTCAGGAAGTTCCTCTAGGCCTTTCCGGATTCAGCTTCCCCCACACCCTACCTGTCAAATGAGGGGAGGGGAGGGGAGGGGAGGGAAGAGGAGGAGAGGGGAGAGAAGACCCAAGTCCTTGGGTCCCTTGCACCAACATGGGAGATTTGGAAAAAATCTCCAGGCTCCTGGCTTCAGATTGGCCCAGCCTCAGCCAATGAGGCCATTTGGGGAGTGATCAGCAGATGTAAAACCATCTCTCTTTCTGCCTCTGCCTCTCTGTAACAGCCTTTGAAATAAATAAATAAATAAATCATTAAAAAAGTCACTGCCTAAATAATTTATACTATTCATCAGGATTGTCCAATTAATTAGCAGTACACCAAAAAGAAACCTGTTTTCATTAGTATCTATATTACACAGGAAATTACTCAGGCAATACTAACTGTTTTCCTTGCAGCATCTCTCGTTTTTATGTATCTAAAATTCCATTAAAGTATACAGCTCAAAGTTAGTTTTTGGCCACAATTATATGTATAGGAAAAATCGACATAATATATCTATTACAGCTTTCTTTAACTGTTCAATGACACTCCTCTCTGTATACAAACCTTGATAGAATTCTTCTCCACAGGGACCCCTGACATTTTCCAGTTCACTTTTGTTCTAGCCCATGAGACAACAGTCAATATGATACCAACATAATTTGAAAAGTATTTTGCCTTTGGGAGTTTGCCCTCTTGTACAGTAATCATGTGGAGCATCCTGAGACTTGCCTGTTGGGCACATGGGGCCTAGGTCACAGGCTGCACAAACCAGACATTGGAAGCGTAGGCATCATGATACACTAGGTTAAGCTACTTCTCTGGACACACCACATGTATATCAGAGTGCTTGGTGTGTCCTGGCTATTTCAGACCTCCAAACCAACTTACTTCAAGTATTTTTTTAAGTTATTTGTTAAAGTTTTAGTTATTTATTTGAAATGCATAGTTACAGAGACACAGAGACAGAGAGAGAGGTCTTCCATTTGCTGGTTCACTCCCCAGGTGGCTGCAATGGCTAGAGCTACACTGATCCAAAACCAGGAGCCAGGGGCTTCTTCCAGGTCTCCCACCCACACAGGCACAAGGGCCCAAGGCCATGGGCCATCTTCTACTTTCTCAGGCCATAACAGAGAGCTAGATTGGAAGCGGGCAGCCAGAACTCAATCTGATGCCCATATGGATTGCTGGCAATGCAGGTGGTGACTTTACTCATGACACCAACAGCACCGGCACCACAAGTGTTCTTTTGAGTCAACAGGTCATGGTGCAAAAACTTGGATTTTTGCCATCTGCATGGAAACCCACATGGAGTCCCTGCATCCTGGCTTTCATAGATAGCACCCTGGCTGTTGTGGGCTTTTGCAGAGTGATCAGGCAGCCTTGGTTGGCAGTGTTCATATTTTTAAATATTTCACTTTTCTAGATTTTTGAGTCCGTATTCTGAGTCCTATTGCTTCTTTATTACCAAGAATTCCAAGACCTAACTCAGCATGGGTGCTATGGATAGCATAATGTGAGAGTTAAGATGAGGTGAGAGAACTCCCAACATTGTATCTAGTTAGCATACCTTAGAAATAGTGGCAGTCTGTAGAAGTTACAAATCTACCTACCAGAGTGGTGGGACATTTAGGGGATTTTAATGATTTCCCAAAATTTATTACAAGGAAAAATGGTAACATGGTTAAGGGCTTGCTTCCCATGATTCCTAACCATCTTCATCTTCCTGCACTACACACCCTCACCCATCACTCCCATCCATCCATGATCCATAACCACCCTGCCATGGCTTGCCTGGGCCACAGCTGGGTGCCCAGCCATGGCTGTGGGAGGGAGCTCCAATAGGAGAATAGCAGCTGTCCTAGGCACATGATCACAGCTGGGGGAGGGACATGGATAGCAGAGCACCACCACTCCAGTGGGCCCGGTGGGTGCTTGCCTGTGCCAAGGGTGGAGACTAAGCCCCGACCTCCCTGTCCCCAATTTTGGGCTTGCCAGAGTACACCTGTGAAATGTATGTCAGTAGAGAATTGTGGTTACCAACGAGTGAGGGGAGAAATGGTGGGTTAAGGACAAAGGAGATACATTGGTCATGGGGCACAAAGTTTCCACTAGACAGGAGAAATGAGTCTACAGCTGTACTGCAAAGCATGGAAACTACAATGCTGTATTTCATATTTCAGCTTGTTAAGAGAGGCTTTTGAAAGTACTCACCATACAGTATAGGAGGTGATGAATGAGTTATTCTGATTAGACAATTCCAGAATTAACACTCATCAAATGATTGCGTTGTATCCCACAGGTATCTATAGCTATTTCTCAGTTGAATAGTTTAAAAAGGCAGATTGGCTGGCGCCATGGCTTGACAGGCTAATCCTCCGCCTTGCGGAGCCGGCACACCAGCTTCTAGTCCTGGTTGGGGCGCCGGATTCTGTCCCGATTGCCCCTCTTCCAGGCCAGCTCTCTGCTATGGCCCGGGAGGGCAGTGGAGGATGGCCCAAGTCCTTGGGCCCTGCACCCGCATGGGAGACCAGGAGAAGCACCTGGCTCCTGGCTTCGGATCAGAGAGATGTGCTGGCCGCAGTGGCCACTGGAGGGTGAACCAACGGCAAAAAGGAAGACCTTTCTCTCTGTCTCTCCCTCTCTCACTATCCACACTGCTTGTCAAAAAAAAGAAAAGGCAAAGATTACCAGGCTACACTAAAAAAGCTAGGAACAATACAATGTGTATTAATATAAAGAGAAATGTTTAATGATTTCACAGTAGGACAAAAATGATTCTTGAAGATTTGTTAAATTGAAAGGCAGAGTTAGAGAGAAGAGATATAGATCTTCCATCCACTGGTTCACTCTCCAGATGGCCACAACAGACAGAGCTGTGCCAATCCAAAGCCAGGAAGCACAGGCTTATTCTGGGTCTCATATGTGGGTGCAGGTGTCCAAGTACTTGGGTCATCTTCTGCTGCTTTTCCAGGCACATTAGCCAGGAGCTGGATTGGAAATGGAGCAGCTGGGACTTGAACCTGGGCCTGTATGGGATGCCAGTGCTGTAAGCTGCAGTTTATCTTGGTTTAACACAGCAGTGCCCCCCCCCCAAAAAAAAACAGGTCAGGGATACAAAGAGTTCAAAAGCTGAATGATGAAAACAATACATATAGAAGGGGCTGGGGCCATGGCTTAGAGGGTAAAGCCACCCTTCTGCAGTGTTGGAATTCCACAAGGGCACCACTTCAAGTCCCACCTCCAGTGCTGGCATCCCATATGGGCACCGGTTTGAATCCCGATTGCTCCACTTCCAATCTAGTTCTGTTATGCCCTGGAAAAGCAGTAGAAGATGGCCCAAGTCTTTGGGCCCCTGCACCTATGTGGGGGACCTGGAAGAAGCTCCTGGCTCTGGGTCAGCAGAGCTCTAGCTGTTGCAGCCAACTAGGGAGTGAACCATTGGATAGAAGACCTCCCTCTCTCTCTCTCTCTGCTTCTCTGTGCGTAACTGACTTTTAAATAGAAAAATAAATCCTTAAAACACAAATGTGTAACTGTTCATATAGATAGGCTCAAAGGGATCACATAAACAAGATCAAGTGTCTACTAATAACAATAGATAGAATTAAAAAGGAGAGAATGATCCAACATGGAAAGCAGGCCACACAGCAGACTCATAGAATGACAAATGCCCTAAACAGCACAATGACATCAGCATCTAGCTAAAAATCCCATGAGGGCATTTTAGGCATGGAAATCCAAGACACTGTAGAAAAAAAGAAAATCTACATAAATGATCTCTGTGAGTGAGACCCCAGTGGAAAGAAGAGGACATCAAAGGAGGTACCTTTTTCAGAAGGCTAGAGAGAACTTTCCACTTTTCTTATGGCCCTGTCTACATAGTAACAGAGTTTGTGGACTCAAAAGGCTTCCATAGCCTTGGCAGCTAATGACAAGAGCCTCAGGTGATCACTGACATCATAAATAAAAGTGTCAATTGTTAAATCAACAATAGGAGTCACTGTGTACTTACTCCCTATGTAGGACCTCTGTCCTTAATGAGTTGTGCTATGAGAATTAACAGTAAAACTCATCTTCAAAAGTACTTTAGACATTGTGTGTCTCTGCAAACTGTTGAAATCTTTACTTAGTACAGAGTTGGCCTTCTGTATATAAAGATAATTACAAATGAATCTTTATGAAGAATGGGATAGCAGAGGGAGTAGAAGGTGGGACAGGAGTGGGGGTGCGAGGGTGGGAAGGGGGGAAGAACTGCTATATTCCTAAAGCTGTACCTATGAAATGTGTATTCATTAAATAAAAGCTTTCTAAAAGAAAAAGAAAGAGCCAAGAATGGGCCAAGTACCTGGAGCCCTTTCTATCCATGGTACAAACCTGGCTTGAGTTCTGAGTGCTAGGCCTTAGGCTAGTGGAGTCCAGGTATTGTGGTAGCTGGAGAAAGTCAGTTTATGGGAGAGAGAAGCACAGGGATCTCCTTTTTGCTCTGTCTCTTGGTTCCTCAAATAAAAAAAATTAAAAATTTACATCCCTGGAAACCAAAACCAGAAAGATATTGAAGAATTCTTCAAACTTGTAATAAATAAGAATCATATTCCTAAATGGACAGTGACTTATTGAAGAAACCACATGGGAAATTCAGATGTAAGATGATTAGAATCAAAGTACAACACAAATTAATGGAATAAATGCAAAGCAAGGCTTAGGAAGAAATAGCTGTAAAGATATATATTTCATAGTAAGATATGAAATCAATTATCTACAATTCTACCTTAAGAAACCAAAAAGCAAAATCAGAGAAAATTGGAGCCAAAAAAGGCAGAAGAAACAAAGAGTGAAGTGGAGTAGGGTGGAGAAAGGAATGTGTGGCGCTCCCCACTTTGTGTAAAAGACACAGTGCTGTGCTTCTGGCACATAGCAAGGGATGCTTCTCCCACCAAGAGCCTACAGCCTCTGCACCATGATATCAAGCTACCCTACCCAAATCTTATTTTTCAAATAAAGAAATCTTGAAAAACACAGATGTAAATAATCAAGCCCTCTTATTGTCCTAGGCTTCTAAGGTAAACATTTTAACATTTTTATTAACATTTTTAACATTTATTTATTTATGTTAAAGGCAGAGTTACAGAGAGAGAAAACAAAGAGACCTTCCATCTGTTGGTTCACTTCCCCCATGGCCACCACTACAGGGATGGGCCAGGCTGAAGCCACAGACAGAAGCTTCATCCTTGTCTCCTACAGGGGTACAGAGACCCAAGGACTTAGGCCATCCTCTCCTGCTTTCCCAGGTGCATTAGCTAGGAGATGGATCAGAATCGGGCCACCCGGAATCAGACCAGTGCCCATATGGGTTGCTACTGTCACTGGCAGCAGCTTAACCTGCTATGCCACAATGTCATAAAGGTAAGCGTTTCTAACTCAGGCCACAGTAAAGGAGGAGAAAATAGCTTACAGGAGAGGACTAGAAATTTGAAAGCAGTCAATCAAATGGAAACTTAAAAAAAGCTGCACTTCAGAAGATGATCGAAAATGTTATTAGAGGTTGCCCTCATTGTGGCCTAAAATGTTAAATAAACCTCCCCCTTCAGTGCCGGCATCGCATATGGCCACTGATTCAAATCAAGTCCTGGCTGCTCCACTTCTGATCCAACTCTCTGGGGTGGTCTGGAAAAGCAGAAGATGGCTCAAGCCCTTGGGCCTCTGCACCCATGTGAGAGACCCTGAAGAAGCTGCTGGCTACTGGTTTCGGATTGGCCCAGCTCAGGCCATTATGGCCATTTGGGGAGTGAACCAGTGGATGGAAAACCTCTCTACCCATGCCTCTCTGTAACACTGCTTTTCAAATAAATAAATAAATCATTTTAAAAAATAGAATAATGTCTTAACTAAGACATTAAAAACCCACAAATTTCACCAGTTCATTGAGTCTCCTATAATTGCTTTTTTCTCTTTTTTTTCTCTTTTGATCTCCATTAGCAGTTTCACGATTCTGTTTTATTTTTCAGAATTCTAGAAATTCATGGTTACCCCATTGATCTTCCATAAGAAACCCATATTTATAATAATTTTTAATGGTCTTATGAATATAAATCTTCCTGGAGAAGAACTAGAACTGTGAATGACAAAGACAAATCATCACAATTGAAATGTTTAAAGTAATTTAGCAATTTAGCAAAGGAGATGCCCACAGGATTTGAAAAAGCACAGCAGTATTTTACAAACCAGTTCATCATTTCGGGCAATGATAGCACTGGAGCAATTTCAAAATTCTTCTAAAGTACCCAAGGAACCCCCCTCCGCTTTTTGAAGAACAGCAGCTTGTTAGATTTCACCATTGGACTTCTGCATGTTACCTAACCCCTGGGAAACTCACATCAATAGCATTTCTATATCAATGTAACAACTTGAAATTTATGATATTACAACTAGATAATACTTTTCAGGTAAAGGGAGCCTAATTAACCATCATCTCTGCAAGTTGAAAACTACATCTTTTGTTGATTTCCAGGGATCCACAAAGAAATCAAGGTCAAAGCAGTTAATTGAGAACTTGGATTTTGAAAAAAATGTCAAAGATATCAAAAATTAAAAAATACTTGGTTAACATAGGATCTCTGATCATTTTATGAGACAATAATCATTCACTTATATAGAGTCAAATTATGTTTAAATATATTTATTACATATTAAGTATATTTAATAGTTGATTAGTAGAAAGATACACTTAAAAGATATTAAAAATCAATTCTTAACATTCAGTTTTCTAAACCCAAAGATAGAAAATACATGAGATTATCTTGACAAAACACAAAATTTCTTTCCCTCATGTAATTAGCTACCAAAAGATGAAGAAAATCCTTTTGTACTGTGCTTCTTCTAATGGGAAGCTCCCCCAGATAACTTAGAAGTTAAACCTAGTGGAAAGATACCCCAACTTAGACATTGAAATAGTATGTGTGCAGGCTGTAAGCATTCAACCTTATAAAAGAACGAGAACACTTAGAAACAAGTACACCCGAGGCCGGTGCTGTGGCACTGCAGGTAAAGCCACCACCTGCAGTGCCTGACTCCCATAGGACTGCTCTACTTCTGATCCAGCTCTCTGCTATGGCCTGGAAAAGCAGTAGATGGCCCAAGTACTTAGCCTCTCTGCACTAGTGTTGGAGACCCAAAAGATGTTCCTGGCTCCTGGCTTCAGATTGGCAGAACTCCAGCCATTGCAGCCTTTTGGGGAGTGAACCAGCACTCTCTCTGCCTCTCTGTAACTCTGCCTTTCAAATGAATATATAAATCTTTAACAAAAAAGACAATACCATATCTTAGAAACAAAAGCATAAAACTCCATAGAACAGTTTAAATACATCTAGAAAAGTCAAGTATAGGGGCCAGTGTTGTGGCATGTTGTGTAAAGCCAGCCCCTGTGACACAGGCATCCCATCCTACATGGGCACTTGTTCCAGTCCTGACTATTCCATTTCAGATCCAGATCCCTGCTAATGTGCCAAGGAACATAATGAAAAATGGCCAAGTCCTTGGGCCCCTGCCACTCAGGTGTGAGACCCAGAAGAAGCTCCTGGCCATTGTGGCTCAGCTCCAGCCATTGTGGCCATCTGGGGAATGAACCAGTAGACCAAAGATCTCTGTCTCTTCTCTCCCTCTGTGAACTCTGGCTTACAAATGAAAAAATCTTTAACAAAAAAAATTAGGTACTCTTAGTATCCTAGTCTCTAAGATAAAAATTTCTCTTTAAGATTAATTAATTTCAAAGGTAGAGTTACAGAGAGAGAACAGAGAGAGAGAAAGATCTTCCATCTGCTAGTTCATTAGCCAAATGGCCACTACAACCAGAACTGGGCCTGGCAGAAGCCACTGCCAGGAGACTCATCCAGGTCTCCCACGTGGGTGCAGGGTCCCAAAGATTTGGGCCATCCTCTCCTGTGTGCCAGGTGGATTAGCTAGGAGATGAATCAGAAGTGGGCCACGAGGAATCAAACCAGTGCTCATATGGGTTGCTGCCATCACAGGCAGCATCTTAACCTGCTGTGCCACAATGTCAGCTGTAAGGACAAGCATTTTTAATGACAGGCCATAACTAAACAATAAAGGAGGAGAAAATAGCTTATAAGAGATGGCTAGTTGTTGGGAAGGAGTCAATCAAATGGAAATTTTAAAAAATTACAGTTGAGGAGATAGAGGGGCCAGGCACTGTAGCGTAGTAGGCTAATCCTAGAAAAGCAGTTGGTGGCTCACTTGGTTAACCCTCCACCTACAGTGCTGGCAACCTGTATGGGTGCTGGGTATAGTCCCAGCTGCTCCTCTTCCTGACCCAACCCCCAGTCATTTGGGTAGTGTCATTGGATGGAAGATCTCTTTCTTTCCCTCTTTCTCTCTTTGTATCTCTGCCTTTCAAATAAATAAATGTGTTGTAGAAAGTTATTCGACTTTAAAATCAAATATAAAAAACCTCTTGCAAAAATTATCATTAATATTTATATTTTTGTAAAAAATTACTAACTTAATATAGGGTATAAATCCTGATTTTATTTATTTGAAAGAATTCCAAAAAAGACAATGAGAAAGTGATCATCGGGATCACTTCCCAACTGATTGCAGCCAGAGCTGGGACAGATTGAAGAAGCCGGAAGCCAGGGAAATCCATGTGGTTCTCCCACATGTGTGGCAGGGGTCCCAGCACTTGGGCCATCTTCTGCTATCCCAGGCACATTCACAGGGTGCTGGATTAGAAGTGCAGCAGTCAGGACTCAAAGAAGCACTCTTAAGGGGTGCAGGTATGATAGACTGCACTTAACCTACAATGCTGGCTGAACCTTGAACATTTTTAATGTCAGGGCTGGAATTGTGATGTTGTGGGTAAGGCCACCACCTGTGATGCTGGCATCCATAGGGTCACATGTCACAGCTGCTCTACTTCAGATCAAGCTCCCTGCTAATGGCCTGGGAAGAGCAGAGGAAAATGGCACAAGTGTTTAGGCCCCTGCTACTGATGTAGGAGGCCTGAATGGAGCTCCAGGCTCCTGCCTTCAGTCTGGCCCAGTGCTTGTTTGCTGCAGAGATCTGGGATGGAACCAGTAGGTTGACGATGTCTGTCCCACTCTCTAACTCAGCCTTTCAAATACATAAATAAAACTTTAAACAATTCTAAATTTTGGTAAGTTCATTTAGAATTATTTTTATTGGGGCCAGCACTGTGGCATAGTAGGTTAAGCCTCCACCTGCAGTGCTGGCACTTCATAAGAGCACTGGTTCAAAATGCCCTAGAAAAGCAGTGGAGGATGGCACAAATCCTTTGGCCACTGCACCCATGTGGGAGACTTGGATGAGGGTCCTGGCTCTTAGCTTCAGATCAGCAAGATCCAGCCATTGTAGCCCTCTGGGGAGGGAACCTGTGGATGGAGGACCTCTCTCTCTCTTTCTCTCTCTCTCTCTGGGGAGGGAACCTGTGGATGGAGGACCTCTCTCTCTCTCTCTCTCTCTGGGGAGGGAACCTGTGGATGGAGGACCTCTCTCTCTCTCTCTTGGGAGGGAACCTGTGGATGAAGGACCTCTCTCTCTCTCTCTGGGGAGGGAACCTGTGGATGGAGGACCTCTCTCTCTCTCTCTCTCTCTCTCTCTCTCTGGGGAGGGAACCTGTGGATGGAGGACCTCTCTCTCTCTCTCTCTCTCTGGGGAGGGAACCTGTGGATGGAGGACCTCTCTCTCTCTCTCTCTCTCTCTCTCTCTCTCTGTTATTCTGCTTTGCAAATACTTAAATAAATCTTAAAAAAATATTTCTTATCCTTGATAACTTGATTTTTTTTTACTTTGAACTTTTATTTGGCAAAGCAACACTGCATAAACTGTGCAGTAACAAATGACAGTTTACACAGAATGTTAAATTCATATACATTATCAGCAGCAAATTAGAAATAAACAAAAAACCACTAAGCTACAAATCCCCTATCACTTTTAGAGAGAAAGAACAAACTGTCAGTTGTGTCCAACTTGAACAGCAGAGTCTATAGGACATCACCTGCCATCTTAAGTTTCAGGATTTACAGATGCCTAGTTGGAAGGTAACAAAGCAGTTGACTGTATCTACAACACGCTATTCTGTGACACCACCTCAAAAGCTTTAAAAAGAAAGCTCATCTCTACTTTCTTAGTAGCATCTAACAGATATCCAAATACCAAGAAGCTTAACTTGTGAATGGTGGTGTTATCTGATACACAGAAGAAATTCAGAAATTCAGGTAATTCAGAATATCAGTAAATGGTTTTTGCTATACAAAATGTGAAAACGAAAAGGGAAGGAAGATGGTTTTATTATGGTTACTCCTCCTTTTTAAAACTCCCAAAGAAAAATGAATAAAAGTTCTAATCAATTAAATAGAATTACTTCTTGCTGTTAGTAACCTCAGTTAACCCTATTGTTCCACAGTTGAAACCTGAAAAACTTACTTGAGCATTTAATTTGGAAAGCAACTCTAGTCCCAGTAATGGTACTGGACACCAACATACATAAAGATAACTATATCCTCATTACAGACTCAGTGGGCACTCTGCTCAGAAAACACCTTTAATTGCATTAATTCTTGTTCCTCACAGTCAATTTCATCAGAGGCATCTGTGGAAATTTACAATAGGTTTGTAAGAGATCAAGGAGCCAGGAAAGTGAGGGTTTAGTTCAGGTAGGAGAGAGGGGAAAAGTCTGGAAACTAGGGTAGTATCCATACCACTCAGAGAGCAGGCCAAAACCACATGCAGCAAGCACTTGGAGCTGCTCTCCACCGCTTATCACCAGCAGCAAAGCAGAGGCAGAGAGCGTTATTTAAGAAAGAGAGGAAAATGTGGGATCATACTGAGCACCAGGAACCAGCTACATGGAGGAGTATCTAGGCCTGGAAGCCTAGGGCGCGGGGCTACAGCAAGCCCCCTCCTGGCAAGAGGTCAGGGGAAAGAGAAGGGCCAGACACATCATGTCCTAGGAGTTTAACCCACTTCCAAAGGGGAGTGGTTAATTAACCTGATTGGCTGGTTGGCAGGCACCCAGATGTGGCCAGGTAGGGGGATGAGGTCACACAGGGGCGTGGCAAAGGCGTGGTCTTCCAGCTCACAAACCTAATCAATTTTAAGCTGTATGCCTGCCTGCTTCAACTCTGACTTTCAAATGAAATAAATATTTTAAAAATCCACTTACCAGCCACCTTCTCTTAACTTTAACACATACACAGGCCATGCAGTATGACAACAGAACACCACTTTCTTCTTAGAAATAGGATGGTAACTGTAAGCTGCTCAATCAGCCACAACGCAACTCAAGGTGCTTTTGGATGGAAATTAAATTGAACCACTCGTATTTCACCACATGCGTACTCTTCCAAACCATATCCAAATCTTCCTCACAGAGGGGCTGAGGCAAAAATCTTGGAATCTTGTCTCCCACATGAAGCAGGCAAGCATACAGGTAAAGATAGATTAGGTTTGTGAGCTGGAAGACCACACCTCTGCCACGCCCCTGTGTGGCCTCAGGCCCCTACCTGATGCCTTTGCCACGCCCCTGTGTGGCCTCATTCCCCTACCTGCCCACACCTGGGTGCCCACCAGCCAAGCAGGTTAATTAACCACTCCCCTTTGGAAGTGGGTTAAAAGCCCAGCCACGGTGTGGCCCCAGCTGCTCTTCTTCCCTGGCCTCTTGCCAGGACAGGGCTTGCTGTAGCCCTGCACCTCCAGGGTGCATGGCCTTCTGGCCATGTGCTCTAGGCTTCCTGGCCTAGAGGCTCATCCATGTGGCTGGTTCCTGGTGCTTGGTATGAACCCTACTCACCTCTCTCCCGTAAATAGCTCTCACTCTCCTATGCATCTTTCTCACTAAATAAAAGCTTAAAACGTGCCATGCTGCCTCGTTTATCTGTACTGGTATTTAGAAGTCTTCTCTAAATATTAGGCAAGAACCCTCTTGGGCTTATTAATATTGGGGATTTAGTAATAAGCCTGTGGTGAAAGCGTATGGCACCCCAAATTCCGGTAGTACACGTGGCACCCCGGATAGCATTTCTAGGGAACCTTAAGGGGGGGCTACAATTTAGTGTGGATTTTATGGGGTCTTCTCCAGTTTCACACAAACCAGTACCACGAAAAATGACCTAAGCCAGGTCCCAATTCCATAAACCCAAAGAGCAGAGACAGAAATTTCAGTCTCAGAGCTGTTGACTCCGTACACCAATGGAAGCCATTGTGCTAATAGGTAGCTAATGCGCAGCAGGAAGAGAAAGGACAGCTGCTGGATGTCCCCAGAGTCCCAACCACCACATTAGCTCACAAGCTGCTCTGGGGATGGAGTACAAGTGGCCACTGCCCTCCTTACCAGCGTGAGAGGGTCAGGCCACTTGAAGAATATACCCTAGACCTCTGGGCTAGCTCACCAATGTGGTTACCGAGGGAATAGTCCAGCTCTTGATGCTCGCCGCTTCAATTCACCAAAGATGAGGCATGGCCAGAGGTAAAGGTTTATTGCAAGAAGGCAGCAGCAGCCTTGGGGAAAGAAAAAGAAGTTTCTCTCAATCCAAACAGGTGCTTTTCTACCAAACCACCCAGTACAGAGGATTTTTTAAAGAGACAGGGTGGGCCGGCGCCATGGCTCAACAGGCTAATCCTCCTCCTAGCGGTGCCAGCACACTGGGTTCTAGTCCTGGTCGGGGCGCCAGATTCTGTCCCGGTTGCACCTCTTCCAGGCCAGCTTTCTGCTGTGGCCAGGGAGTGCAGTGGAGGATGGCCCAAGTGCTTGGGCCCTGCACCCCATGGGAGACCATGACCAGCATGGTGTGCTGGCCACAGCACGCCGGCTGCAGCAGCCATTGGAGGATGAACCACCGGCAAAGGAAGACCTTTCTGTCTCTCTCTCTCACTGTCCACTCTGCCTGTCAAAAAAAATAAATAAATAAAGAGACAGGGTAATTGGAGGGTGAGGATTCAAAGAAAACAGTCTATTCACTTGACAATTATGCAGATTTTCAGGCTTTGTTCTGAGGCACATCCCACCACCCAGTCAGAGGAGTCCTGGGTGTAACCCCAGGGGCTTTCTGCCTCAGTTGGGGGAGGGGGGAAGGGTTCTTTGTCAGTTGGGGCAACAGCCTGCCATTCCTAATCATCTCCTTTTTTCAGTGGGCTTTTGAAATTCTTATGCAAATATTATTCACTAGATTACAGCAACAGCAAGTGTCTTCATTAAGGTAAACATTTGAAAAGGAAAAATGCATTTATTGTGGTTACAGGAGTACCATTCTGTTGGAGGAGGGTATTTGGGGGCTTATAAAGAGGTCATAAGGCAGGGGGTGGCTGCTGTAAGGACTAGATGACCTAATGAGGAGTCCTTTTAAGAGTGGGCAAGACCTGTCTACTAGCAAGACAGTGAGTTTCTAGTTTTTTTTTTTTGACAGGCAGAGTGGACAGTGAGAGAAAGAGACAGAGAAAGGTCTTCCTTGGCCATTGGTTCACCCTCCAATGGCCGCCGTGGCCGGCGCACCGTCCTGATCTGAAGGCAGGAGCCAGGTGCTTCCCCTGGTCTCCCATGGGGTGCAGGGCCCAAGCACTTGGGGCCATCCTCCACTGCCCTCCCTGGCCACAGCAGAAAGCTGGCCTGGAAGAGGTGCAACCGGGACAGAATCCAGTGCCCTGACCGGGACTAGAACCCGGTGTGCTGGTGCCGCAAGGCAGAGGATTAGCGTGTTGAGCCAAGGGGCCAGCCCAGTGAGTTTCTAGTTTTATCATGAGAATAGAAGGGAAGTTAACAATCCCACCCTTCTAACCTAGTTTTACCAAGAGAATTTGCCTATTGCATAGTTCCCAAGGTTTTTGGTTTTAACAAGAGCAGGCTAGACAAGATTATGATTCTGTCCTTCTGATGAGATTGTTAGCTGTTATTATTCTGCTCATCCAAATCGTGGTTCAAAAACTCCACTCCATTTTTCAGGGTTGGGTGTCTACTTCTCACTGTTTCTACACACACACACACACACCCCACTCATGAACAAAATATTTCTCAGGTGCAAAATTAGGTAACGTTATCAGACTCAGTACCCTCCTTTGCACCAAGCAAACAGGTTTCTCCTGGTGTGCCTTTATTGGAGGGGCAGGGTTTTGTAGTGTAAAGTGCTGGGCTGCTTTCCCAGGCCTGCCTCTAAGGCTGCTGCATTCCTTCTGCAGAGCACATGTTTTGTTTCCCATGGCTGCTTTCACACACATAGGCTAATTTCTATCTTCCTGTCTAAAAATAGTACTAAGAGCATGAAAATCTTTTTTTTTAAATTTATTTGACAGATAGAGTTAGTGAGAAAGACAGAGAGAAAGGTCTTCCTTCTGTTGGTTCACCCCCCCAAATGGCCGCTATGGCAGAAGCTACACCGATCCAAAGCTAGGAGCCTGGTGCTTCCTCCTGGTCTCCCATGTGGGTGCAGGGGCCCAAGCACCTGGACCATCCTCCATTGCCTTCCTGGGCCACAGCAGAGAGCTGGACTGGAAGAGGAGCTACCTGGACTAGAACCCAACACCCATATGAGATGCCCGCAGATGGAGGATTAGCCAAGTGAGCCATGGCACCGGCCCCATGGAAACCTTGAATAGAAGAATACCCTTAGAAACAAAAGCTGAAGGAATTGTCTGATTACATGAAAAAACTTAAACACATTAAGAAAAGACAGAAGAATCAAGTATCCTATAACCTAAGGCTTCTAAGATAAACAGTTTGAATGTCAGGTCACAGGAGTCAGAACTAAGGAGGAAGAAATACCTTACAGGAGATGCCTAGAAATTTGAAAAGAAAATCACCAATTAAGTAGAAACTACTAAAAGGAGAAACTGCATTAAAAATAGATTTCAAAATGAAACAGCAAGATTATTACAAATATGTATGTTACTGGAGGGAAGGCCATGGAAACTGTGGGTTCTTATCTTCAGGCAAGAAAGAATTCAGGTGTGAGACAGAGGGCAGAGTGCTAAGGCTTTGTTGGGGACAGGGCATCCATCAGGATGGAAGGGAGAGAAAGAGCGCCCAGTCGCTCAGACTGGGGAGAGTGAGGTTATGAAGTAGCACCTTGACAGTAGGGACTCCATTTTGGAGAACCTGAGACTCCATTCTGGGAAGGTGCCCCCCCACACCGTGAGACTCTGGTCTGAAACTATGATCTAAAACAGTTGAACAATAGCAGTCCACTACATCACACTTGGCAGAGCACAGAAACCCCCTACCATGATCGCTCAAGCTTGAAGTGAGTAGGCTACACCTGGGTTAATAATAAAAATGTAATTTGTCTATGTCCTACATATGATTAAACCAATACCTGGATTAATGTCAAGATTATAATTAAAATTGTTAAGATTGTAACTGGTATTGTCAAGATTATAATTGATACTAGTTTTGCATAGGTTTAAGTCAGCTTGACCCCAGTAACCGTGTATTCCCCCCCGATCCTAGCAACCATGTATTCCCCTCCCGATTTTGCAGTTTTTGCCTTTATAAACCTTTATAAACCTTTATAAACCCTACTCTCCTCCCCACCACTTCTCTCATCCCCTCGAGCCCCATTCCTGTCCTGACTTCCTTGACTTTTCCTAACTACATTTCATCATCTCAGACACTCCTATTCCCAGAGGCCTGGATTGGGTCATTGGTGGTAGTGCTTCTAAAGCTCCCCCTTTTCCCACTGGATATGCAATAATTGAGGGGGCATCCTGATGTCACCTCCTCCTCTTCCCTGCATAGGGCCATAGAGGCCAGGCCCCTACCTCAAGGCACTACCTCCCAACAGGCCGAGTTATTAGCCTTGGTTCAAGCCTTCACCTTTGCCAAAGGAAAGACAGTCAATATATATACAGATTCCCGGTATGCCTATCATATCATGCACTCCAATGCCCAGATGTGGCAAGCCCAAGGGACCCCTATAATAAATGGCAAGCTGATTAAAGCTCTTCTTGATGCTGCCCAGTTGCCAACAAAAGCTGCTATTATTCACTGCAAAGGACACCAGAAAGGTAAACAATCCCTATCTGAAGCTAATAACAAGGCTGATCTGACAGCTAACACAGCGACCCTGAAGGAAGAAAAGAAATCTAAAATCTGTCCCTTTAATACTAGAAACTGCTTCACTTGTTTTCCTTTGGCTCCTTTTGTTATGCTTTCTCTGAACTGCTTTCTCTGAATAAAGAACCAAGAAAGTAACCTTAGTGTGACCCTCCCCTGTTCTCTCCCCAGCCAGGTTTCACTTGATTAATGCAGATGTAACAAGGGCTTGTACAACAGACTGCTTGTACCTGCTTTGTGCTACTAAGGAGTTATGGTTTATATTATCCCAAGATTTGGATTGCCTGCTTCCATCAGTCAGACAGTGGACCAGAGTTTACCTCTAAAATTACTCAAATAGTATCTGCCTCCCTTCATAGCTCATGGCATTTTCACATTCCCTATCGTCCCCCCTCCTCAGGCAAAGTAGAATGGATGAATGGAATTTTAGAACAGGCTCTAACTAAACTCTCCACCCAGGTTTACTTGGACTGGGTAAAACTCCTCCCTTTGGCTCTGTTAAGAATCAGATCTCTTCCCAAGAAGTCCTTAATGCTTAGCCCATTTGAAATTCCCTATGGAAGGCCTGTCCTTCTGTTACTGGAGAAATTGCAGGGTTCTTGTCTTCAGGCAAGAAAGAATTCAGGCGTGAGACAGAGAGTAGTGGGAGGTAAAATAGCAAGGTTTATTAGGAAGGGACATCTGTAGGGACGGATGGGCACCTCTCCTGACAGAGCCTGAGAGTCGGGGGAGGAGGAAGGAGGGAGGTTCCATGTTGAGTGGAGAGATTACACATGACCAGGCCAGGCGGGCGGCTCAGCAAAGATGCAGAGAGCTGGGGGTTTTTAAGGAGATGGGTCTTGCTTCCCCACCTCTGCTCCTCTTGGAACAAAGGGCTTTTTGGATGTAAATAGAAAAACTTCTCTTGAAGGTCTGAAACAAAGGACTTTATGGATGCAAATGTTAGCAGACAGGAGGAAGCCAGCAGGGTGTTTGAGATGCAGATACTAGGCTGCACCTGGGAGATTGTGGAAGCTTGTCAGGCAGAAGGGGTGGGAACCGCCACCTGGCAGGTTATCAGGTAGAAGGGGGCAGGGCAGGATGCGAACTCTGGGCTGCCCCTGAAACATTGTCATGATGACTTTCAGATGCAGATGCATCTCATGCTGGACATAGATGTCCTCTCTTTAGGCCTGTTACACACACATAAGCTCATAACTGACTTCCTACCTAACACTTCCACCTAGCTTCCCTCCTCTACAGAGCACTGAAGCTATTCCTCCTCCTCTGGCTTTCTCTCTTCTTACTGAAATGTGCTCTGACTTAGGGATGTATGCAGACACACACCTACCCAAACCACACTCTCTGCCTCCCGACTATATTCCTATCTTTCCACCTGGTGACTGGGTTTATCTAAAACAAAATGAGGCTGCTCTAAAAACAAAGTGGAGTGGGCCCTACCAGGTGATATTGACTACCCCCACCACAGCCAAACTCAAAGGGCACCCTCCCTGGGTGCATTTTACTTCATTAAAACTAGTTACCTCTCCCTCATAAGAGTCCACCCCCACAGGACCCACCTCGCTCAGGTCGACATACTAACGCGATGCATTTACAAGGTAACTCTGCCTCATTTTGGCCGTTGTTTCCACCATGGGCCATGGCTCTAGTGTCTCCTTTTGCCCTCATAATCATCGTGCTCCTATTTCTGCCATGCATAATTAATCCATTCCAAAGGTTCTTGCAGGAACAAATAACTGCTATATCTCAAGCCAACTCACAGGAGCAATGCAAGACTGCTCTTCTCCAATCAATCTGATCCCAAGTATAGGTCACTGCTCAAGTCCTGGCTCCATGGCTAAGCCCCCTCTCAGCAGGAAGTAGCCAGACAGAAATTGGCACCCCTCTCCTTATCTGTACTCAGAGTCAGGATTGATGGAACAATGACAGAAGCCTCAGGTATTCTCCCTCATTGCCCACAATAGGTAAACACTGGAATGTATTCCTTGTCCTCGAAACTCAACTGGATTTCATACCCTATTGCCTTCATACTCCACTCCTTACAGCCACCTGAAAGACCAGCTGCTCTCAACACCTTCAGGAACACCAGTTCCAGGAATTCCCCTCTGCCTGCTGGCCCCTACCCAAAATATAAAAAGGCCCAGCCCCTGGGGTTGGGGCCTTCTGTCCCGTGCTCCACTAGTGTGCATGTGGGCAGTTGATCACCCACCTCTACAGACTTATTTTCTCTGAATAAGTTCAGTCTGGCTGTAAATTTGTACACTGCCCCCTCTCTATTCTGCACCTCTTTCCCTAACATTTTGGTGTCCTGTGTGGGGAAGCAAAAATCTGCAACTCTTTTCCTAACAATTACCAATGCTCAATTTTGAGAAACTCATTTAGAAGTAATTTCCTTCTAATCTCAGCCAAAGTAATCTCACACAAAATTATCTGCTACAAATCTTCTGTAACATTCTTATATTACCTAAGTTATCTATTGTTTTGTACCTCCTTCTCCTTGCCAAACACCAGTTTTATTTCAGGTTAGACAAAGATCACTTGCTTCCTTTGTTATTCAAAACACATCTTGAGCACCAAGACACATTCTCATGTTTATAGATTCCTTAACATTTCTCTCCCCTATCTATTGGTTCCTTAATTTGCAATTTAAAGTGATCCTAAAAAGCCTCTAAAATAAGAACAAAGCATTTTAATAAAACATAAATTTCAAATTATTTTAAAGTAGTCAAATCCAAAAGTCCATTGTCTTTTACAACTTTTACAAGGCCAACAGTACAAAAGTTTGAAAACATTTCTTTTATGTTTACCAATTTATTATTAACAAGTACAGACTTTTTAAGAAACTAAAATATTGGACTAGCATGGTTATAATCTTGAGTCATGTTTTGCCAAAGAACAACTCGAGGAGTTAAATTTTACTTCAAACAGGAATTAATGAACATTGCATTATACCACTAACCTGTATCCTTTTTTCTTGCCCAAAATGAACATTTATGACTGAGTATCCAAAAAAAGTAAGTATGACTTTTGCTTGACCAGCAAACCCAGGGACAAAACCCTGACAATATTTCAATTTGTATCTATCAACCAAGTTAAAACAACCTATCAGATGCTTACTTAGGTTGCATGAATCAAAAGATATTTTTGGCCGGCGCCACGGCTCACTAGGCTAATCCTCCACCTGTGGAACCCGCACACCAGGTTCTAGTCCCAGTCAGAGTGCCGCATTGATTGCCTGTATTTTAACCAAGACAAACAAATTTTCACACAGTGACTCTTCCAAACAATATTTCCCTTGTGGAGGGACTGATCAGAGTCTTAGAATATCATCTCCCCAGGGCCGGGGCTGTGGTGCACTAGGCTAAAGCCTCTGCCTGAGGTGCTGACCTCCCATCTTAGAGCTGGTGTCCCATACGGGTGCCAGTTCTGTTCCCGGCTGCTCCTCTTCTGATGCAGCTCTCTGCTATGGCCTGAGAAAGCAGTCAAAAAATGGCCCAAGTCCTTGGCCTCTGCAGCCATGTGGGAGACCTGGAAGAAGCTTCTGGCTTCAGATCAGCCCATCTCCGGCTGTTGCAACCATTTGAGAAGTGAACCAGTGGATGTAAGACCTTTCTCTTTGTCTCTCCCTCTCTCTGTAACTCTACCTCTCAAATAAATAAATAAAAATCTTTAAAAAAAAAATCTACCACCAGTGGGTACTGGAACAAATGACCTAAGCCAGGTCCAAATGGCATGAAACCTAAATGTCAGAGAAAGAGGATTCCCAGTGAGTATCCTGTTTGATCTAGCCAGTCTTGGAGCCTCAACTGCCCAGCAAATACCATTTCTTTGTGTCAACAGATATTCAGAGGGAGCTGATGCCAAGGCAGGGAGAAAAGGGAGAGTCTCCCAGAAAGGATTCTTGGCCTCTGCTTGGGCTGTCTCTGAAATCCCTGCCCAGGGTCCGCTCATAACCAGCAGCCACAGGCTGAGAGCTGATGCAGGGAGACAGCCTCACACCCCTAGGAAGAGCTGTGCTAAGAGGACTGGCTTGTGGACTTGGTGACCTGCTTTCTAGCTGAGGGGAATTCTGTGATCCAGGAGGAGAAAGAAGGGACAGGGATCCCAAACTCACAGCTTCTCCCCCAATGCCGTGTATGAAGTCTGGATTCTCCCTGAGGACCCACGAACCCTAACCACACAATTTGGAAAAATACAGAGCTCTAGGCTGAGCCAAAGTCACCACATTCAGGAATGAAACAAGATATCCAGGGTCCCATGCCAGCTGCCATCCTGCAAGCCAGAAGCACCTGGCCCCCACACACTCACCTCATTCCAGATTCTGAGCTGCCCAGGCATCCTTCTGAGGGCTCTTGTACTGGGAGAAGTGCACAGAGAGGGAAGGGCTGAACATCGTGGCACCTCCATGAGCATCAGACTGGAGAAGCTGTTTAGCAGCATACAGAAAGAGACCTCACTCCCATGAGTCTGATTGGACAGCTTGCTGAGCCAGTGAGCAGGCAGCACATCAGATGATGCAGCCAATCAGAGTCACACCTACCAGATTGCCCCGAGGGGTTGGGGGGAGGGGTGCAGTTCATCCAGGCTGTGGCTGGTGGGGGAAGTGAGGGTTGAGTCTTGGGCTCAGGTCTGGTGGTGCTCACGGGGGGCCTAGCTATCCTAAGAGCCAGGGCTGCTGTCACCTTCCTGCTGACCCAACCACACAAGATTGGAGACCCTCCCTCCACTGTCTGTGATCCTGCTGGGAGCTTAGGACCTGGAGCTTCCAATAACCTCCTTCACAAGGGATGCAAGTCACTCACAATTTACTGAATGTTGAGCTTTTCATCCTCTTCATGTTGTTGGCTTAATTTCCTTTTAGGTTTTCAATTTTTTTTTTATGATTAAAAAATATTTGCTGGCTCCACAGCTCACTAGGCCTGCAGCACTGGTACTCCGGGTTCTAGTCCCAGTTGGGGCACTGGTTCTGTCCTGGTTGCTCCTCTTCCTGTCCAGCTCTCTGCTGTGGCCCAGGAAGGCAGTGGAGGATGGCCCAAGTGCTTGGGCCCTACACCCACATGGGAGACCAGGAGGAGGCACCTGGCTCCTAGCTTCAGATCAGCACAGCACACTGGCTATGGTGGCCATTTGGGGGGTGAACCAATGGAAGGAAGGCCTTTCTCTCTCTCTCTCTCTCACTAAGTCTGCCTGTCAAAAAAAAAAGAAAGAAAGAAAGAAAATATCTAAAGGTATTCTATAGAGGTTTTCTAGTCTGTATTGTGTCCTTTAAAATGGCTTTCTATTTTTTCCTGCTGCTCCATGGGAAGCCAGTTGACCTATATTGATCTTGTACTCACTCATATCACTTAATTCTCTTAGCTTAAATTTTGTTTTGCATTGCCTCTGTAGATTGTAGAGTGATCCACATATATTGAAAATTTTGTTGCTTAAAAATTGAATCTGGGGCTGGCACCGTGGTGCAGTGGGTTAATCCTCCACCTGTGGTGCCAGAATTCCATGTCCCGGCTGCTCCTCTTCCAGTCCAGCTCTCTGCTATGGCCTGGGAAAACAGTAGAAGATGGCCCAAGTGCTTGGGCCCCTGTACCCATGTGGGAGACCAGGAAGAAGCTCATGCTCCTGGTTTCAGATCAGCCCATCTCCAGCCATTGCAACCATTTGGGGAGTAAACCAATGGAAGGAAGAGTTTTCTCTCTGTCTCTTCCTCTCTCAGTCTGTAACTCTACCTCTCAAATAAATAAACCTTAAACATAAATTAATTAATCCTTTTACTTAATGCTTCCATTTTTTGTTTCACTTTCCTAACTACACTTCCAGTACAATGTTGGAGAACGAGAATTTAAGGAGTCAGCTTTGGGTAAACTCCCAGGAAAAGAGGTGTTTTTTTTTTTAAGATTTTATTTTATTTATTCCAAAGTCAGAGTTACACACACACACAGAGAAGTAGAGGCAGAGGGAGAGAGAAAGAGAGAGAGAGAGAGAGAGAGAGGTCTTCCATCTGCTGGTTCACTCCCTGGTTGGACTCAATGGCCAGAGCTATGTTGATCCAAAGCCAGGAGCCAGGAACTTCTGTGTCTCCTACATGAGGACAGAAGCTCAAGGGCTTGGGCCATCTTCCACTGCATTCCCAGGCAACAGCAGAGAGCTGAATCAGAAGTGGATCAGCTGGGATTTCAACTGACACCCATATGGGATGCTGGTGCTGGCCCCAAGAGCTTTCAACGTCGTGTTATTTATACTGGTTGCTATAGGTTCATCATAGACAATTTTAATTATAATAAAGAAATTCTGATATTTTACTTCTCTGCTTACAGGGTTTTTTTTTTTTAAAGGCCAGATGCTGAATTTAATCAAATGCTTCCTAGCATTTAATTTAAATAATCACGTGATTTTTCTCCTTGAATTTTTATGATTTATTTGGAAGGCATACTGACAGAGAATTTGATCCATTGGTTCATGTCCCAAATGATCACAACAACCAAGCTAGGCTAAGCTGAAGCCAAAAGTCAGGAACACCAACTAGGTCTCACACATGAGTGTCAGAGACTCAAGTATTTGGGTCATTTTCTGCTTTCCTAGGTACAACAGCAGGGAACTGGGCAAAATGTCAATCATTCAGGATTCAAACCACTCTGATATGGGACTCCAACATCGCAACTGGCATCACAACTGGCATCACTGTGCCACAAGGGCAGCCATTGATTTTGAGTGTTTTTCTTTTTTAGGAAATAGCTTGATTGACCAGATTTGTATATACTTGAAAGGCAGTTATGAACACACACACACACACACACACAGAGGATGAATCTATCAGTGATGGCTAAGTCTGGGACAGGTTGAAGCAGGAGTCTTGACCTCCATCTGGGTCTCCACAAGGGTGCAGAGGGCCAAAGCCTTAGGTCATCTTTCACTGCATTCTCAGGCCTATTAGCAGGGAACTAGATCAGAAGTGCAGAAGGGGCTGGCGCTGTGGCATAGCAGGTAAAACCACTGCCTGCAGTGCCAGCTTCCCAAATGGATTCCAGTTTGAGTTCCAGCTGCTCCATTACTGATCCAGCTCTCTGCTGAAGTCTGGGAAAGCAGTAGAAAGTGATCCAAGTCCTTGGGCCCCTGCACCCATGTGGGAGACCCAGAGAAAGCTCCTGGCTCCTGAATTAGCTCAGACCCAACCATTGCGGCCGTCTGGGGAGTGAACTAATGGATGGAAGACCTCTTTCTCTCTCTCTCTGACTCTGTCTCTCTGTAGCTCTGCCTTTCAAATAAATAAATACATCTTAAAAAATAAAGAAATACAGCAGTTAGTACACGAAGCCGTGCCCATGTAAGATGTCATCCTTGCAGGCAGTGGCCCCAAGAGATATTTTTAATAACTGTAATGCTTGATATCTTAAGACTATTTCAATAGGTAAACACACACATAAATGGCATGCATCCCAGGGTTCATCCTTACCGTTTGGGTAGGGGCTAAACACCAAGGACTCCTCAGCACCTCAACTCAGAACCACTCTCAGTGGGCTTATACATTACACTAAAGAATAAACTTGCTTTCTTTAAGTGTTCCACAAATAAAAATCAACAAAATGTGGCAATTGAACTCTCTAGGGAGCAACAGTGATGATGCAGTAAAACTGCCATCCAGTGAAGTATTGGTGCCTGTCTGTGGGGTCTTGTACCTACTCATGTGGGTTAAGGGAGCACAGGGAGGCTGAGGAGACTTCAGCTGACAAAACCTGTCCTTTGGAGGTTCAGAAAAGGGAGCAGCAGCATCTTTCTGTAACTTGGGGTCCCAGCAGGGAAATCTTGTGATGTTTCCTCCCAGTAGCCCAGGGGCTGCTTCTCTCCTCCAGAGTCAGGCCCCAGACTCCAGGTCTCTACAACATTTAAATGTTCTTTTGCACCCCCAGCCAGTGCTGAAGTCTTCTATGACCCCTTGCTAGCTGACAGCAGCTGTCATTTCAGCATCCCTTGTGACCTGGAGGATGGATGGGCTCTTGTGGCAACAGTGTCCTGTTCAAAACTGAATCTCAGAGGAAACAGGTTTGGAGGAGTGGTATCTCGGTTTCAGAATATGAGGAACACTGTCAACATGTTAAGGTACTGTAGTGTCTGACACATATAATACCCCTTGACAAATACTTGCTATCCAAGGAGAACTCTCGAAACTTCTGGGGGGTGGGAGAATGCTGTTGTGGCATAGTGGGTTAAGCCACTTCCTGTGATGCCAGCATTCCCATGTGGGTGCCAATTTGAGTCTTGGATGCTCCATTCTGATTCAGCTCCATGCTAGTGTGGCGTGTGGGAGATCTGGATGAAGCTCCTTGTTCGGGCTTCAGTTTGGCCCAATCCTGGATTTTGCAGGGATTTGTGGAGTGAACCAGTGCAAGGAAGGTCTCTCTCTGTCTCATATCTCTCTCTCATATCTCTCTCTCTCTCTCTCTCTCTCTCTCTAACTCTGTGTTTCAAATAAGTAAATTTTTAAAAAGGACATTAAAAAAAACCTGCCAAATATTCTACATGCTGGGCACAGGCCCAGCTCCCAATGTCTTGGTTCCCCTTCATTGTAGCATTGTTATCACACCATTGCATTTGTTAGCTAGATGATTTCACAGACAGAATCAGGAAGATACAGATTTCATTTAAAAAAATATTTATTTATGTATTTATTTGAAAGGCAGAATGGCTGGCATTGTGGAGTAATGGGGAAAGCCACTGCCTGTGATGCTGGCATGCCATATGTTTATGTTCTGGCTGCTCCATTCCAATCCAGCTCCCTGTTAATGGTCTGGGAAAAGCAACAGAGGATGGCACAAGTGTTTGAGCCCCAACCACTCACATAGAGACTAGAAGAATCTCCAAACTCATGGCTTTAGCCTGAACCAGCACCAGCCATTGTAGCCATCTGGAGGGAGGGAACAAGCAGATGGAAGATTTCTCCCTCTGTATCTCTCCCTCTCTCTGTGGAACTCTGACTTTCAAAAGAAACAAATAAATATTCTAAAAATTAAAAAAGGGTGAGTGATACAGAAGGAGAGAGACAGAGAGATATAGTTGAGAGAGAGAGAGAGAGAGAGAGAGATCTTCAATCTACTAATCTACTATTCAAATGGGCACAGTATCTGAGGCTGAGCTAGGACAAATCCAGGAGCCTGCAACTCCATTCAGGTCTCCCATGTGAGTGTAGGGGCCAAAGTACTTAGGTGATGACTCCAGTGCTTTCCCACATGTATTAACAGGGAGTTGGATTGGAAGAAGAGAAATAAGGACTCAAATGAATGCTCATACAAGATGCTGGTATTGCAGGTTGTGGCTGAACATTTGCACCACAGTGCTGAACATGGTTTTCACAGATTTCTGTTGGTCACTGTGGATGTCATGTAGAAAGCATATTTTCTTGGAAGCAAGCAGTTAGACGGTTGCTCCAAAGACACCATGCTAATCTGTCATACAGATCTACATGTACTAGAAATCTCACATTGAGTATGCACACTGTCACCAAATGTCAGACAATAGTAACATTTACTATGACAGTTTAGAGTGTGAACCAAACTTTGAAAAGTCGGTGGATGTTGGTGAAGCATGAAGACCTGCATAGTAGACATTCCTGTAATTTCAGTAGTTGTCTAAGAAAGATACTTGCTTACAACAGCTTGAATTAGAGCATCTCCCTGAGTCTTATCCTTCTGTTGAAAGGATTCTGGGATGCAGCATTGACATCATTGCTGAGGGTTTGCAATATGCTTAGTGTCTTGATCTATAAATATGCGCATCTCCGCTGAATGGTGTGTGACTTGTCTGTGGGCTTTTTGTTGGGTCAGTCCATGTTGGGCTGTTTTGTTGCACTGGAGCTTACCCATGTCATGCAAAAGCTGGAAGTGATAAGTGATATCACATGGAGGCTGCTAAAGTAGCATGTGTGGCACTTTTCCTGCATCAAGTCAAAAGCCTATGCCCTCATTTACACCATGAGGAGAGTTAGAGACAGTGGGAGGATGTTAATAGGTGAGAAAACAAGAGCCCTGGGAACAGACCATCCAGAGAGGGGAACACAAGAAGGAGACTAATATGTGAAAGAGCCTGAGACACTGGAACATTTGGAAGAAAAGACAAGCAAAGAAACAACCTGAGATGTGTTAAATATCCTCCAAGAACAAATCTGACTGAAACCTACATTTGTTCTCAGGAAAATAGACTTTTCTTCACCTTCCACTGCAGTTTAGCTCACAGGTTCCAGTGCAAATCTAGAATAGGAAATAATCATCGAGAACATGAACATAAAACTCACTTGCTGGGACTGGCATTGTGGTACAGCACATTAAACTATCACTTATGATGCCTGCATCCCCTATCAGAGTGCCAACTTGAATTCTAGCTGTGTTCTTTCTGATCCAATCTCCTAACCTGTGCCTAGGAATTAGCAGATAATGGCCTGATTACTTGACTCCTTGCCACCCACATGAAATACTCAGATGGGGTTCTTGACTTCTGGCTTCAGTCTGGCCCAGGTTCAACTGTTGAAGCCATTTAGGAGAGGGAACCAGTGAATGGAAATCTCTCTCTTTATCCCTCCCCTGTGTATGTGTATCTCCCTTCTCACTCTGCCTTTCAGCAAAATAAATGAATCTCTAAAATATCTCCCTTCAGGATCAAGCATCTGGGGGATATTACACTTTAGGAAGAAGTGGATTGATTTGTTCAGAGTACTCAAAGCAGTTTCTTTTTTTTTCTTTTTTGACAGGCAGAGTGGACAGTGAGAGAAAGAGACAGAGAGAAAGGTCTTCCTTTGCCATTGGTTCACCCTCCAATGGCTGCTGTGGCTGGTGCACCATGCCTACTCAAAGGCAGGAGCCAGGTGCTTATGCTGGTCTCCCATGGGGTGCAGGGCCCAAGCACTTGGGCCATCCTCCACTGTACTCCCTGGCCACAGCAGAGAGCTGGCCTGGAAGAGGGGCAACCAGGACAGTATCCGGTGCCCTGAACAGGACTAGAACCCAGTGTGCCGGCACTGCAAGGTGGAGGATTAGCCTATTGAGCTGCGGTGCCGACCCTCAAAGCAGTTTCTTTATATCCCCATTCTTTGTACATACTTATGTTTTTATAGTACTTATTATAGCATCAGTGTGAATTTTCATTCATTTTCTCAAATCTAGTGTGTGACCTATTAAAAAGCAGCCTTCCTGATTGTGTGTCTTTTTGCTGCTCCATCCCAAATACTTAGAATAGTGTCTAGTGACTGACATGTGAAGATCATTTGTTGAATGAACAAACTGAACTATTTACTAAATGTTCATGAAGGAGCTTATGTGCAATCATTCCATTTATAAAATAAAGCTCAGCCGACTATGAAATGTTTATATTGTATAGAAAATATATATGAATTTGCAATCTGCCTTTGAACTCAGTCATAAGCATCAGCATCCTGGTCTCCTTAATTTGTTGTGGGCAGTAAGAAGACTTCTGCCTGCTCTGTTTAAAGATCCCCATGGTTCTCAGTGTTCAGAGAGCTTTTCTGCTGGTGACCTTCCATGTCCACCTGGTTTCTCTTTGTACCAAGCCTGGACTTGAGGATTGTGATTGTGGCTATGGATCCCAGGTCAAAACTCAAAATGTACCCACTGAAATATTCTCTGATTTCCTTTTTGATTTCCTCTTCAAGCCAATGGCTGTTTGACACTGTGTGGATTGACATCCACATATGTGTGACTTTTCCCATTTTTCTGGAATTGATTTCTGTTTTTATTCTATTAGAGTTATGAAAGACAATGATATGACTCCAATTTTCTAAATGTTGTTGATGCATATTTTCTGAATTAACAGATGATCCCACCTGGAGACTTTAGACAGCTGTTGAGAAGAACACATGTTCTGCCTCTGCCAGGTAGAATGCTCTCTGTGTAACTGTTAGGAAAAGTTGATTTATAATATTGTTCAAATCTACCATTCTTTACTGATTTCCCACCAAGGTATTCTATTCTGTGTTGAAAGTGGAGTAGTGATATGTTCTGCTTGTTCCCTTGCTGTTTATCTCTTCAGAGCTGTCAACATTTGCTTATATATTCTGATGATCTGAGGTTGGGTATGCATGTTGTTCAACCTAGAAAAGTACACAGAGGAACACGCAAGAATATCAAGAATAATATGGAAACAAAATGAGGAATTCAAAAAACACATAGAACAATGAAGAAGAATCAATCGATTTTCAAGATGTAGAAAATGGTGAATAAAAAGAAAAAAATCAAATAGAAAACTTTTACTCCAAGGAACACAACAGAAGAAATATTTTGTTATGCAGAAATGGGGTTGGACTTGTATGATCCTCCAGCTTTGATGCATTTCCCTGGCACAAATCCATGTCTTCTACTGAGAGCATCATTCCAGGACTTCTTCAGGGAGGGATCCATCCCACCTGTCAGTGCAAGTGGTAAGTGAGGATAGAACTAGCTCCTGCTGCAGGGGCAAGGGTCATGCTTGTTCTTCCTGCTGTGGCATTGTTGGTGCATGAGGAGTTGGGGCTCAGGGGTGCACATTTTAGGAGGGAATGTATAGGGCCCAGGATTTAGCCCTGGCTATGGACATCTCTGTGTTCAGCTCAAGGCACACCTGCTTCCACCTAAGTGTAAGATGCCCAGTGGTGACCACATTATGTTTCCCTCAAACACAGCCAGGAGGGAGGGAACCCAGGCCACACCCACACAGAACATGGCTTCTGCACTCTGTCATCAGTGTCTTTAGTGAGAGAGGATTGCATCTGATTCTTATTTCAAAAAAAATGACATAGCAACTCAGCAAAATGGAATCAGGGATGTTACTATTTTGAAAATGGGCAAATATAAGCGATTATACAAAATTAATAAGTATTAACTGCACTTCTGAGAAAGCATAACATTAACTTTTATGAGATGTGTATTTGGCCACTTTTCAAATCAACTTTTTTTTTAAAAGAGCTGTGTTGTTTATTTGAAAGGCAGAGTTAGAGAAAGAGAGGTAGACAGAAAGAGATCTTCATCTGCTGGTTCACTCCCCAAATGCCCAGAGTGGGCCGAGCTAGGCCAATCTGAATCCAGGAGCCAGGAGTTTCTTCCAGGTCCCCCATGTGGGTGAAGGGGCCCAAGTATTTGGGCCATCTTCCTCTGCTTTCCCAGGCACATTAGCAGAGAGTTGGATGCGAAGTGGAGCACCCAGGACTTGAACCGGCACCCTTGTGGGATGCTGACATTGCAGGCCAGGGCTTTAACCTGTTGTGCCACAGCTCTAGCCCCCATTTGACCACTTTTAAAATGTACTGTTAGTGTGGTCCTGACCAAAAAAAAATATAGCTGATGAATTTTATCATCTTAAGTATTTCTGAGTGTATGGTTGAGTAGTATTGAGTATATGCACATTGCTGTGGGACCAATATTCAGAACTGTTTTTCCTTATGAGACTGAAACTCTCTACCCATTGAATGAAAGTTTTTTTTATCATTTCACCACCTCCAGATCCCAGCAATTGCCATTCTACTTGCCATTGCCCAGACTATGGAGTCTTTAGGAGGTATGGTGATATTTCAGGGTCACATAACTGAGAGGGTAGAGGGAACCCTCCTGGATCTCAGTTTGTCTCTGCAAAGCTGGGTTCGGATTATACCTGGAAACTCCCTGGGGTTTTCAGATTGGGCAATGTGGCATATATGTGTGTGACTATGGACATGGCATGAGGCAGATGGAGGATGAGACTTTGGAGAGGTCTTTTCTGCTGAGGAATCCCATGAAAGAGGATCCCAAGAAATGAAATCAATTTCTTGAGGAAAGTCTACAATAGGACCTGGAACTCAGGGTGTCTAAGCTTTCTTCGCTGAAGCCCCACTAGAGAAAGCCATCTGTTCTGCTGCTTTGTCCTGACTTTCCAGGGGCCCAGACTCAAGATTTCCTGGATGTGAATACTTTATAACTGAGATATTGACTCAGCTCTTGCTATTGACACCTCGGGCATTTGGGCAGGAAGCATCCCATGGTGACATGGGTTGTCCCGAAGAAGGAAACTCTAGGCAAGGTCACCACTCTGATCCCATTTGGGCATTGCAACACTACTTCCCCTTTTGTGGGTATTTTTTGGGAGCCTCATGTAGGGTGTCCTGTCCCATCTAGGAACAATTTATTGGAAGAATTAAAATCTGGGTCAGCCTGTTAGGTCTGCAATCTAGGTCATGACGGCAGAATGGGAAGAGGAATGTTGTGCTGGCACTCATGTTTTATGTGAATCCTAAGCTAGAGAAATGTTCACACAGAAATCTCTGCTCCACCTTGCTAACAGAAAGTTACCTGGAACAGAAAGAGTATTAATAGCCAGATGGGGTTAGGATACCTCCAGACCTGGCTTTAGAAACACTGCAGGAGGTTGAAAATGTATTTAACGGAGTCATACACTTCTCCCTGGGTGATGGGCAATTTCACCACACTGACAATGAAGCCCAATGCTGATTCACCTTGAGTGCAAATGCAGAGGGATCTTCATAACCATGGCCAGTAATGGCCAATAAGACCTCCTGCTCCTGTTCTTTAAAAACAAACAAACAAAAAACCCAGGTGCATAATTTGATGAAGATAGAAAGATTTTCAGCTACATGTCCAGTGTCGGTGGTAATGTAAAATGATGCAACCACCACAGAAAACAGTTTGTTCTTCATTACCTTGAAAATAAAATTTTTATATGATCTGATAATCTCAGTTCTGATTATATATCTAAAGTTATTTAAAGTTCAATATAAATAAGGTATTAGCACTATTTGCCACAGCATAATTCACTGTAGCCAAGACTTCTAGTGTGGCCTGCACTCAACAGTGGAAAGTTATGCAGGCACAGAAGAAAAGAAAATTCTATGCCATGGATGAACAGTGAGGTTATTTTCCTAAGTGAAATTAGCCACAACTATCAGTCCCCCAAGGACAAGGATTCCAACATATGAAGTATTTAAAGTAGTCAGAGAGGCCAGTGCTGTAGTGCAGTAGTTTAAAGCCCCACCTGCAGTGTCGGCAATCCATATGGGTGCCTATTCAATTCCTGGCTATTCCACTTCTGACCCAGCTCTCTGTTATGGCCTGGGGAAGCAGTAGAAGATGGCCCAAGTCCTTGGTCCCCTGCACCTGTGTGGGAGATCTGGAAGAAGCTTCCAGAGCTCCTGGCTCCTGGCTTCAGATTGGCTCAGCTCTAGCTGTTGTGGTCATTTGGGGAGTGAACCAGTGGATGGAAGATCGCTCTCTGGCTCCACCTCTCTCTGTAACTCTTTCAATTAAATAAAATAAATCTTTTTTAAAAAATAGAATATGAGAAGCATAAAGTAGAAGGGTAGTTATGGATGGTGGGGGGGTATGCTATTCAGTAGAAATGGAATTTTTAGATGAAAAAATCCTAGAGATCTGGTGTGTGTGTGTAGACACATGTACATGTCACTTACCTTAGAGTGACATCTGTGCTTGTGAGATACAGTACTCAAGCCCTCTTCTACCTGACCTTGTATAAGAAAAGGGCTCCCCCTCTTGGTCTTTGGTCACTCTTCAGGTGCTTGTGAGTAGGATTGGTGGCAAGCTATTCCAAAATATGTGGAGATTCATGATTAGAGTCATCTAGGAATACTGGGAAAGACTGCAATGCAATATCTCCTCTCTCCCCAGCTTGGTCTCCTTAGTTTCTACACTGTATTTTGGTGAGAATACAAGAAGATACACCAATCTCTGATGAGTTTATGACAATACAATTGAAATAGAATCCTATGAATGGATCTTCCTTTACAGAAAAGTCTCATCTTGGCCTGAGACTTCTAAATGCATCCAACAATATTAGTTCCAGTTTTATTTATTTTATTTTATTTGTTTAAAGATTTATTGACTTATTTGAAAATCAGAGCTACATAGAGAGGCAGAGAGAGAGACAGAGAGACACAGAGAGAGGTCTTCCTCTGATGGTTTACTCCCCTATTGGCTGCGACAGCCAGAACTGAACCAATCTGAAGCCAGGAGCTAGGAGCTTCTTTCAGTTCTCCTACATGGGTGCAGGGGCTCAAGGACTTGGGCCATCTTCCACTGCCTTCCCATGCCACAGCAGAAAGCTGGACTGGAAGAGGAGCAACCAGGACAGAATCCAGCACCCCAACCAGGACTAGAACCTGGGGTGCCAGCGCCGCAGGTGGAAGATTAACCAAATGAACTGTGGTGCTGGCCTCCCAGGCAGGTTTGTAAAGATGGCCAAATGTGACTGTGGAGAATAAGATTTCTGCCAAAGCAAAGACATTTTCTTCCTAGTACACAGTGTGTGGCTGCTAAACATGTTCGAGAGAATCCTTGGAGTTAGATGAACACATGCATGAGCTGTACAATATGTGGTTGTAATCCTTTTTATTTTAATTATTTTTTTTTCTCACAGACATAGTGAAAGAGAGAGACAGGGAGAAAGGTCTTCCTTCCATTGGTTCACACCCAAATAGCTGCTGTGGCTGGTGCTGCAAAGATCCTAAGCCAGGAGCCAGGTGCATCCTTCTGGTCTCCCATGGGTGCAGGGCCCAAGTACTTGGGCCATCCTCCACTACACTCACAGAACACAGCAGAAAGCTGGACTACAGGAGGAGCAACCAGGACAGAATCTGGCCACAGACATGGACTAGAACCCATGGTGCCAGCGCTACAGGTGCCTCCTCTGGCAGTTAACCGAAGGGTTGGCACCTGCTGCGCCTCAGCAGCCAGCCTCCCTCCCTCCCTCGCTCCCTGCCTCCCTCTGGTCGGGCACTGCAAGCCACACAGCCACTTGTGTCCCCTGAGTCCCTCCCTGGAGGCCACAGCGCGTTTTGGGTTTTGGCGCGGACGGGCCCCTCTCGGCTTCCGTAGTCCATTTGCCCCCGGAGCCTGCCAGACCCCTGGCTCTAGGAGGCTGCCCAGGGGCGCTGCCAACAGCCCCCAGGTGCTGGCTAGCCACAGGAGCCGGCCACGGGGGAGCACACACACCTGTGGGTGTCCCCAGGCCGCACACACGGACTGCCCCGCGCTTCCCGGCGTTGCAAATAGGTCCCCCGGGAAGCCCCGCCCGCACTAGGGGCTTGTCAGGCGGGGCCGACACACGGTGGGTGAGTGGAGAGGGCTGCTGCTGGCACACACCCACTCCTGAAGCCCACTGGGGCGGTCCAAGGGCGAGGAGCTCGGAGCTCGGTCAGGGCTGTCCCAGCAGAACTTTTTGAGGGTGGACGGACACGCCCGCGGGCAATCAGGTGTTGCGGGCAGGCCCCAGGGGCAGGCACTGCTGAGTCCCCGAGCGCCACCTGGGTTCCTGCCACCACCCTTGGGCCGGGATGAGGTGTCACCTTGTGCGTAGAAGCCCTGCACACAGGCAAGAAGCCCCCCAGGCCCGCGGCGCACCCGACCCTGGAGCCCCCTGGCCGGCTGGAGCCACAGGGAACGGGGGTTCTGAGTTGGCAGGCCCCATTCCCGAAGCATCCACGGGCACTTCCCGAAGGGCTGACACCTGCTGCGCCTCAGCAGCCAGCCAACCTCCCTCCCTCTGGTCGGGCACTGCAAGCCACACAGCCACTTGTGTCCCCTGTGTCCCTCCCTGGAGGCCGCAGCGCGTTTTGGGTTTTGGCGCGGATGGGCCCCTCTCGGCTTCCGTAGTCCATTTGCCCCCGGAGCCTGCCAGACCCCTGGCTCTAGGAGGCTGCCCAGGGGCGCTGCCAACAGCCCCCAGGTGCTGGCTAGCCGCAGCAGCCGGCCACGGGGGAGCACACACACCTGCGGGTGTCCCCAGGCCGCACACACGGACTGCCCCGCGCTTCCCGGCGTTGCAAATAGGTCCCCCGGGAAGCCCCGCCGTCCCTAGGGGCTTGTCGGGCGGGGCCGACGCACGGTGGGTGAGTGGGGAGGGCTGCTGCTGGCACACACCCACTCCTGAAGCCCACTGGGGCGGTCCAAGGGCGAGGAGCTCGGAGCTCGGTCAGGGCTGTCCCAGCAGAACTTTTTGAGGGTGGACGGACACGCCCGCGGGCAATCAGGTGTTGCGGGCAGGCCGCGGGGGCAGGCCCTGCTGAGTCCCCGAGCGCCACCTGGGTTCCTGCCACCACCCTTGGGCTGGGATGAGGTGCCACCTTGTGCGTAGAAGCCCTGCACACAGGCAAGAAGCCCCCCAGGCCCGCGGCGCACCCGACCCTGGATCCCCCTGGCCCGAATCAGCCACAGGGAACGGGGGTTCTGAGTTGGCAGGCCCCATTCCCGAAGCATCCACGGGCACTTCCCGAAGGGCTGACACCTGCTGCGCCTCAGCAGCCAGCCAACCTCCCTCCATCTGGTCGGGCACTGCAAGCCACACAGCCACTTGTGTCCCCTGTGTCCCTCCCTGGAGGCCGCAGCGCGTTTTGGGTTTTGGCGCGGACGGGCCCCTCTCAGCTTCCGTAGTCCATTTGCCCCCGGAGCCTGCCAGACCCCTGGCTCTAGGAGGCTGCACAGGGACGCTGCCAACAGCCCCCAGGTGCTGGCTAGCCGCAGCAGCCGGCCACGGGGGAGCACACACACCTGCGGGTGTCCCCAGGCCGCACACACGGACTGCCCCGCGCTTCCCGGCATTGCAAATAGGCCCCCCGGGAAGCCCCGCCCGCCCTAGGGGCTTGTCGGGTGGGGCCGACGCACGGTGGGTGAGTGGGGAGGGCTGCTGCTGGCACACACCCACTCCTGAAGCCCACTGGGGCGGTCCAAGGGCGATGAGCTCGGAGCTCGGTCAGGGCTGTCCCAGCAGAACTTTTTGAGGGTGGACGGACACGCCCGCGGGCAATCAGGTGTTGCGGGCAGGCCCCGGGGGCAGGCCCTGCTGAGTCCCCGAGCGCCACCTGGGTTCCTGCCACCACCCTTGGGCCGGGATGAGGTGCCACCTTGTGCGTAGAAGCCCTGCACACAGGCAAGAAGCCCCCAGGCCCGCGGCGCACCCGACCCTTGAGCCCCCTGGCCAGCTGCAGCCACAGGGTACGGGGGTTCTGAGTTGGCAGGCCCCATTCCCGAAGCATCCACGGGCACTTCCCGAAGGGCTGACACCTGCTGCGCCTCAGCAGCCAGCCAACCTCCCTCCCTCTGGTCGGGCACTGCACGCCACACAGCCACTTGTGTCCCCTGTGTCCCTCCCTGGAGGCCGCAGCGCGTTTTGGGTTTTGGCGCGGACGGGCCCCTCTCGGCTTCCGTAGTCCATTTGCCCCCGGAGCCTGCCAGACCCCTGGCTCTAGGAGGCTGCCCAGGGGCGCTGCCAACAGCCCCCAGGTGCTGGCTAGCCGCAGCAGCCGGCCACGGGGGAGCACACACACCTGCGGGTGTCCCCAGGCCGCACACACGGACTGCCCCGCGCTTCCCGGCGTTGCAAATAGGTCCCCCGGGAAGCCCCGCCGTCCCTAGGGTCTTGTCGGGCGGGGCCGACGCACGGTGGGTGAGTGGGGAGGGCTGCTGCTGGCACACACCCACTCCTGAAGCCCACTGGGGCGGTCCAAGGGCGAGGAGCTCGGAGCTCGGTCAGGGCTGTCCCAGCAGAACTTTTTGAGGGTGGACGGACACGCCCGCGGGCAATCAGGTGTTGCGGGCAGGCCCCGGGGGCAGGCCCTGCTGAGTCCCCGAGCGCCACCTGGGTTCCTGCCACCACCCTTGGGCCGGGATGAGGTGCCACCTTGTGCGTAGAAGCCCTGCACACAGGCAAGAAGCCCCCCAGGCCCGCGGCGCACCCGACCCTGGAGCCCCCTGGCCGGATGCAGCCACAGGGAACGGGGGTTCTGAGTTGGCAGGCCCCATTCCTGAAGCATCCACGGGCACTTCCCGAAGGGCTGACACCTGCTGCGCCTCAGCAGCCAGCCAACCTCCCTCCCTCTGGTCGGGCACTGCAAGCCACACAGCCACTTGTGTCCCCTGTGTCCCTCCCTGGAGGCCGCAGCGCGTTTTGGGTTTTGGCGCGGACGGGCCCCTCTCGGCTTCCGTAGTCCATTTGCCCCCGGAGCCTGCCAGACCCCTGGCTCTAGGAGGCTGCCCAGGGGCGCTGCCAACAGCCCCCAGGTGCTGGCTAGCCGCAGCGGCCGGCCACGGGGGAGCACACATACCTGCGGGTGTCCCCAGGCCGCACACACGGACTGCCCCGCGCTTCCCGGCGTTGCAAATAGGTCCCCCGGGAAGCCCCGCCCGCCCTAGGGGCTTGTCGGGTGGGGCCGACGCACGGTGGGTGAGTGGGGAGGGCTGCTGCTGGCACACACCCACTCCTGAAGCCCACTGGGGCGGTCCAAGGGCGAGGAGCTCGGAGCTCGGTCAGGGCTGTCCCAGCAGAACTTTTTGAGGGTGGACGGACACGCCCGCGGGCAATCAGGTGTTGCGGGCAGGCCCCGGGCCAGGCCCTGCTGAGTCCCCGAGCGCCACCTGGGTTCCTGCCACCACCCTTGGGCTGGGATGAGGTGCCACCTTGTGCGTAGAAGCCCTGCACACAGGCAAGAAGCCCCCCAGGCCCGCGGCGCACCCGACCCTGGAGCCCCCTGGCCGGCTGCAGCCACAGGGAACGGGGGTTCTGAGTTGGCAGGCCCCATTCCCGAAGCATCCACGGGCACTTCCCGAAGGGCTGACACCTGCTGCGCCTCAGCAGCCAGCCAACCTCCCTCCCTCTGGTCGGGCACTGCAAGCCACACAGCCACTTGTGTCCCCTGTGTCCCTCCCTGGAGGCCGCAGCACGTTTTGGGTTTTGGCGCGGACGGGCCCCTCTCGGCTTCCGTAGTCCATTTGCCCCCGGAGCCTGCCAGACCCCTGGCTCTAGGAGGCTGCCCAGGAGCGCTGCCAACAGCCCCCAGGTGCTGGCTAGCCGCAGCAGCCGGCCACGGGGGAGCACACACACCTGCGGGTGTCCCCAGGCCGCACACACGGACTGCCCCGCGCTTCCCGGCATTGCAAATAGGCCCCCCGGGAAGCCCCGCCCACCCTAGGGGCTTGTCGGGTGGTGCCGACGCACGGTGGGTGAGTGGGGAGGGCTGCTGCTGGCACACACCCACTCCTGAAGCCCACTGGGGCGGTCCAAGGGCGATGAGCTCGGAGCTCGGTCAGGGCTGTCCCAGCAGAACTTTTTGAGGGTGGACGGACACGCCCGCGGGCAATCAGGTGTTGCGGGCAGGCCCCGGGGGCAGGCCCTGCTGAGTCCCCGAGCGCCACCTCGGTTCCTGCCACCACCCTTGGGCCGGGATGAGGTGCCACCTTGTGCGTAGAAGCCCTGCACACAGGCAAGAAGCCCCCCAGGCCCGCAGCGCACCCGACCCTGGAGCCCCCTGGCCGGCTGCAGCCACAGGGAACGGGGGTTCTGAGTTGGCAGGCCCCATTCCCGAAGCATCCACGGGCACTTCCCGAAGGGCTGACACCTGCTGCGCCTCAGCAGCCAGCCAACCTCCCTCCCTCTGGTCGGGCACTGCACGCCACACAGCCACTTGTGTCCCCTGTGTCCCTCCCTGGAGGCCGCAGCGCGTTTTGGGTTTTGGCGCGGACGGGCCCCTCTCGGCTTCCGTAGTCCATTTGCCCCCGGAGCCTGCCAGACCCCTGGCTCTAGGAGGCTGCCCAGGGGCGCTGCCAACAGCCCCCAGGTGCTGGCTAGCCGCAGCAGCCGGCCACGGGGGAGCACACACACCTGCGGGTGTCCCCAGGCCGCACACACGGACTGCCCCGCGCTTCCCGGCATTGCAAATAGGCCCCCCGGGAAGCCCCGCCCGCCCTAGGGGCTTGTCGGGTGGGGCCGACGCACGGTGGGTGAGTGGGGAGGGCTGCTGCTGGCACACACCCACTCCTGAAGCCCACTGGGGCGGTCCAAGGGCGAGGAGCTCGGAGCTCGGTCAGGGCTGTCCCAGCAGAACTTTTTGAGGGTGGACGGACACGCCCGCGGGCAATCAGGTGTTGCGGGCAGGCCCCGGGGGCAGGCCCTGCTGAGTCCCCGAGCGCCACCTGGGTTCCTGCCACCACCCTTGGGCCGGGATGAGGTGCCACCTTGTGCGTAGAAGCCCTGCACACAGGCAAGAAGCCCCCAGGCCCGCGGCGCACCCGACCCTGGAGCCCCCTGGCCAGCTGCAGCCACAGGGTACGGGGGTTCTGAGTTGGCAGGCCCCATTCCCGAAGCATCCACGGGCACTTCCCGAAGGGCTGACACCTGCTGCGCCTCAGCAGCCAGCCAACCTCCCTCCCTCTGGTCGGGCACTGCACGCCACACAGCCACTTGTGTCCCCTGTGTCCCTCCCTGGAGGCCGCAGCGCGTTTTGGGTTTTGGCGCGGACGGGCCCCTCTCGGCTTCCGTAGTCCATTTGCCCCCGGAGCCTGCCAGACCCCTGGCTCTAGGAGGCTGCCCAGGGGCGCTGCCAACAGCCCCCAGGTGCTGGCTAGCCGCAGCAGCCGGCCACGGGGGAGCACACACACCTGCGGGTGTCCCCAGGCCGCACACACGGACTGCCCCGCGCTTCCCGGCGTTGCAAATAGGTCCCCCGGGAAGCCCCGCCGTCCCTAGGGGCTTGTCGGGCGGGGCCGACGCACGGTGGGTGAGTGGGGAGGGCTGCTGCTGGCACACACCCACTCCTGAAGCCCACTGGGGCGGTCCAAGGGCGAGGAGCTCGGAGCTCGGTCAGGGCTGTCCCAGCAGAACTTTTTGAGGGTGGACGGACACGCCCGCGGGCAATCAGGTGTTGCGGGCAGGCCCCGGGGGCAGGCCCTGCTGAGTCCCCGAGCGCCACCTGGGTTCCTGCCACCACCCTTGGGCCGGGATGAGGTGCCACCTTGTGCGTAGAAGCCCTGCACACAGGCAAGAAGCCCCCCAGGCCCGCAGCGCACCCGACCCTGGAGCCCCCTGGCCGGCTGCAACCCCAGGGAACGGGGGTTCTGAGTTGGCAGGCCCCATTCCCGAAGCATCCACGGGCACTTCCCGAAGGGCTGACACCTGCTGCGCCTCAGCAGCCAGCCAACCTCCCTCCCTCTGGTCGGGCACTGCACGCCACACAGCCACTTGTGTCCCCTGTGTCCCTCCCTGGAGGCCGCAGCGCGTTTTGGGTTTTGGCGCGGACGGGCCCCTCTCGGCTTCCGTAGTCCATTTGCCCCCGGAGCCTGCCAGACCCCTGGCTCTAGGAGGCTGCCCAGGGGCGCTGCCAACAGCCCCCAGGTGCTGGCTAGCCGCAGCAGCCGGCCACGGGGGAGCACACACACCTGCGGGTGTCCCCAGGCCGCACACACGGACTGCCCCGCGCTTCCCGGCGTTGCAAATAGGTCCCCCGGGAAGCCCCGCCGTCCCTAGGGGCTTGTCGGGCGGGGCCGACGCACGGTGGGTGAGTGGGGAGGGCTGCTGCTGGCACACACCCACTCCTGAAGCCCACTGGGGCGGTCCAAGGGCGAGGAGCTCGGAGCTCGGTCAGGGCTGTCCCAGCAGAACTTTTTGAGGGTGGACGGACACGCCCGCGGGCAATCAGGTGTTGCGGGCAGGCCCCGGGGGCAGGCCCTGCTGAGTCCCCGAGCGCCACCTGGGTTCCTGCCACCACCCTTGGGCCGGGATGAGGTGCCACCTTGTGCGTAGAAGCCCTGCACACAGGCAAGAAGCCCCCCAGGCCCGCGGCGCACCCGACCCTGGAGCCCCCTGGCCGGATGCAGCCACAGGGAACGGGGGTTCTGAGTTGGCAGGCCCCATTCCCGAAGCATCCACGGGCACTTCCCGAAGGGCTGACACCTGCTGCGCCTCAGCAGCCAGCCAACCTCCCTCCCTCTGGTCGGGCACTGCACGCCACACAGCCACTTGTGTCCCCTGTGTCCCTCCCTGGAGGCCGCAGCGCGTTTTCGGTTTTGGCGCGGACGGGCCCCTCTCGGCTTCCGTAGTCCATTTGCCCCCGGAGCCTGCCAGACCCCTGGCTCTAGGAGGCTGCCCAGGGGCGCTGCCAACAGCCCCCAGGTGCTGGCTAGCCTCAGCAGCCGGCCACGGGGGAGCACACACACCTGCGGGTGTCCCCAGGCCGCACACACGGACTGCCCCGCACTTCCCGGCATTGCAAATAGGCCCCCCGGGAAGCCCCGCCCGCCCTAGGGGCTTGTCGGGTGGGGCCGACGCACGGTGGGTGAGTGGGGAGGGCTGCTGCTGGCACACACCCACTCCTGAAGCCCACTGGGGCGGTCCAAGGGCGAGGAGCTCGGAGCTCGGTCAGGGCTGTCCCAGCAGAAGTTTTTGAGGGTGGACGGACACGCCCGCGGGCAATCAGGTGTTGCGGGCAGGCCCCGGGGGCAGGCCCTGCTGAGTCCCCGAGCGCCACCTGGGTTCCTGCCACCACCCTTGGGCCGGGATGAGGTGCCACCTTGTGCGTAGAAGCCCTGCACACAGGCAAGAAGCCCCCAGGCCCGCGGCGCACCCGACCCTGGAGCCCCCTGGCCGGCTGCAGCCACAGGGAACGGGGGTTCTGAGTTGGCAGGCCCCATTCCCGAAGCATCCACGGGCACTTCCCGAAGGGCTGACACCTGCTGCGCCTCAGCAGCCAGCCAACCTCCCTCCCTCTGGTCGGGCACTGCACGCCACACAGCCACTTGTGTCCCCTGTGTCCCTCCCTGGAGGCCGCAGCGCGTTTTGGGTTTTGGCGCGGACGGGCCCCTCTCGGCTTCCGTAGTCCATTTGCCCCCGGAGCCTGCCAGACCCCTGGCTCTAGGAGGCTGCCCAGGGGCGCTGCCAACAGCCCCCAGGTGCTGGCTAGCCGCAGCAGCCGGCCACGGGGGAGCACACACACCTGCGGGTGTCCCCAGGCCGCACACACGGACTGCCCCGCGCTTCCCGGCATTGCAAATAGGCCCCCCGGGAAGCCCCGCCCGCCCTAGGGGCTTGTCGGGTGGGGCCGACGCACGGTGGGTGAGTGGGGAGGGCTGCTGCTGGCACACACCCACTCCTGAAGCCCACTGGGGCGGTCCAAGGGCGATGAGCTCGGAGCTCTGTCAGGGCTGTCCCAGCAGACGTTTTTGAGGGTGGACGGACATGCCCGCGGGCAATCAGGTGTTGCGGGCAGGCCCCGGGGGCAGGCCCTGCTGAGTCCCCGAGCGCCACCTGGGTTCCTGCCGCCACCCTTGGGCCGGGATGAGGTGCCACCTTGTGCGTAGAAGCCCTGCACAGAGGCAAGAAGCCCCCCAGGCCCGCGGCGCACCCGACCCTGGAGCCCCCTGGCCGGATGCAGCCACAGGGAACGGGGGTTCTGAGTTGGCAGGCCCCATTCCCGAAGCATCCACGGGCACTTCCCGAAGGGCTGACACCTGCTGCGCTTCAGCAGCCAGCCAACCTCCCTCCCTCTGGTCGGGCACTGCACGCCACACAGCCACTTGTGTCCCCTGTGTCCCTCCCTGGAGGCCGCAGCGCGTTTTGGGTTTTGGCGCGGACGGGCCCCTCTCGGCTTCCGTAGTCCATTTGCCCCCGGAGCCTGCCAGACCCCTGGCTCTAGGAGGCTGCCCAGGGGCGCTGCCAACAGCCCCCAGGTGCTGGCTAGCCGCAGCAGCCGGCCACAGGGGAGCACACACACCTGCGGGTGTCCCCAGGCCGCACACACGGACTGCCCCGCGCTTCCCGGTGTTGCAAATAGGTCCCCCGGGAAGCCCCGCCGTCCCTAGGGGCTTGTCGGGCGGGGCCGACGCACGGTGGGTGAGTGGGGAGGGCTGCTGCTGGCACACACCCACTCCTGAAGCCCACTGGGGCGGTCCAAGGGCGAGGAGCTCGGAGCTCGGTCAGGGCTGTCCCAGCAGAACTTTTTGAGGGTGGACGGACACGCCCGCGGGCAATCAGGTGTTGCGGGCAGGCCCCGGGGGCAGGCCCTGCTGAGTCCCCGAGCGCCACCTGGGTTCCTGCCACCACCCTTGGGCCGGGATGAGGTGCCACCTTGTGCGTAGAAGCCCTGCACACAGGCAAGAAGCCCCCCAGGCCCGCGGCGCACCCGACCCTGGAGCCCCCTGGCCGGCTGCAGCCACAGGGAACGGGGCTTCTGAGTTGGCAGGCCCCATTCCCGAAGCATCCACGGGCACTTCCCGAAGGGCTGACACCTGCTGCGCCTCAGCAGCCAGCCAACCTCCCTCCCTCTGGTCGGGCACTGCAAGCCACACAGCCACTTGTGTCCCCTGTGTCCCTCCCTGGAGGCCGCAGCGCGTTTTGGGTTTTGGCGCGGACGGGCCCCTCTCGGCTTCCGTAGTCCATTTGCCCCCGGAGCCTGCCAGACCCCTGGCTCTAGGAGGCTGCCCAGGGGCGCTGCCAACAGCCCCCAGGTGCTGGCTAGCCGCAGCAGCCGGCCACGGGGGAGCACACACACCTGCGGGTGTCCCCAGGCCGCACACACGGACTGCCCCGCGCTTCCCGGCGTTGCAAATAGGTCCCCCGGGAAGCCCCGCCGTCCCTAGGGGCTTGTTGGGCGGGGCCGACGCACGGTGGGTGAGTGGGGAGGGCTGCTGCTGGCACACACCCACTCCTGAAGCCCACTGGGGCGGTCCAAGGGCGAGGAGCTCGGAGCTCGGTCAGGGCTGTCCCAGCAGAACTTTTTGAGGGTGGACAGACACGCCCGCGGGCAATCAGGTGTTGCGGGCAGGCCCCGGGGGCAGGCCCTGCTGAGTCCCCGAGCGCCACCTGGGTTCCTGCCACCACCCTTGGGCCGGGATGAGGTGCCACCTTGTGCGTAGAAGCCCTGCACACAGGCAAGAAGCCCCCCAGGCCCGCGGCGCACCCGACCCTGGAGCCCCCTGGCCGGATGCAGCCACAGGGAACGGGGGTTCTGAGTTGGCAGGCCCCATTCCCGAAGCATCCACGGGCACTTCCCGAAGGGCTGACACCTGCTGCGCCTCAGCAGCCAGCCAACCTCCCTCCCTCTGGTCGGGCACTGCAAGCCACACAGCCACTTGTGTCCCCTGTGTCCCTCCCTGGAGGCCGCAGCGCGTTTTGGGTTTTGGCGCGGACGGGCCCCTCTCGGCTTCCGTAGTCCATTTGCCCCCGGAGCCTGCCAGACCCCTGGCTCTAGGAGGCTGCCCAGGGGCGCTGCCAACAGCCCCCAGGTGCTGGCTAGCCGCAGCGGCCGGCCAGGGGGGAGCACACACACCTGCGGGTGTCCCCAGGCCGCACACACGGACTGCCCCGCGCTTCCCGGCGTTGCAAATAGGCCCCCCGGGAAGCCCCGCCCGCCCTAGGGGCTTGTCGGGTGGGGCCGACGCACGGTGGGTGAGTGGGGAGGGCTGCTGCTGGCACACACCCACTCCTGAAGCCCACTGGGGCGGTCCAAGGGCGAGGAGCTCGGAGCTCGGTCAGGGCTGTCCCAGCAGAACTTTTTGAGGGTGGACGGACACGCCCGCGAGCAATCAGGTGTTGCGGGCAGGCCCCGGGGGCAGGCCCTGCTGAGTCCCCGAGCGCCACCTGGGTTCCTGCCACCACCCTTGGGCCGGGATGAGGTGCCACCTTGTGCGTAGAAGCCCTGCACACAGGCAAGAAGCCCCCCAGGCCCGCGGCGCACCCGACCCTGGAGCCCCCTGGCCGGATGCAGCCACAGGGAACGGGGGTTCTGAGTTGGCAGGCCCCATTCCCGAAGCATCCACGGGCACTTCCCGAAGGGCTGACACCTGCTGCGCCTCAGCAGCCAGCCAACCTCCCTCCCTCTGGTCGGGCACTGCACGCCACACAGCCACTTGTGTCCCCTGTGTCCCTCCCTGGAGGCCGCAGCGCGTTTTGGGTTTTGGCGCGGACGGGCCCCTCTCGGCTTCCGTAGTCCATTTGCCCCCGGAGCCTGCCAGACCCCTGGCTCTAGGAGGCTGCCCAGGGGCGCTGCCAACAGCCCCCAGGTGCTGGCTAGCCGCAGCAGCCGGCCACAGGGGAGCACACACACCTGCGGGTGTCCCCAGGCCGCACACACGGACTGCCCCGCGCTTCCCGGCGTTGCAAATAGGTCCCCCGGGAAGCCCCGCCCGCCCTAGGGGCTTGTCGGGCGGGGCCGACGCACGGTGGGTGAGTGGGGAGGGCTGCTGCTGGCACACACCCACTCCTGAAGCCCACTGGGGCGGTCCAAGGGCGAGGAGCTCGGAGCTCGGTCAGGGCTGTCCCAGCAGAACTTTTTGAGGGTGGACGGACACGCCCGCGGGCAATCAGGTGTTGCGGGCAGGCCCCGGGGGCAGGCCCTGCTGAGTCCCCGAGCGCCACCTGGGTTCCTGCCACCACCCTTGGGCCGGGATGAGGTGCCACCTTGTGCGTAGAAGCCCTGCACACAGGCAAGAAGCCCCCCAGGCCCGCGGCGCACCCGACCCTGGAGCCCCCTGGCCGGATGCAGCCACAGGGAACGGGGGTTCTGAGTTGGCAGGCCCCATTCCCGAAGCATCCACGGGCACTTCCCGAAGGGCTGACACCTGCTGCGCCTCAGCAGCCAGCCAACCTCCCTCCCTCTGGTCGGGCACTGCACGCCACACAGCCACTTGTGTCCCCTGTGTCCCTCCCTGGAGGCCGCAGCGCGTTTTGGGTTTTGGCGCGGACGGGCCCCTCTCGGCTTCCGTAGTCCATTTGCCCCCGGAGCCTGCCAGACCCCTGGCTCTAGGAGGCTGCCCAGGGGCGCTGCCAACAGCCCCCAGGTGCTGGCTAGCCGCAGCAGCCGGCCACGGGGGAGCACACACACCTGCGGGTGTCCCCAGGCCGCACACACGGACTGCCCCGCGCTTCCCGGCATTGCAAATAGGCCCCCCGGGAAGCCCCGCCCGCCCTAGGGGCTTGTCGGGTGGGGCCGACGCACGGTGGGTGAGTGGGGAGGGCTGCTGCTGGCACACACCCACTCCTGAAGCCCACTGGGGCGGTCCAAGGGCGATGAGCTCGGAGCTCGGTCAGGGCTGTCCCAGCAGAACTTTTTGAGGGTGGACGGACACGCCCGCGGGCAATCAGGTGTTGCGGGCAGGCCCCGGGGGCAGGCCCTGCTGAGTCCCCGAGCGCCACCTGGGTTCCTGCCACCACCCTTGGGCCGGGATGAGGTGCCACCTTGTGCGTAGAAGCCCTGCACACAGGCAAGAAGCCCCCAGGCCCGCGGCGCACCCGACCCTGGAGCCCCCTGGCCAGCTGCAGCCACAGGGAACGGGGGTTCTGAGTTGGCAGGCCCCATTCCCGAAGCATCCACGGGCACTTCCCGAAGGGCTGACACCTGCTGCGCCTCAGCAGCCAGCCAACCTCCCTCCCTCTGGTCGGGCACTGCACGCCACACAGCCACTTGTGTCCCCTGTGTCCCTCCCTGGAGGCCGCAGCGCGTTTTGGGTTTTGGCGCGGACGGGCCCCTCTCGGCTTCCGTAGTCCATTTGCCCCCGGAGCCTGCCAGACCCCTGGCTCTAGGAGGCTGCCCAGGGGCGCTGCCAACAGCCCCCAGGTGCTGGCTAGCCGCAGCAGCCGGCCACGGGGGAGCACACACACCTGCGGGTGTCCCCAGGCCGCACACTCGGACTGCCCCGCGCTTCCCGGCGTTGCAAATAGGTCCCCCGGGAAGCCCCGCCGTCCCTAGGGGATTGTCGGGCGGGGCCGACGCACGGTGGGTGAGTAGCGAGGGCTGCTGCTGCCACACACCCACTCCTGAAGCCCACTGGGGCGGTCCAAGGGCGAGGAGCTCGGAGCTCGGTCAGGGCTGTCCCAGCAGAAATTTTTGAGGGTGGACGGACACGCCCGCGGGCAATCAGGTGTTGCGGGCAGGCCCCGGGGGCAGGCCCTGCTGAGTCCCCGAGCGCCACCTGGGTTCCTGCCACCACCCTTGGGCCGGGATGAGGTGCCACCTTGTGCGTAGAAGCCCTGCACACAGGCAAGAAGCCCCCCAGGCCCGCGGCGCACCCGACCCTGGAGCCCCCTGGCCGGATGCAGCCACAGGGAACGGGGGTTCTGAGTTGGCAGGCCCCATTCCCGAAGCATCCACGGGCACTTCCCGAAGGGCTGACACCTGCTGCGCCTCAGCAGCCAGCCAACCTCCCTCCCTCTGGTCGGGCACTGCAAGCCACACAGCCACTTGTGTCCCCTGTGTCCCTCCCTGGAGGCCGCAGCGCGTTTTGGGTTTTGGCGCGGACGGGCCCCTCTCGGCTTCCGTAGTCCATTTGCCCCCGGAGCCTGCCAGACCCCTGGCTCTAGGAGGCTGCCCAGGGGCGCTGCCAACAGCCCCCAGGTGCTGGCTAGCCGCAGCGGCCAGCCACGGTGGAGCACACATACCTGCGGGTGTCCCCAGGCCGCACACACGGACTGCCCCGCGCTTCCCGGCGTTGCAAATAGGTTCCCCGGGAAGCCCCGCCATCCCTAGGGGCTTGTCGGGCGGGGCCGACGCACGGTGGGTGAGTGGGGAGGGCTGCTGCTGGCACACACCCACTCCTGAAGCCCACTGGGGCGGTCCAAGGGCGAGGAGCTCGGAGCTCGGTCAGGGCTGTCCCAGCAGAACTTTTTGAGGGTGGACGGACACGCCCGCGGGCAATCAGGTGTTGCGGGCAGGCCCCGGGGGCAGGCCCTGCTGAGTCCCCGAGCGCCACCTGGGTTCCTGCCACCACCCTTGGGCCGGGATGAGGTGCCACCTTGTGCGTAGAAGCCCTGCACACAGGCAAGAAGCCCCCCAGGCCCGCGGCGCACCCGACCCTGGAGCCCCCTGGCCGGATGCAGCCACAGGGAACGGGGCTTCTGAGTTGGCAGGCCCCATTCCCGAAGCATCCACGGGCACTTCCCGAAGGGCTGACACCTGCTGCGCCTCAGCAGCCAGCCAACCTCCCTCCCTCTGGTCGGGCACTGCACGCCACACAGCCACTTGTGTCCCCTGTGTCCCTCCCTGGAGGCCGCAGCGCGTTTTCGGTTTTGGCGCGGACGGGCCCCTCTCGGCTTCCGTAGTCCATTTGCCCCCGGAGCCTGCCAGACCCCTGGCTCTAGGAGGCTGCCCAGGGGCGCTGCAAACAGCCCCCAGGTGCTGGCTAGCCTCAGCAGCCGGACATGGGGGAGCACACACACCTGCGGGTGTCCCCAGGCCGCACACACGGACTGCCCTGCACTTCCCGGCATTGCAAATAGGCCCCCCGGGAAGCCCCGCCCGCCCTAGGGGCTTGTCGGGTGGGGCCGACGCACGGTGGGTGAGTGGGGAGGGCTGCTGCTGGCACACACCCACTCCTGAAGCCCACTGGGGCGGTCCAAGGGCGATGAGCTCGGAGCTCGGTCAGGGCTGTCCCAGCAGAACTTTTTGAGGGTGGACGGACACGCCCGCGGGCAATCAGGTGTTGCGGGCAGGCCCCGGGGGCAGGCCCTGCTGAGTCCCCGAGCGCCACCTGGGTTCCTGCCACCACCCTTGGGCCGGGATGAGGTGCCACCTTGTGCGTAGAAGCCCTGCACACAGGCAAGAAGCCCCCCAGGCCCGCGGCGCACCCGACCCTGGAGCCCCCTGGCCGGATGCAGCCACAGGGAACGGGGGTTCTGAGTTGGCAGGCCCCATTCCCGAAGCATCCACGGGCACTTCCCGAAGGGCTGACACCTGCTGCGCCTCAGCAGCCAGCCAACCTCCCTCCCTCTGGTCGGGCACTGCAAGCCACACAGCCACTTGTGTCCCCTGTGTCCCTCCCTGGAGGCCGCAGCGCATTTTGGGTTTTGGCGCGGACGGGCCCCTCTCGGCTTCCGTAGTCCATTTGCCCCCGGAGCCTGCCAGACCCCTGGCTCTAGGAGGCTGCCCAGGGGCGCTGCCAACAGCCCCCAGGTGCTGGCTAGCCGCAGCGGCCGGCCACGGGGGAGCACACACACCTGCGGGTGTCCCCAGGCCGCACACACGGACTGCCCCGCGCTTCCCGGCATTGCAAATAGGCCCCCCGGGAAGCCCCGCCCGCCCTAGGGGCTTGTCGGGTGGGGCCGACGCACGGTGGGTGAGTGGGGAGGGCTGCTGCTGGCACACACCCACTCCTGAAGCCCACTGGGGCAGTCCAAGGGCGAGGAGCTCGGAGCTCGGTCAGGGCTGTCCCAGCAGAACTTTTTGAGGGTGTTCAGACACGCCCGCGGGCAATCAGGTGTTGCGGGCAGGCCCCGGGGGCAGGCCCTGCTGAGTCCCCGAGCGCCACCTGGGTTCCTGCCACCACCCTTGGGCCGGGATGAGGTGCCACCTTGTGCGTAGAAGCCCTGCACACAGGCAAGAAGCCCCCCAGGCCCGCGGCGCACCCGACCCTGGAGCCCCCTGGCCGGCTGCAGCCACAGGGAACGGGGGTTCTGAGTTGGCAGGCCCCATTCCCGAAGCATCCACGGGCACTTCCCGAAGGGCTGACACCTGCTGCGCCTCAGCAGCCAGCCAACCTCCCTCCCTCTGGTCGGGCACTGCAAGCCACACAGCCACTTGTGTCCCCTGTGTCCCTCCCTGGAGGCCGCAGCGCGTTTTGGGTTTTGGCGCGGACGGGCCCCTCTCGGCTTCCGTAGTCCATTTGCCCCCGGAGCCTGCCAGACCCCTGGCTCTAGGAGGCTGCCCAGGGGCGCTGCCAACAGCCCCCAGGTGCTGGCTAGCCGCAGCGGCCGGCCAGGGGGGAACACACACACCTGCGGTTGTCCCCAGGCCGCACACACGGACTCCCCCCCGCTTCCCGGCGTTGCAAATAGGCCCCCCGGGAAGCCCCGCCCGCCCAAGGGGCTTGTCGGGTGGGGCCGACGCACGGTGGGTGAGTGGGGAGGGCTGCTGCTGGCACACACCCACTCCTGAAGCCCACTGGGGCGGTCCAAGGGCGAGGAGCTCGGAGCTCGGTCAGGGCTGTCCCAGCAGAAGTTTTTGAGGGTGGACGGACACGCCCGCGGGCAATCAGGTGTTGCGGGCAGGCCCCGGGGGCAGGCCCTGCTGAGTCCCCGAGCGCCACCTGGGTTCCTGCCACCACCCTTGGGCCGGGATGAGGTGCCACCTTGTGCGTAGAAGCCCTGCACACAGGCAAGAAGCCCCCCAGGCCCGCGGCGCACCCGACCCTGGAGCCCCCTGGCCGGATGCAGCCACAGGGAACGGGGGTTCTTTGTTGGCAGGCCCCATTCCCGAAGCATCCACGGGCACTTCCCGAAGGGCTGACACCTGCTGCGCCTCAGCAGCCAGCCAACCTCCCTCCCTCTGGTCGGGCACTGCACGCCACACAGCCACTTGTGTCCCCTGTGTCCCTCCCTGGAGGCCGCAGCGCGTTTTGGGTTTTGGCGCGGACGGGCCCCTCTCGGCTTCCGTAGTCCATTTGCCCCCGGAGCCTGCCAGACCCCTGGCTCTAGGAGGCTGCCCAGGGGCGCTGCCAACAGCCCCCAGGTGCTGGCTAGCCGCAGCGGCCGGCCACGGGGGAGCACACACACCTGCGGGTGTCCCCAGGCCGCACACACGGACTGCCCCGCGCTTCCCGGCATTGCAAATAGGCCCGCGGGAAGCCCCGCCCGCCCTAGGGGCTTGTCGGGTGGGGCCGACGCACGGTGGGTGAGTGGGGAGGGCTGCTGCTGGCACACACCCACTCCTGAAGCCCACTGGGGCGGTCCAAGGGCGATGAGCTCAGAGCTCGGTCAGGGCTGTCCCAGCAGAACTTTTTGAGGGTGGACGGACACGCCCGCGGGCAATCAGGTGTTGCGGGCAGGCCCCGGGGGCAGGCCCTGCTGAGTCCCCGAGCGCCACCTGGGTTCCTGCCACCACCCTTGGGCCGGGATGAGGTGCCACCTTGTGCGTAGAAGCCCTGCACACAGGCAAGAAGCCCCCAGGCCCGCGGCGCACCCGACCCTGGAGCCCCCTGGCCAGCTTCAGCCACAGGGAACGGGGGTTCTGAGTTGGCAGGCCCCATTCCCGAAGCATCCACGGGCACTTCCCGAAGGGCTGACACCTGCTGCGCCTCAGCAGCCAGCCAACCTCCCTCCCTCTGGTCGGGCACTGCACGCCACACAGCCACTTGTGTCCCCTGTGTCCCTCCCTGGAGGCCGCAGCGCGTTTTGGGTTTTGGCGCGGACGGGCCCCTCTCGGCTTCCGTAGTCCATTTGCCCCCGGAGCCTGCCAGACCCCTGGCTCTAGGAGGCTGCCCAGGGGCGCTGCCAACAGCCCCCAGGTGCTGGCTAGCCGCAGCAGCCGGCCACGGGGGAGCACACACACCTGCGGGTGTCCCCAGGCCGCACACTCGGACTGCCCCGCGCTTCCCGGCGTTGCAAATAGGTCCCCCGGGAAGCCCCGCCGTCCCTAGGGGCTTGTCGGGCGGGGCCGACGCACGGTGGGTGAATAGGGAGGGCTGCTGCTGGCACACACCCACTCCTGAAGCCCACTGGGGCGGTCCAAGGGCGAGGAGCTCGGAGCTCGGTCAGGGCTGTCCCAGCAGAAGTTTTTGAGGGTGGACGGACACGCCCGCGGGCAATCAGGTGTTGCGGGCAGGCCCCGGGGGCAGGCCCTGCTGAGTCCCCGAGCGCCACCTGGGTTCCTGCCACCACCCTTGGGCCGGGATGAGGTGCCACCTTGTGCGTAGAAGCCCTGCACACAGGCAAGAAGCCCCCCAGGCCCGCGGCGCACCCGACCCTGGAGCCCCCTGGCCGGATGCAGCCACAGGGAACGGGGGTTCTGAGTTGGCAGGCCCCATTCCCGAAGCATCCACGGGCACTTCCCGAAGGGCTGACACCTGCTGCGCCTCAGCAGCCAGCCAACCTCCCTCCCTCTGGTCGGGCACTGCACGCCACACAGCCACTTGTGTCCCCTGTGTCCCTCCCTGGAGGCCGCAGCGCGTTTTGGGTTTTGGCGCGGACGGGCCCCTCTCGGCTTCCGTAGTCCATTTGCCCCCGGAGCCTGCCAGACCCCTGGCTCTAGGAGGCTGCCCAGGGGCGCTGCCAACAGCCCCCAGGTGCTGGCTAGCCGCAGCAGCCGGCCACGGGGGGAGCACACACACCTGCGGGTGTCCCCAGGCCGCACACACGGACTGCCCCGCGCTACCCGGCGTTGCAATTAGGCCCCCCGGGAAGCCCCGCCCGCCCTAGGGGCTTGTCGGGTGGGGCCGACGCACGGTGGGTGAGTGGGGAGGGCTGCTGCTGGCACACACCCACTCCTGAAGCCCACTGGGGCGGTCCAAGGGCGAGGAGCTCGGAGCTCGGTCAGGGCTGTCCCAGCAGAAGTTTTTGAGGGTGGACGGACACGCCCGCGGGCAATCAGGTGTTGCGGGCAGGCCCCGGGGGCAGGCCCTGCTGAGTCCCCGAGCGCCACCTGGGTTCCTGCCACCACCCTTGGGCCGGGATGAGGTGCCACCTTGTGCGTAGAAGCCCTGCACACAGGAAAGAAGCCCCCCAGGCCCGCGGCGCACCCGACCCTGGAGCCCCCTGGCCGGATGCAGCCACAGGGAACGGGGGTTCTTTGTTGGCAGGCCCCATTCCCGAAGCATCCACGGGCACTTCCCGAAGGGCTGACACCTGCTGCGCCTCAGCAGCCAGCCAACCTCCCTCCCTCTGGTCGGGCACTGCACGCCACACAGCCACTTGTGTCCCCTGTGTCCCTCCCTGGAGGCCGCAGCGCGTTTTGGGTTTTGGCGCGGACGGGCCCCTCTCGGCTTCCGTAGTCCATTTGCCCCCGGAGCCTGCCAGACCCCTGGCTCTAGGAGGCTGCCCAGGGGCGCTGCCAACAGCCCCCAGGTGCTGGCTAGCCGCAGCGGCCGGCCACGGGGGAGCACACACACCTGCGGGTGTCCCCAGGCCGCACACACGGACTGCCCCGCGCTTCCCGGCATTGCAAATAGGCCCGCGGGAAGCCCCGCCCGCCCTAGGGGCTTGTCGGGTGGGGCCGACGCACGGTGGGTGAGTGGGGAGGGCTGCTGCTGGCACACACCCACTCCTGAAGCCCACTGGGGCGGTCCAAGGGCGATGAGCTCAGAGCTCGGTCAGGGCTGTCCCAGCAGAACTTTTTGAAGGTGGACGGACACGCCCGCGGGCAATCAGGTGTTGCGGGCAGGCCCCGGGGGCAGGCCCTGCTGAGTCCCCGAGCGCCACCTGGGTTCCTGCCACCACCCTTGGGCCGGGATGAGGTGCCACCTTGTGCGTAGAAGCCCTGCACACAGGCAAGAAGCCCCCAGGCCCGCGGCGCACCCGACCCTGGAGCCCCCTGGCCAGCTTCAGCCACAGGGAACGGGGGTTCTGAGTTGGCAGGCCCCATTCCCGAAGCATCCACAGGCACTTCCCGAAGGGCTGACACCTGCTGCGCCTCAGCAGCCAGCCAACCTCCCTCCCTCTGGTCGGGCACTGCACGCCACACAGCCACTTGTGTCCCCTGTGTCCCTCCCTGGAGGCCGCAGCGCGTTTTGGGTTTTGGCGCGGACGGGCCCCTCTCGGCTTCCGTAGTCCATTTGCCCCCGGAGCCTGCCAGACCCCTGGCTCTAGGAGGCTGCCCAGGGGCGCTGCCAACAGCCCCCAGGTGCTGGCTAGCCACAGCAGCCGGCCACGGGGGAGCACACACACCTGCGGGTGTCCCCAGGCCGCACACTCGGACTGCCCCGCGCTTCCCGGCGTTGCAAATAGGTCCCCCGGGAAGCCCCGCCGTCCCTAGGGGCTTGTCGGGTGGGGCCGACGCACGGTGGGTGAGTGGGGAGGGCTGCTGCTGGCACACACCCACTCCTGAAGCCCACTGGGGCGGTCCAAGGGCGATGAGCTCAGAGCTCGGTCAGGGCTGTCCCAGCAGAACTTTTTGAAGGTGGATGGACACGCCCGCGGGCAATCAGGTGTTGCGGGCAGGCCCCGGGGGCAGGCCCTGCTGAGTCCCCGAGCGCCACCTGGGTTCCTGCCACCACCCTTGGGCCGGGATGAGGTGCCACCTTGTGCGTAGAAGCCCTGCACACAGGAAAGAAGCCCCCCAGGCCCGCGGCGCACCCGACCCTGGAGCCCCCTGGCCGGATGCAGCCACAGGGAACGGGGGTTCTTTGTTGGCAGGCCCCATTCCCGAAGCATCCACGGGCACTTCCCGAAGGGCTGACACCTGCTGCGCCTCAGCAGCCAGCCAACCTCCCTCCCTCTGGTCGGGCACTGCACGCCACACAGCCACTTGTGTCCCCTGTGTCCCTCCCTGGAGGCCGCAGCGCGTTTTGGGTTTTGGCGCGGACGGGCCCCTCTCGGCTTCCGTAGTCCATTTGCCCCCGGAGCCTGCCAGACCCCTGGCTCTAGGAGGCTGCCCAGGGGCGCTGCCAACAGCCCCCAGGTGCTGGCTAGCCGCAGCAGCCGGCCACGGGGGGAGCACACACACCTGCGGGTGTCCCCAGGCCGCACACACGGACTGCCCCGCGCTACCCGGCGTTGCAATTAGGCCCCCCGGGAAGCCCCGCCCGCCCTAGGGGCTTGTTGGGCGGGGCCGACGCACGGTGGGTGAGTGGGGAGGGCTGCTGCTGGCACACACCCACTCCTGAAGCCCACTGGGGCGGTCCAAGGGCGAGGAGCTCGGAGCTCGGTCAGGGCTGTCCCAGCAGAAGTTTTTGAGGGTGGACGGACACGCCCGCGGGCAATCAGGTGTTGCGGGCAGGCCCCGGGGGCAGGCCCTGCTGAGTCCCCGAGCGCCACCTGGGTTCCTGCCACCACCCTTGGGCCGGGATGAGGTGCCACCTTGTGCGTAGAAGCCCTGCACACAGGCAAGAAGCCCCCCAGGCCCGCGGCGCACCCGACCCTGGAGCCCCCTGGCCGGCTGCAGCCACAGGGCACGGGGGTTCTGAGTTGGCAGGCCCCATTCCCGAAGCATCCACGGGCACTTCCCGAAGGGCTGACACCTGCTGCGCCTCAGCAGCCAGCCAACCTCCCTCCCTCTGGTCGGGCACTGCAAGCCACACAGCCACTTGTGTCCCCTGTGTCCCTCCCTGGAGGCCGCAGCGCGTTTTGGGTTTTGGCGCGGACGGGCCCCTCTCGGCTTCCGTAGTCCATTTGCTCCCGGAGCCTGCCAGACCCCTGGCTCTAGGAGGCTGCCCAGGGGCGCTGCCAACAGCCCCCAGGTGCTGGCTAGCCGCAGCGGCCGGCCACGGGGGAGCACACACACCTGCGGGTGTCCCCAGGCCGCACACACGGACTGCCCCGCGCTTCCCGGCATTGCAAATAGGTCCCCCGGGAAGCCCCGCCCGCCCTAGGAGCTTGTCGGGCGGGGCCGACGCACGGTGGGTGAGTGGGGAGGGCTGCTGCTGGCACACACCCACTCCTGAAGCCCACTGGGGCGGTCCAAGGGCGAGGAGCTCGGAGCTCGGTCAGGGCTGTCCCAGCAGAACTTTTTGAGGGTGGACGGACACGCCCGCGGGCAATCAGGTGTTGCGGGCAGGCCCCGGGGGCAGGCCCTGCTGAGTCCCCGAGCGCCACCTGGGTTCCTGCCACCACCCTTGGGCCGGGATGAGGTGCCACCTTGTGCGTAGAAGCCCTGCACACAGGCAAGAAGCCCCCCAGGCCCGCGGCGCACCCGACCCTGGAGCCCCCTGGCCGGATGCAGCCACAGGGAACGGGGGTTCTGAGTTGGCAGGCCCCATTCCCGAAGCATCCACGGGCACTTCCCGAAGGGCTGACACCTGCTGCGCCTCAGCAGCCAGCCAACCTCCCTCCCTCTGGTCGGGCACTGCACGCCACACAGCCACTTGTGTCCCCTGTGTCCCTCCCTGGAGGCCGCAGCGCGTTTTGGGTTTTGGCGCGGACGGGCCCCTCTCGGCTTCCGTAGTCCATTTGCCCCCGGAGCCTGCCAGACCCCTGGCTCTAGGAGGCTGCCCAGGGGTGCTGCCAACAGCCCCCAGGTGCTGGCTAGCCGCCTCGGCCGGCCAGGGGGGAGCACACACACCTGCGGGTGTCCCCAGGCCGCACACACGGACTGCCCCGCGCTCCCCGGCGTTGCAAATAGGCCCCCCGGGAAGCCCCGCCCACCCTAGGGGCTTGTCGGGCGGGGCCGACGCACGGTGGTTGACTGGGGAGGGCTGCTGCTGGCACACACCCACTCCTGAAGCCCACTGGGGCGGTCCAAGAGCGAGGAGCTCGGAGCTCGGTCAGGGCTGTCCCAGCAGAACTTTTTGAGGGTGGACGGACACGCCCGCGGGCAATCAGGTGTTGCGGGCAGGCCCCGGGGGCAGGCCCTGCTGAGTCCCCGAGCGCCACCTGGGTTCCTGCCACCACCCTTGGGCCGGGATGAGGTGCCACCTTGTGCGTAGAAGCCCTGCACACTGCACACAGGCAAGAAGCCCCCCAGGCCCGCGGCGCACCCGACCCTGGAGCCCCCTGGCCGGATGCAGCCACAGGGAACGGGGCTTCTGAGTTGGCAGGCCCCATTCCCGAAGCATCCACGGGCACTTCCCGAAGGGCTGACACCTGCTGCGCCTCAGCAGCCAGCCAACCTCCCTCCCTCTGGTCGGGCACTGCAAGCCACACAGCCACTTGTGTCCCCTGTGTCCCTCCCTGGAGGCCGCAGCGCGTTTTGGGTTTTGGCGCGGACGGGCCCCTCTTGGGTTCCGTAGTCCATTTGCCCCCGGAGCCTGCCAGACCCCTGGCTCTAGGAGGCTGCCCAGGGGCGCTGCCAACAGCCCCCAGGTGCTGGCTAGCCGCCTCGGCCGGCCACGGGGGGAGCACACACACCTGTGTGTGTCCCCGGGCCGCACACACGAACTGCCCCGCGCTTCCCGGCGTTGCAAATAGGCCCCCCGGGAAGCCCCGCCCGCCCTAGGGTCTTGTCGGGTGGGGCCGACGCAAGGTGGTTGACTGGGGAGGGCTGCTGCTGCCACACACCCACTCCTGAAGCCCACTGGGGTGGTCCAAGGGCGAGGAGCTCGGAGCTCGGTCAGGGCTGTCCCAGCAGAACTTTTTGAGGGTGGACGGACACGCCCGCGGGCAATCAGGTGTTGCGGGCAGGCCCCGGGGGCAGGCCCTGCTGAGTCCCCGAGCGCCACCTGGGTTCCTGCCACCACCCTTGGGCCGGGATGAGGTGCCACCTTGTGCGTAGAAGCCCTGCACACAGGCAAGAAGCCCCCCAGGCCCGCGGCGCACCCGACCCTGGAGCCCCCTGGCCGGATGCAGCCACAGGGCACGGGGGTTCTGATTTGGCAGGCCCCATTCCCGAAGCATCCACGGGCACTTCCCGAAGGGCTGACACCTGCTGCGCCTCAGCAGCCAGCCAACCTCCCTCCCTCTGGTCGGGCACTGCAAGCCACACAGCCACTTGTGTTCCCTGTGTCCCTCCCTGGAGGCCGCAGCGCGTTTTGGGTTTTGGCGCGGACGGGCCCCTCTCGGCTTCCGTAGTCCATTTGCCCCCGGAGCCTGCCAGACCCCTGGCTCTAGGAGGCTGCCCAGGGGCGCTGCCAACAGCCCCCAGGTGCTGGCTAGCCGCAGCAGCCGGCCACGGGGGAGCACACACACCTGCGGGTGTCCCCAGGCCGCACACACGGACTGCCCCGCGCTTCCCGGCGTTGCAAATAGGCCCCCCGGGAAGCCCCGCCCGCCCTAGGGGCTTGTCGGGTGGGGCCGACGCACGGTGGGTGAGTGGGGAGGGCTGCTGCTGGCACACACCCACTCCTGAAGCCCACTGGGGCGGTCCAAGGGCGAGGAGCTCGGAGCTCGGTCAGGGCTGTCCCAGCAGAACTTTTTGAGGGTGGACGGACACGCCCGCGGGCAATCAGGTGTTGCGGGCAGGCCCCGGGGGCAGGCCCTGCTGAGTCCCCGAGCGCCACCTGGGTTCCTGCCACCACCCTTGGGCCGGGATGAGGTGCCACCTTGTGCGTAGAAGACCTGCACACAGGCAAGAAGCCCCCCAGGCCCGCGGCGCACCCGACCCTGGAGCCCCCTGGCCGGCTGCAGCCACAGGGCACGGGGGTTCTGAGTTGGCAGGCCCCATTCCCGAAGCATCCACGGGCACTTCCCGAAGGGCTGACACCTGCTGCGCCTCAGCAGCCAGCCAACCTCCCTCCCTCTGGTCGGGCACTGCAAGCCACACAGCCACTTGTGTCCCCTGTGTCCCTCCCTGGAGGCCGCAGCGCGTTTTGGGTTTTGGCGCGGACGGGCCCCTCTCGGCTTCCGTAGTCCATTTGCTCCCGGAGCCTGCCAGACCCCTGGCTCTAGGAGGCTGCCCAGGGGCGCTGCCAACAGCCCCCAGGTGCTGGCTAGCCGCAGCGGCCGGCCACGGGGGAGCACACACACCTGCGGGTGTCCCCAGGCCGCACACACGGACTGCCCCGCGCTTCCCGGCATTGCAAATAGGTCCCCCGGGAAGCCCCGCCCGCCCTAGGAGCTTGTCGGGCGGGGCCGACGCACGGTGGGTGAGTGGGGAGGGCTGCTGCTGGCACACACCCACTCCTGAAGCCCACTGGGGCGGTCCAAGGGCGAGGAGCTCGGAGCTCGGTCAGGGCTGTCCCAGCAGAACTTTTTGAGGGTGGACGGACACGCCCGCGGGCAATCAGGTGTTGCGGGCAGGCCCCGGGGGCAGGCCCTGCTGAGTCCCCGAGCGCCACCTGGGTTCCTGCCACCACCCTTGGGCCGGGATGAGGTGCCACCTTGTGCGTAGAAGCCCTGCACACAGGCAAGAAGCCCCCCAGGCCCGCGGCGCACCCGACCCTGGAGCCCCCTGGCCGGATGCAGCCACAGGGAACGGGGGTTCTGAGTTGGCAGGCCCCATTCCCGAAGCATCCACGGGCACTTCCCGAAGGGCTGACACCTGCTGCGCCTCAGCAGCCAGCCAACCTCCCTCCCTCTGGTCGGGCACTGCAAGCCACACAGCCACTTGTGTCCCCTGTGACCCTCCCTGGAGCCCGCAGCGCGTTTTGGGTTTTGGCGCGGACGGGCCCCTCTCGGCTTCCGTAGTCCATTTGCCCCCGGAGCCTGCCAGACCCCTGGCTCTAGGAGGCTGCCCAGGGGCGCTGCCAACAGTCCCCAGGTGCTGGCTAGCCGCAGCAGCCGGCCACGGGGGAGCACACACACCTGCGGGTGTCCCCAGGCCGCACACACGGACTGCCCCGCGCTTCCCGGCGTTGCAAATAGGCCCCCCCGGGAAGCCCCGCCCGCCCTAGGGGCTTGTCGGGTGGGGCCGACGCACGGTGGGTGAGTGGGGAGGGCTGCTGCTGGCACACACCCACTCCTGAAGCCCACTGGGGCGGTCCAAGGGCGAGGAGCTCGGAGCTCGGTCAGGGCTGTCCCAGCAGAACTTTTTGAGGGTGGACGGACACGCCCGGGGGCAATCAGGTGTTGCGGGCAGGCCCTGGGGGCAGGCCCTGCTGAGTCCCCGAGCGCCACCTGGGTTCCTGCCACCACCCTTGGGCCGGGATGAGGTGCCACCTTGTGCGTAGAAGACCTGCACACAGGCAAGAAGCCCCCCAGGCCCGCGGCGCACCCGACCCTGGAGCCCCCTGGCCGGCTGCAGCCACAGGGAACGGGGGTTCTGAGTTAGCAGGCCCCATTCCCGAAGCATCCACGGGCACTTCCCGAAGGGCTGACACCTGCTGCGCCTCAGCAGCCAGCCAACCTCCCTCCCTCTGGTCGGGCACTGCAAGCCACACAGCCACTTGTGTCCCCTGTGTCCCTCCCTGGAGGCCGCAGCGCGTTTTGGGTTTTGGCGCGGACGGGCCCCTCTCGGCTTCCGTAGTCCATTTGCCCCCGGAGCCTGCCAGACCCCTGGCTCTAGGAGGCTGCCCAGGGGCGCTGCCAACAGCCCCCAGGTGCTGGCTAGCCGCAGCAGCCGGCCACGGGGGAGCACACACACCTGCGGATGTCCCCAGGCCGCACACACGGACTGCCCCGCGCTTCCCGGCATTGCAAATAGGCCCCCTGGGAAGCCCTGCCCGCCCTAGGGGCTTGTCGGGTGGGGCCGACGCACGGTGGGTGAGTGGGGAGGGCTGCTGCTGGCACACACCCACTCCTGAAGCCCACTGGGGTGGTCCAAGGGCGAGGAGCTCGGAGCTCGGTCAGGGCTGTCCCAGCAGAACTTTTTGAGGGTGGACGGACACGCCCGCGGGCAATCAGGTGTTGCGGGCAGGCCCCGGGGGTAGGCCCTGCTGAGTCCCCGAGCGCCACCTGGGTTCCTGCCACCACCCTTGGGCCGGGATGAGGTGCCACCTTGTGCGTAGAAGCCCTGCACACAGGCAAGAAGCCCCCCAGGCCCGCGGCGCACCCGACCCTGGAGCCCCCTGGCCGGCTGCAGCCACAGGGAACGGGGGTTCTGAGTTGGCAGGCCCCATTCCCGAAGCATCCACGGGCACTTCCCGAAGGGCTGACACCTGCTGCGCCTCAGCAGCCAGCCAACCTCCCTCCCTCTGGTCGGGCACTGCACGCCACACAGCCACTTGTGTCCCCTGTGTCCCTCCCTGGAGGCCGCAGCGCGTTTTGGGTTTTGGCGCGGACGGGCCCCTCTCGGCTTCCGTAGTCCATTTGCCCCCGGAGCCTGCCAGACCCCTGGCTCTAGGAGGCTGCCCAGGGGCGCTGCCAACAGCCCCCAGGTGCTGGCTAGCCGCCTCGGCCGGCCAGGGGGGAGCACACACACCTGCGGGTGTCCCCAGGCCGCACACACGGACTGCCCCGCGCTCCCCGGCGTTGCAAATAGGCCCCCCGGGAAGCCCCGCCCGCCCTAGGGGCTTGTCGGGCGGGGCCGACGCACGGTGGTTGACTGGGGAGGGCTGCTGCTGGCACACACCCACTCCTGAAGCCCACTGGGGCGGTCCAAGAGCGAGGAGCTCGGAGCTCGGTCAGGGCTGTCCCAGCAGAAGTTTTTGAGGGTGGACGGACACGCCCGCGGGCAATCAGGTGTTGCGGGCAGGCCCCGGGGGCAGGCCCTGCTGAGTCCCCGAGCGCCACCTGGGTTCCTGCCACCACCCTTGGGCCGGGATGAGGTGCCACCTTGTGCGTAGAAGCCCTGCACACTGCACACAGGCAAGAAGCCCCCCAGGCCCGCGGCGCACCCGACCCTGGAGCCCCCTGGCCGGATGCAGCCACAGGGAACGGGGCTTCTGAGTTGGCAGGCCCCATTCCCGAAGCATCCACGGGCACTTCCCGAAGGGCTGACACCTGCTGCGCCTCAGCAGCCAGCCAACCTCCCTCCCTCTGGTCGGGCACTGCAAGCCACACAGCCACTTGTGTCCCCTGTGTCCCTCCCTGGAGGCCGCAGCGCGTTTTGGGTTTTGGCGCGGATGGGCCCCTCTTGGGTTCCGTAGTCCATTTGCCCCCGGAGCCTGCCAGACCCCTGGCTCTAGGAGGCTGCCCAGGGGCGCTGCCAACAGCCCCCAGGTGCTGGCTAGCCGCCTCGGCCGGCCACGGGGGGAGCACACACACCTGTGTGTGTCCCCGGGCCGCACACACGAACTGCCCCGCGCTTCCCGGCGTTGCAAATAGGCCCCCCGGGAAGCCCCGCCCGCCCTAGGGTCTTGTCGGGTGGGGCCGACGCAAGGTGGTTGACTGGGGAGGGCTGCTGCTGCCACACACCCACTCCTGAAGCCCACTGGGGTGGTCCAAGGGCGAGGAGCTCGGAGCTCGGTCAGGGCTGTCCCAGCAGAACTTTTTGAGGGTGGACGGACACGCCCGCGGGCAATCAGGTGTTGCGGGCAGGCCCCGGGGGCAGGCCCTGCTGAGTCCCCGAGCGCCACCTGGGTTCCTGCCACCACCCTTGGGCCGGGATGAGGTGCCACCTTGTGCGTAGAAGCCCTGCACACAGGCAAGAAGCCCCCCAGGCCCGCGGCGCACCCGACCCTGGAGCCCCCTGGCCGGATGCAGCCACAGGGCACGGGGGTTCTGATTTGGCAGGCCCCATTCCCGAAGCATCCACGGGCACTTCCCGAAGGGCTGACACCTGCTGCGCCTCAGCAGCCAGCCAACCTCCCTCCCTCTGGTCGGGCACTGCAAGCCACACAGCCACTTGTGTTCCCTGTGTCCCTCCCTGGAGGCCGCAGCGCGTTTTGGGTTTTGGCGCGGACGGGCCCCTCTCGGCTTCCGTAGTCCATTTGCCCCCGGAGCCTGCCAGACCCCTGGCTCTAGGAGGCTGCCCAGGGGCGCTGCCAACAGCCCCCAGGTGCTGGCTAGCCGCAGCAGCCGGCCACGGGGGAGCACACACACCTGCGGGTGTCCCCAGGCCGCACACACGGACTGCCCCGCGCTTCCCGGCGTTGCAAATAGGTCCCCCGGGAAGCCCCGCCCGCCCTAGGGGCTTGTCGGGTGGGGCCGACGCACGGTGGGTGAGTGGGGAGGGCTGCTGCTGGCACACACCCACTCCTGAAGCCAACTGGGGCGGTCCAAGGGCGAGGAGCTCGGAGCTCGGTCAGGGCTGTCCCAGCAGAACTTTTTGAGGGTGGACGGACACGCCCGCGGGCAATCAGGTGTTGCGGGCAGGCCCCGGGGGCAGGCCCTGCTGAGTCCCCGAGCACCACCTGGGTTCCTGCCACCACCCTTGGGCCGGGATGAGGTGCCACCTTGTGCGTAGAAGCCCTGCACACAGGCAAGAAGCCCCCCAGGCCCGCGGCGCACCCGACCCTGGAGCTCCCTGGCCGGCTGCAGCCACAGGGAACGGGGGTTCTGAGTTGGCAGGCCCCATTCCCGAAGCATCCACGGGCACTTCCCGAAGGGCTGACACCTGCTGCGCCTCAGCAGCCAGCCAACCTCCCTCCCTCTGGTCGGGCACTGCACGCCACACAGCCACTTGTGTCCCCTGTGTCCCTCCCTGGAGGCCGCAGCGCGTTTTGGATTTTGGCGGGGACGGGCCCCTCTCGGCTTCCGTAGTCCATTTGACCCCGGAGCCTGCCAGACCCCTGGCTCTAGGAGGCTGCCCAGGGGCGCTGCCAACAGCCCCCAGGTGCTGGCTAGCCGCCTCGGCCGGCCACGGGGGAGCACACACACCTGCGGGTGTCCCCAGGCCACACACACGGAGTGCCCCGCGCTTCCCGGCATTGCAAATAGGCCCCCCGGGAAGCCCTGCCCGCCCTAGGGGCTTGTCGGGTGGGGCCGACGCACGGTGGGTGAGTGGGGAGGGCTGCTGCTGGCACACACCCACTCCTGAAGCCCACTGGGGTGGTCCAAGGGCGAGGAGCTCGGAGCTCGGTCAGGGCTGTCCCAGCAGAACTTTTTGAGGGTGGACGGACACGCCCGCGGGCAATCAGGTGTTGCGGGCAGGCCCCGGGGGCAGGCCCTGCTGAGTCCCCGAGCGCCACCTGGGTTCCTGCCACCACCCTTGGGCCGGGATGAGGTGCCACCTTGTGCGTAGAAGCCCTGCACACAGGCAAGAAGCCCCCCAGGCCCGCGGCGCACCCGACCCTGGAGCCCCCAGGCCGGCTGCAGCCACAGGGCACGGGGGTTCTGAGTTGGCAGGCCCCATTCCCGAAGCATCCACGGGCACTTCCCGAAGGGCTGACACCTGCTGCGCCTCAGCAGCCAGCCAACCTCCCTCCCTCTGGTCGGGCACTGCAAGCCACACAGCCACTTGTGTCCCCTGTGTCCCTCCCTGGAGGCCGCAGCGCGTTTTGGGTTTCGGCGCGGACGGGCCCCTCTCGGCTTCCGTAGTCCATTTGCCCCCGGAGCCTGCCAGACCCCTGGCTCTAGGAGGCTGCCCAGGGGCGCTGCCAACAGCCCCCAGGTGCTGGCTAGCCGCAGCGGCCGGCCACGGGGGGGGCACACACACCTGCGGGTGTCCCCAGGCCGCACACACGGACTGACCCGCGCTTTCCGGCGTTGCAAATAGGCCCCCCGGGAAGCCCCGCCCGCCCTAGGGGCTTGTCGGGCGGGGCCGACGCACGGTGGGTGAGTGGGGAGGGCTGCTGCTGGCACACACACACTCCTGAAGCCCACTGGGGCGGTCCAAGAGCGAGGAGCTCGGAGCTCGGTCAGGGCTGTCCCAGCAGAACTTTTTGAGGGTGGACGGACACGCCCGCGGGCAATCAGGTGTTGCGGGCAGGCCCCGGGGGCAGGCCCTGCTGAGTCCCCGAGCGCCACCTGGGTTCCTGCCACCACCCTTGGGCCGGGATGAGGTGCCACCTTGTGCGTAGAAGCCCTGCACACAGGCAAGAAGCCCCCCAGGCCCGCGGCGCACCCGACCCTGGAGCCCCCTGGCCGGATGCAGCCACAGGGAACGGGGCTTCTGAGTTGGCAGGTCCCATTCCCGAAGCATCCACGGGCACTTCCCGAAGGGCTGACACCTGCTGCGCCTCAGCAGCCAGCCAACCTCCCTCCCTCTGGTCGGGCACTGCAAGCCACACAGCCACTTGTGTCCCCTGTGTCCCTCCCTGGAGGCCGCAGCGCGTTTTGGGTTTTGGCGCGGACGGGCCCCTCTTGGGTTCCGTAGTCCATTTGCCCCCGGAGCCTGCCAGACCCCTGGCTCTAGGAGGCTGCCCAGGGGCGCTGCCAACAGCCCCCAGGTGCTGGCTAGCCGCCTCGGCCGGCCATGGGGGGAGCACACACACCTGTGTGTGTCCCCGGGCCGCACACACGAACTGCCCCGCGCTTCCCGGCATTGCAAATAGGCCCCCCGGGAAGCCCCGCCCGCCCTAGGGTCTTGTCGGGTGGGGCCGACGCAAGGTGGTTGACTGGGGAGGGCTGCTGCTGCCACACACCCACTCCTGAAGCCCACTGGGGTGGTCCAAGGGTGAGGAGCTCGGAGCTCGGTCAGGGCTGTCCCAGCAGAACTTTTTGAGGGTGGACGGACACGCCCGCGGGCAATCAGGTGTTGCGGGCAAGCCCCGGGGGCAGGCCCTGCTGAGTCCCCGAGCGCCACCTGGGTTCCTGCCACCACCCTTGGGCCGGGATGAGGTGCCACCTTGTGCGTAGAAGCCCTGCACACAGGCAAGAAGCCCCCCAGGCCCGCGGAGCACCCGACCCTGGAGCTCCCAGGCCGGCTGCAGCCACAGGGCACGGGGGTTCTGAGTTGGCAGGCCCCATTCCCGAAGCATCCACGGGCACTTCCCGAAGGGCTGACACCTGCTGCGCCTCAGCAGCCAGCCAACCTCCCTCCCTCTGGTCGGGCACTGCAAGCCACACAGCCACTTGTGTCCCCTGTGTCCCTCCCTGGAGGCCGCAGCGCGTTTTGGGTTTTGGCGCGGACGGGCCCCTCTCGGCTTCCGTAGTCCATTTGCCCCCGGAGCCTGCCAGACCCCTGGCTCTAGGAGGCTGCCCAGGGGCGCTGCCAACAGCCCCCAGGTGCTGGCTAGCCGCAGCAGCCGGCCACGGGGGAGCACACACACCTGCGGGTGTCCCCAGGCCGCACACACGGACTGCCCCGCGCTTCCCGGCGTTGCAAATAGGCCCCCCGGGAAGCCCCGCCCGCCCTAGGGGCTTGTTGGGTGGGGCCGACGCACGGTGGGTGAGTGGGGAGGGCTGCTGCTGGCACACACCCACTCCTGAAGCCCACTGGGGCGGTCCAAGGGCGAGGAGCTCGGAGCTCGGTCAGGGCTGTCCCAGCAGAACTTTTTGAGGGTGGACGGACACGCCCGCGGGCAATCAGGTGTTGCGGGCAGGCCCCGGGGGCAGGCCCTGCTGAGTCCCCGAGTGCCACCTGGGTTCCTGCCAACACCCTTGGGCCGGGATGAGGTGCCACCTTGTGCGTAGAAGCCCTGCACACAGGCAAGGAGCCCCCCAGGCCCGCGGCGCACCCGACCCTGGAGCCCCCTGGCCGGATGCAGCCACAGGGAACGGGGGTTCTGAGTTGGCAGGCCCCATTCCCGAAGCATCCACGGGCACTTCCCGAAGGGCTGACACCTGCTGCGCCTCAGCAGCCAGCCAACCTCCCTCCCTCTGGTCGGGCACTGCAAGCCACACAGCCACTTGTGCCCCTGTGTCCCTCCCTGGAGACCGCAGAGCGTTTTGGGTTTTGGCGCGGACGGGCCCCTCTCGGCTTCCGTAGTCCATTTGCCCCCGGAGCCTGCCAGACCCCTGGCTCTAGGAGGCTGCCCAGGGGCGCTGCCAACAGCCCACAGGTGCTGGCTAGCCGCAGCGGCCGGCCAGGGGGGAGCACACACACCTGCGGGTGTCCCCAGGCCGCACACACGGACTGCCCCGCGCTTCCTCTCGTTGCAAATAGGCCCCCCGGGAAGCCCCGCCCGCCCTAGGGGCTTGTCGGGTGGGGCCGATGCACGGTGGGTGAGTGGGGAGGGCTGCTGCTGGCACACACCCACTCCTGAAGCCCACTGGGGCGGTCCAAGGGCAAGGAGCTCGGAGCTCGGTCAGGGCTGTCCCAGCAGAACTTTTTGAGGGTGGACGGACACGCCCGCGGGCAATCAGGTGTTGCGGGCAGGCCCCGGGGGCAGGCCCTGCTGAGTCCCCGAGCGCCACCTGGGTTCCTGCCACCACCCTTGGGCCGGGATGAGGTGCCACCTTGTGCGTAGAAGCCCTGCACACAGGCAAGAAGCCCCCCAGGCCCGCGGCGCACCCGACCCTGGAGCCCCCTGGCCGGCTGCAGCCACAGGGCACGGGGGTTCTGAGTTGGCAGGCCCCATTCCCGAAGCATCCACGGGCACTTCCCGAAGGGCTGACACCTGCTGCGCTTCAGCAGCCAGCCAACCTCCCTCCCTCTGGTCGGGCACTGCAAGCCACACAGCCACTTGTGTCCCCTGTGTCCCTCCCTGGAGGCCGCAGCGCGTTTTGGGTTTTGGCGCGGACGGGCCCCTCTCGGCTTCCGTAGTCCATTTGCCCCCGGAGCCTGCCAGACCCCTGGCTCTAGGAGGCTGCCCAGGGGCGCTGCCAACAGCCCCCAGGTGCTGGCTAGCCGCCTCGGCCGGCCACGGGGGGAGCACACACACCTGTGTGTGTCCCCGGGCCGCACACACGAACTGCCCCGCGCTTCCCGGCGTTGCAAATAGGCCCCCCGGGAAGCCCCGCCCGCCCTAGGGTCTTGTCGGGTGGGGCCGACGCAAGGTGGTTGACTGGGGAGGGCTGCTGCTGCCACACACCCACTCCTGAAGCCCACTGGGGTGGTCCAAGGGCGAGGAGCTCGGAGCTCGGTCAGGGCTGTCCCAGCAGAACTTTTTGAGGGTGGACGGACACGCCCGCGGGCAATCAGGTGTTGCGGGCAGGCCCCGGGGGCAGGCCCTGCTGAGTCCCCGAGCGCCACCTGGGTTCCTGCCACCACCCTTGGGCCGGGATGAGGTGCCACCTTGTGCGTAGAAGCCCTGCACACAGGCAAGAAGCCCCCCAGGCCCGCGGCGCACCCGACCCTGGAGCCCCCTGGCCGGCTGCAGCCACAGGGCACGGGGGTTCTGAGTTGGCAGGCCCCATTCCCGAAGCATCCACGGGCACTTCCCGAAGGGCTGACACCTGCTGCGCCTCAGCAGCCAGCCAACCTCCCTCCCTCTGGTCGGGCACTGCAAGCCACACAGCCACTTGTGTCCCCTGTGTCCCTCCCTGGAGGCCGCAGCGCGTTTTGGGTTTTGGCGCGGACGGGCCCCTCTCGGCTTCCGTAGTCCATTTGCCCCCGGAGCCTGCCAGACCCCTGGCTCTAGGAGGCTGCCCAGGGGCGCTGCCAACAGCCCCCAGGTGCTGGCTAGCCGCAGCAGCCGGCCACGGGGGAGCACACACACCTGCGGGTGTCCCCAGGCCGCACACACGGACTGCCCCGCGCTTCCCGGCGTTGCAAATAGGCCCCCCGGGAAGCCCCGCCCGCCCTAGGGGCTTGTCGGGTGGGGCCGACGCACGGTGGGTGAGTGGGGAGGGCTGCTGCTGGCACACACCCACTCCTGAAGCCCACTGGGGCGGTCCAAGGGCGAGGAGCTCGGAGCTCGGTCAGGGCTGTCCCAGCAGAACTTTTTGAGGGTGGACGGACACGCCCACGGGCAATCAGGTGTTGCGGGCAGGCCCCGGGGGCAGGCCCTGCTGAGTCCCCGAGCGCCACCTGGGTTCCTGCCACCACCCTTGGGCCGGGATGAGGTGCCACCTTGTGCGTAGAAGCCCTGCACACAGGCAAGAAGCCCCCCAGGCCCGCGGCGCACCCGACCCTGGAGCCCCCTGGCCGGATGCAGCCACAGGGAACGGGGCTTCTGAGTTGGCAGGTCCCATTCCCGAAGCATCCACGGGCACTTCCCGAAGGGCTGACACCTGCTGCGCCTCAGCAGCCAGCCAACCTCCCTCCCTCTGGTCGGGCACTGCAAGCCACACAGCCACTTGTGTCCCCTGTGTCCCTCCCTGGAGGCCGCAGCGCGTTTTGGGTTTTGGCGCGGACGGGCCCCTCTTGGGTTCCGTAGTCCATTTGCCCCCGGAGCCTGCCAGACCCCTGGCTCTAGGAGGCTGCCCAGGGGCGCTGCCAACAGCCCCCAGGTGCTGGCTAGCCGCAGCAGCCGGCCACGGGGGAGCACACACACCTGCGGGTGTCCCCAGGCCGCACACACGGACTGCCCCGCGCTTCCCGGCGTTGCAAATAGGCCCCCCGGGAAGCCCCGCCCGCCCTAGGGGCTTGTCGGGTGGGGCCGACGCACGGTGGGTGAGTGGGGAGGGCTGCTGCTGGCACACACCCACTCCTGAAGCCCACTGGGGCGGTCCAAGGGCGAGGAGCTCGGAGCTCGGTCAGGGCTGTCCCAGCAGAACTTTTTGAGGGTGGACGGACACGCCCACGGGCAATCAGGTGTTGCGGGCAGGCCCCGGGGGCAGGCCCTGCTGAGTCCCCGAGCGCCACCTGGGTTCCTGCCACCACCCTTGGGCCGGGATGAGGTGCCACCTTGTGCGTAGAAGCCCTGCACACAGGCAAGAAGCCCCCCAGGCCCGCGGCGCACCCGACCCTGGAGCCCCCTGGCCGGATGCAGCCACAGGGAACGGGGCTTCTGAGTTGGCAGGTCCCATTCCCGAAGCATCCACGGGCACTTCCCGAAGGGCTGACACCTGCTGCGCCTCAGCAGCCAGCCAACCTCCCTCCCTCTGGTCGGGCACTGCAAGCCACACAGCCACTTGTGTCCCCTGTGTCCCTCCCTGGAGGCCGCAGCGCGTTTTGGGTTTTGGCGCGGACGGGCCCCTCTTGGGTTCCGTAGTCCATTTGCCCCCGGAGCCTGCCAGACCCCTGGCTCTAGGAGGCTGCCCAGGGGCGCTGCCAACAGCCCCCAGGTGCTGGCTAGCCGCCTCGGCCGGCCATGGGGGGAGCACACACACCTGTGTGTGTCCCCGGGCCGCACACACGAACTGCCCCGCGCTTCCCGGCATTGCAAATAGGCCCCCCGGGAAGCCCCGCCCGCCCTAGGGTCTTGTCGGGTGGGGCCGACGCAAGGTGGTTGACTGGGGAGGGCTGCTGCTGCCACACACCCACTCCTGAAGCCCACTGGGGTGGTCCAAGGGTGAGGAGCTCGGAGCTCGGTCAGGGCTGTCCCAGCAGAACTTTTTGAGGGTGGACGGACACGCCCGCGGGCAATCAGGTGTTGCGGGCAAGCCCCGGGGGCAGGCCCTGCTGAGTCCCCGAGCGCCACCTGGGTTCCTGCCACCACCCTTGGGCCGGGATGAGGTGCCACCTTGTGCGTAGAAGCCCTGCACACAGGCAAGAAGCCCCCCAGGCCCGCGGAGCACCCGACCCTGGAGCTCCCAGGCCGGCTGCAGCCACAGGGCACGGGGGTTCTGAGTTGGCAGGCCCCATTCCCGAAGCATCCACGGGCACTTCCCGAAGGGCTGACACCTGCTGCGCCTCAGCAGCCAGCCAACCTCCCTCCCTCTGGTCGGGCACTGCAAGCCACACAGCCACTTGTGTCCCCTGTGTCCCTCCCTGGAGGCCGCAGCGCGTTTTGGGTTTTGGCGCGGACGGGCCCCTCTCGGCTTCCGTAGTCCATTTGCCCCCGGAGCCTGCCAGACCCCTGGCTCTAGGAGGCTGCCCAGGGGCGCTGCCAACAGCCCCCAGGTGCTGGCTAGCCGCAGCAGCCGGCCACGGGGGAGCACACACACCTGCGGGTGTCCCCAGGCCGCACACACGGACTGCCCCGCGCTTCCCGGCGTTGCAAATAGGCCCCCCGGGAAGCCCCGCCCGCCCTAGGGGCTTGTTGGGTGGGGCCGACGCACGGTGGGTGAGTGGGGAGGGCTGCTGCTGGCACACACCCACTCCTGAAGCCCACTGGGGCGGTCCAAGGGCGAGGAGCTCGGAGCTCGGTCAGGGCTGTCCCAGCAGAACTTTTTGAGGGTGGACGGACACGCCCGCGGGCAATCAGGTGTTGCGGGCAGGCCCCGGGGGCAGGCCCTGCTGAGTCCCCGAGTGCCACCTGGGTTCCTGCCAACACCCTTGGGCCGGGATGAGGTGCCACCTTGTGCGTAGAAGCCCTGCACACAGGCAAGAAGCCCCCCAGGCCCGCGGCGCACCCGACCCTGGAGCCCCCTGGCCGGATGCAGCCACAGGGAACGGGGGTTCTGAGTTGGCAGGCCCCATTCCCGAAGCATCCACGGGCACTTCCCGAAGGGCTGACACCTGCTGCGCCTCAGCAGCCAGCCAACCTCCCTCCCTCTGGTCGGGCACTGCAAGCCACACAGCCACTTGTGCCCCTGTGTCCCTCCCTGGAGACCGCAGAGCGTTTTGGGTTTTGGCGCGGACGGGCCCCTCTCGGCTTCCGTAGTCCATTTGCCCCCGGAGCCTGCCAGACCCCTGGCTCTAGGAGGCTGCCCAGGGGCGCTGCCAACAGCCCACAGGTGCTGGCTAGCCGCAGCGGCCGGCCAGGGGGGAGCACACACACCTGCGGGTGTCCCCAGGCCGCACACACGGACTGCCCCGCGCTTCCTCTCGTTGCAAATAGGCCCCCCGGGAAGCCCCGCCCGCCCTAGGGGCTTGTCGGTTGGGGCCGATGCACGGTGGGTGAGTGGGGAGGGCTGCTGCTGGCACACACCCACTCCTGAAGCCCACTGGGGCGGTCCAAGGGCAAGGAGCTCGGAGCTCGGTCAGGGCTGTCCCAGCAGAACTTTTTGAGGGTGGACGGACACGCCCGCGGGCAATCAGGTGTTGCGGGCAGGCCCCGGGGGCAGGCCCTGCTGAGTCCCCGAGCGCCACCTGGGTTCCTGCCACCACCCTTGGGCCGGGATGAGGTGCCACCTTGTGCGTAGAAGCCCTGCACACAGGCAAGAAGCCCCCCAGGCCCGCGGCGCACCCGACCCTGGAGCCCCCTGGCCGGCTGCAGCCACAGGGCACGGGGGTTCTGAGTTGGCAGGCCCCATTCCCGAAGCATCCACGGGCACTTCCCGAAGGGCTGACACCTGCTGCGCTTCAGCAGCCAGCCAAGCTCCCTCCCTCTGGTCGGGCACTGCACGCCACACAGCCACTTGTGTCCCCTGTGTCCCTCCCTGGAGGCCGCAGCGCGTTTTGGGTTTTGGCGCGGACGGGCCCCTCTCGGCTTCCGTAGTCCATTTGCCCCCGGAGCCTGCCAGACCCCTGGCTCTAGGAGGCTGCCCAGGGGCGCTGCCAACAGCCCCCAGGTGCTGGCTAGCCGCCTCGGCCGGCCACGGGGGGAGCACACACACCTGTGTGTGTCCCCGGGCCGCACACACGAACTGCCCCGCGCTTCCCGGCGTTGCAAATAGGCCCCCCGGGAAGCCCCGCCCGCCCTAGGGTCTTGTCGGGTGGGGCCGACGCACGGTGGTTGACTGGGGAGGGCTGCTGCTGCCACACACCCACTCCTGAAGCCCACTGGGGTGGTCCAAGGGCGAGGAGCTCGGAGCTCGGTCAGGGCTGTCCCAGCAGAACTTTTTGAGGGTGGACGGACACGCCCGCGGGCAATCAGGTGTTGCGGGCAGGCCCCGGGGGCAGGCCCTGCTGAGTCCCCGAGCGCCACCTGGGTTCCTGCCACCACCCTTGGGCCGGGATGAGGTGCCACCTTGTGCGTAGAAGCCCTGCACACAGGCAAGAAGCCCCCCAGGCCCGCGGCGCACCCGACCCTGGAGCCCCCTGGCCGGCTGCAGCCACAGGGCACGGGGGTTCTGAGTTGGCAGGCCCCATTCCCGAAGCATCCACGGGCACTTCCCGAAGGGCTGACACCTGCTGCGCCTCAGCAGCCAGCCAACCTCCCTCCCTCTGGTCGGGCACTGCAAGCCACACAGCCACTTGTGTCCCCTGTGTCCCTCCCTGGAGGCCGCAGCGCGTTTTGGGTTTTGGCGCGGACGGGCCCCTCTCGGCTTCCGTAGTCCATTTGCCCCCGGAGCCTGCCAGACCCCTGGCTCTAGGAGGCTGCCCAGGGGCGCTGCCAACAGCCCCCAGGTGCTGGCTAGCCGCAGCAGCCGGCCACGGGGGAGCACACACACCTGCGGGTGTCCCCAGGCCGCACACACGGACTGCCCCGCGCTTCCCGGCGTTGCAAATAGGCCCCCCGGGAAGCCCCGCCCGCCCTAGGGGCTTGTCGGGTGGGGCCGACGCACGGTGGGTGAGTGGGGAGGGCTGCTGCTGGCACACACCCACTCCTGAAGCCCACTGGGGCGGTCCAAGGGCGAGGAGCTCGGAGCTCGGTCAGGGCTGTCCCAGCAGAACTTTTTGAGGGTGGACGGACACGCCCACGGGCAATCAGGTGTTGCGGGCAGGCCCCGGGGGCAGGCCCTGCTGAGTCCCCGAGCGCCACCTGGGTTCCTGCCACCACCCTTGGGCCGGGATGAGGTGCCACCTTGTGCGTAGAAGCCCTGCACACAGGCAAGAAGCCCCCCAGGCCCGCGGCGCACCCGACCCTGGAGCCCCCTGGCCGGATGCAGCCACAGGGAACGGGGCTTCTGAGTTGGCAGGCCCCATTCCCGAAGCATCCACGGGCACTTCCCGAAGGGCTGACACCTGCTGCGCCTCAGCAGCCAGCCAACCTCCCTCCCTCTGGTCGGGCACTGCAAGCCACACAGCCACTTGTGCCCCTGTGTCCCTCCCTGGAGGCCGCAGCGCGTTTTGGGTTTTGGCGCGGACAGGCCCCTCTCGGCTTCCGTAGTCCATTTGCCCCCGGAGCCTGCCAGACCCCTGGCTCTAGGAGGCTGCCCAGGGGCGCTGCCAACAGCCCACAGGTGCTGGCTAGCCGCAGCGGCCGGCCAGGGGGGAGCACACACACCTGCGGGTGTCCCCAGGCCGCACACACGGACTGCCCCGCGCTTCCTGGCGTTGCAAATAGGCCCCCCGGGAAGCCCCACCCGCCCTAGGGGCTTGTCGGGTGGGGCCGACGCACGGTGGGTGAGTGGGGAGGGCTGCTGCTGGCACACACCCACTCCTGAAGCCCACTGGGGCGGTCCAAGGGCGAGGAGCTCGGAGCTCGGTCAGGGCTGTCCCAGCAGAACTTTTTGAGGGTGGACGGACACGCCCGCGGGCAATCAGGTGTTGCGGGCAGGCCCCGGGGGCAGGCCCTGCTGAGTCCCCGAGCGCCACCTGGGTTCCTGCCACCACCCTTGGGCCGGGATGAGGTGCCACCTTGTGCGTAGAAGCCCTGCACACAGGCAAGAAGCCCCCCAGGCCCGCGGCGCGCCCGACCCTGGAGCCCCCTGGCCGGATGCAGCCACAGGGAACGGGGGTTCTTTGTTGGCAGGCCCCATTCCCGAAGCATCCACGGGCACTTCCCGAAGGGCTGACACCTGCTGCGCCTCAGCAGCCAGCCAACCTCCCTCCCTCTGGTCGGGCACTGCAAGCCACACAGCCACTTGTGTCCCCTGTGTCCCTCCCTGGAGGCCGCAGCGCGTTTTGGGTTTTGGCGCGTACAGGCCCCTCTCGGCTTCCGTAGTCCATTTGCCCCCGGAGCCTGCCAGACCCCTGGCTCTAGGAGGCTGCCCAGGGGCGCTGTAAACAGCCCCCAGGTGCTGGCTAGCCTCAGAAGCCGGCCACGGGGGAGCACACACACCTGCGGGTGTCCCCCGGCCGCACACACGGACTGCCCCGCGCTTCCCGGCGTTGCAAATAGGTCCCCCGGGAAGCCCCGCAGGCCCTAGGGGCTTGTCGAGCGGGGCCGACGCACGGTGGGTGAGTGGGGAGGGCTGCTGCTGGCACACACCCGCTCCTGAAGCCCACTGGGGCGGTCCAAGGGCGAGGAGCTCGGAGCTCGGTCAGGGCTGTCCCAGCAGAACTTTTTGAGGGTGGACGGACACGCCTGCGGGCAATCAGGTGTTGCGGGCAGGCCCCAGGGGCAGGCCCTGCTGAGTCCCCGAGCGCCACCTGGGTTCCTGCCACCACCCTTGGGCCGGGATGAGGTGCCACCTTGTGCGTAGAAGCCCTGCACACAGGCAAGAAGCCCCCCAGGCCCGCGGCGCACCCGACCCTGGAGCTCCCTGGCCGGCTGCAGCCACAGGGAACGGGGGTTCTGAGTTGGCAGGCCCCATTCCCGAAGCATCCACGGGCACTTCCCGAAGGGCTGACACCTGCTGCGCCTCAGCAGCCAGCCAACCTCCCTCCCTCTGGTCGGGCACTGCACGCCACACAGCCACTTGTGTCCCGTGTGTCCCTCCCTGGAGGCCGCAGTGCGTTTTGGGTTTTGGCGCGGACGGGCCCCTCTCGGCTTCCGTAGTCCGTTTGCCCCCGGAGCCTGCCAGGCCCCTGGCTCTAGGAGGCTGCCCAGGGGCACTGCAAACAGCCCCCAGGTGCTGGCTAGCCGCAGCAGCCGGCCACGGAGGAGCACACACACCTGCGGTGTCCCCCGGCCGCACACACGAACTGCCCCGCGCTTCCGGGCATTGCAAATAGGCCCCCCAGGAAGCCCCGCCGGCCCTAGGGGCTTGTCGGGCGGGGCCGACGCACGGTGGGTGAGTGGGGAGGGCTGCTGCTGGCACACACCCACTCCTGAAGCCCACTGGGGCGGTCCAAGAGCGAGGAGCTCGGAGCTCGGTCAGGGCTGTCCCAGCAGAACTTTTTGAGGGTGGACGGACACGCCCGCGGGCAATCAGGTGTTGCGGGCAGGCCCCGGGGGCAGGCCCTGCTGAGTCCCCGAGCGCCACCTGGGTTCCTGCCACCACCCTTGGGCCGGGATGAGGTGCCACCTTGTGCGTAGAAGCCCTGCACACAGGCAAGAAGCCCCCCAGGCCCGCGGCGCACCCGACCCTGGAGCCCCCTGGCCGGCTGCAGCCACAGGGCACGGGGGTTCTGAGTTGGCAGGCCCCATTCCCGAAGCATCCACGGGCACTTCCCGAAGGGCTGACACCTGCTGCGCTTCAGCAGCCAGCCAACCTCCCTCCCTCTGGTCGGGCACTGCAAGCCACACAGCCACTTGTGTCCCCTGTGTCCCTCCCTGGAGGCCGCAGCGCGTTTTGGGTTTTGGCGCGGACGGGCCCCTCTCGGCTTCCGTAGTCCATTTGCCCCCGGAGCCTGCCAGACCCCTGGCTCTAGGAGGCTGCCCAGGGGCGCTGCCAACAGCCCCCAGGTGCTGGCTAGCCGCCTCGGCCGGCCACGGGGGGAGCACACACACCTGTGAGTGTTCCCGGGCCGCACACACGAATGCCCCGCGCTTCCCGGCGTTCCAAATAGGCCCCCCGGGAAGCCCCGCCCACCCTAGGGTCTTGTCGGGTGGGGCCGACGCAAGGTGGTTGACTGGGGAGGGCTGCTGCTGCCACACACCCACTCCTGAAGCCCACTGGGGTGGTCCAAGGGCGAGGAGCTCGGAGCTCGGTCAGGGCTGTCCCAGCAGAACTTTTTGAGGGTGGACGGACACGCCCACGGGCAATCAGGTGTTGCGGGCAGGCCCCGGGGGCAGGCCCTGCTGAGTCCCCGAGCGCCACCTGGGTTCCTGCCACCACCCTTGGGCCGGGATGAGGTGCCACCTTGTGCGTAGAAGCCCTGCACACAGGCAAGAAGCCCCCCAGGCCCGCGGCGCACCCGACCCTGGAGCCCCCTGGCCGGCTGCAGCCACAGGGCACGGGGGTTCTGAGTTGGCAGGCCCCATTCCCGAAGCATCCACGGGCACTTCCCGAAGGGCTGACACCTGCTGCGCCTCAGCAGCCAGCCAACCTCCCTCCCTCTGGTCGGGCACTGCAAGCCACACAGCCACTTGTGTCCCCTGTGTCCCTCCCTGGAGGCCGCAGCGCGTTTTGGGTTTTGGCGCGGACGGGCCCCTCTCGGCTTCCGTAGTCCATTTGCCCCCGGAGCCTGCCAGACCCCTGGCTCTAGGAGGCTGCCCAGGGGCGCTGCCAACAGCCCCCAGGTGCTGGCTAGCCGCAGCAGCCGGCCACGGGGGAGCACACACACCTGCGGGTGTCCCCAGGCCGCACACACGGACTGCCCCGCGCTTCCCGGCGTTGCAAATAGGCCCCCCGGGAAGCCCCGCCCGCCCTAGGGGCTTGTCGGGTGGGGCCGACGCACGGTGGGTGAGTGGGGAGGGCTGCTGCTGGCACACACCCACTCCTGAAGCCCACTGGGGTGGTCCAAGGGCGAGGAGCTCGGAACTCGGAGCTCGGTCAGGGCTGTCCCAGCAGAACTTTTTGAGGGTGGACGGACACGCCCGCGGGCAATCAGGTGTTGCGGGCAGGCCCCGGGGGCAGGCCCTGCTGAGTCCCCGAGCGCCACCTGGGTTCCTGCCACCACCCTTGGGCCGGGATGAGGTGCCACCTTGTGCGTAGAAGCCCTGCACACAGGCAAGAAGCCCCCCAGGCCCGCGGCGCGCCCGACTCTGGAGCCCCTTGGCCGGATGCAGCCACAGGGAACGGGGGTTCTTTGTTGGCAGGCCCCATTCCCGAAGCATCCACGGGCACTTCCCGAAGGGCTGACACCTGCTGCGCCTCAGCAGCCAGCCAACCTCCCTCCCTCTGGTCGGGCACTGCAAGCCACACAGCCACTTGTGTCCCCTGTGTCCCTCCCTGGAGGCCGCAGCGCGTTTTGGGTTTTGGCGCGGACGGGCCCCTCTCGGCTTCCGTAGTCCATTTGCCCCCGGAGCCTGCCAGACCCCTGGCTCTAGGAGGCTGCCCAGGGGCGCTGTAAACAGCCCCCAGGTGCTGGCTAGCCTCAGAAGCCGGCCACGGGGGAGCACACACACCTGCGGGTGTCTCCCGGCCGCACACACGGACTGCCCCGCGCTTCCCGGCGTTGCAAATAGGTCCCCCGGGAAGCCCCGCAGGCCCTAGGGGCTTGTCGAGCGGGGCCGACGCACGGTGGGTGAGTGGGGAGGGCTGCTGCTGGCACACACCCGCTCCTGAAGCCCACTGGGGCGGTCCAAGGGCGAGGAGCTCGGAGCTCGGTCAGGGCTGTCCCAGCAGAACTTTTTGAGGGTGGACGGACACGCCCGCGGGCAATCAGGTGTTGCGGGCAGGCCCCAGGGGCAGGCCCTGCTGAGTCCCCGAGCGCCACCTGGGTTCCTGCCACCACCCTTGGGCCGGGATGAGGTGCCACCTTGTGCGTAGAAGCCCTGCACACAGGCAAGAAGCCCCCCAGGCCCGCGGCGCACCCGACCCTGGAGCTCCCTGGCCGGCTGCAGCCACAGGGAACGGGGGTTCTGAGTTGGCAGGCCCCATTCCCGAAGCATCCACGGGCACTTCCCGAAGGGCTGACACCTGCTGCGCCTCAGCAGCCAGCCAACCTCCCTCCCTCTGGTCGGGCACTGCACGCCACACAGCCACTTGTGTCCCCTGTGTCCCTCCCTGGAGGCCGCAGCGCGTTTTGGGTTTTGGCGCGGACGGGCCCCTCTCGGCTTCCGTAGTCCATTTGCCCCCGGAGCCTGCCAGACCCCTGGCTCTAGGAGGCTGCCCAGGGGCGCTGCCAACAGCCCCCAGGTGCTGGTTAGCCGCAGCGGCCGGCCAGGGGGGAGCACACACACCTGCGGGTGTCCCCAGGCCGCACACACGGACTGACCCGCGCTTTCCGGCGTTGCAAATAGGCCCCCCGGGAAGCCCCGCCCGCCCTAGGGGCTTGTCGGGCGGGGCCGACGCACGGTGGGTGAGTGGGGAGGGCTGCTGCTGGCACACACCCACTCCTGAAGCCCACTGGGGCGGTCCAAGAGCGAGGAGCTCGGAGCTCGGTCAGGGCTGTCCCAGCAGAACTTTTTGAGGGTGGACGGACACGCCCACGGGCAATCAGGTGTTGCGGGCAGGCCCCGGGGGCAGGCCCTGCTGAGTCCCCGAGCGCCACCTGGGTTCCTGCCACCACCCTTGGGCCGGGATGAGGTGCCACCTTGTGCGTAGAAGCCCTGCACACAGGCAAGAAGCCCCCCAGGCCCGCGGCGCACCCGACCCTGGAGCCCCCTGGCCGGCTGCAGCCACAGGGAACGGGGCTTCTGAGTTGGCAGGCCCCATTCCCGAAGCATCCACGGGCACTTCCCGAAGGGCTCACACCTGCTGCGCCTCAGCAGCCAGCCAACCTCCCTCCCTCTGGTCGGGCACTGCAAGCCACACAGCCACTTGTGCCCCTGTGTCCCTCCCTGGAGGCCGCAGCGCGTTTTGGGTTTTGGCGCGGACAGGCCCCTCTCGGCTTCCGTAGTCCATTTGCCCCCGGAGCCTGCCAGACCCCTGGCTCTAGGAGGCTGCCCAGGGGCGCTGTAAACAGCCCCCAGGTGCTGGCTAGCCTCAGAAGCCGGCCACGGGGGGGCACACACACCTGCGGGTGTCCCCAGGCCGCACACACGGACTGCCCCGCGCTTCCTGGCGTTGCAAATAGGCACCCCGGGAAGCCCCGCCCGCCCTAGGGGCTTGTCGGGTGGGGCCGACGCACGGTGGGTGAGTGGGGAGGGCTGCTGCTGGCACACACCCACTCCTGAAGCCCACTGGGGCGGTCCAAGTGCGAGGAGCTCGGAGCTCGGAGCTCGGTCAGGGCTGTCCCAGCAGAACTTTTTGAGGGTGGACGGACACGCCCGCGGGCAATCAGGTGTTGCGGGCAGGCCCCGGGGGCAGGCCCTGCTGAGTCCCCGAGCGCCACCTGGGTTCCTGCCACCACCCTTGGGCCGGGATGAGGTGCCACCTTGTGCGTAGAAGCCCTGCACACAGGCAAGAAGCCCCCCAGGCCCGCGGCGCGCCCGACTCTGGAGCCCCTTGGCCGGATGCAGCCACAGGGAACGGGGGTTCTTTGTTGGCAGGCCCCATTCCCGAAGCATCCACGGGCACTTCCCGAAGGGCTGACACCTGCTGCGCCTCAGCAGCCAGCCAACCTCCCTCCCTCTGGTCGGGCACTGCAAGCCACACAGCCACTTGTGTCCCCTGTGTCCCTCCCTGGAGGCCGCAGCGCGTTTTGGGTTTTGGCGCGGACGGGCCCCTCTCGGCTTCCGTAGTCCATTTGCCCCCGGAGCCTGCCAGACCCCTGGCTCTAGGAGGCTGCCCAGGGGCGCTGTAAACAGCCCCCAGGTGCTGGCTAGCCTCAGAAGCCGGCCACGGGGGAGCACACACACCTGCGGGTGTCTCCCGGCCGCACACACGGACTGCACCGCGCTTCCCGGCGTTGCAAATAGGTCCCCCGGGAAGCCCCGCAGGCCCTAGGGGCTTGTCGAGCGGGGCCGACGCACGGTGGGTGAGTGGGGAGGGCTGCTGCTGGCACACACCCGCTCCTGAAGCCCACTGGGGCGGTCCAAGGGCGAGGAGCTCGGAGCTCGGTCAGGGCTGTCCCAGCAGAACTTTTTGAGGGTGGACGGACACGCCCGCGGGCAATCAGGTGTTGCGGGCAGGCCCCAGGGGCAGGCCCTGCTGAGTCCCCGAGCGCCACCTGGGTTCCTGCCACCACCCTTGGGCCGGGATGAGGTGCCACCTTGTGCGTAGAAGCCCTGCACACAGGCAAGAAGCCCCCCAGGCCCGCGGCGCACCCGACCCTGGAGCTCCCTGGCCGGCTGCAGCCACAGGGAACGGGGGTTCTGAGTTGGCAGGCCCCATTCCCGAAGCATCCACGGGCACTTCCCGAAGGGCTGACACCTGCTGCGCCTCAGCAGCCAGCCAACCTCCCTCCCTCTGGTCGGGCACTGCAAGCCACACAGCCACTTGTGTCCCCTGTGTCCCTCCCTGGAGGCCGCAGCACGTTTTGGGTTTTGGCGCGGACGGGCCCCTCTCGGCTTCCGTAGTCCATTTGCCCCCGGAGCCTGCCAGACCCCTGGCTCTAGGAGGCTGCCCAGGGGCGCTGCCAACAGCCCACAGGTGCTGGTTAGCCGCAGCGGCCGGCCAGGGGGGAGCACACACACCTGCGGGTGTCCCCAGGCCGCACACACGGACTGACCCGCGCTTTCCGGCGTTGCAAATAGGCCCCCCGGGAAGCCCCGCCCGCCCTAGGGGCTTGTCGGGCGGGGCCGACGCACGGTGGGTGAGTGGGGAGGGCTGCTGCTGGCACACACCCACTCCTGAAGCCCACTGGGGCGGTCCAAGAGCGAGGAGCTCGGAGCTCGGTCAGGGCTGTCCCAGCAGAACTTTTTGAGGGTGGACGGACACGCCCGCGGGCAATCAGGTGTTGCGGGCAGGCCCCGGGGGCAGGCCCTGCTGAGTCCCCGAGCGCCACCTGGGTTCCTGCCACCACCCTTGGGCCGGGATGAGGTGCCACCTTGTGCGTAGAAGCCCTGCACACAGGCAAGAAGCCCCCCAGGCCCGCGGCGCACCCGACCCTGGAGCCCCCTGGCCGGATGCAGCCACAGGGAACGGGGCTTCTGAGTTGGCAGGCCCCATTCCCGAAGCATCCACGGGCACTTCCCGAAGGGCTGACACCTGCTGCGCCTCAGCAGCCAGCCAACCTCCCTCCCTCTGGTCTGGCACTGCAAGCCACACAGCCACTTGTGTCCCCTGTGTCCCTCCCTGGAGGCCGCAGCGCGTTTTGGGTTTTGGCGCGGACGGGCCCCTCTCGGCTTCCGTAGTCCATTTGCCCCCGGAGCCTGCCAGACCCCTGGCTCTAGGAGGCTGCCCAGGGGCGCTGCCCACAGCCCCCAGATGCTGGCTAGCCTCAGAAGCCGGCCACGGGGGAGCACACACACCTGCGGGTGTCCCCCGGCCGCACACACGGACTGCCCCGCGCTTCCCGGCGTTGCAAATAGGTCCCCCGGGAAGCCCCGCAGGCCCTAGGGGCTTGTCGAGCGGGGCCGACGCACGGTGGGTGAGTGGGGAGGGCTGCTGCTGGCACACACCCGCTCCTGAAGCCCACTGGGGCGGTCCAAGGGCGAGGAGCTCGGAGCTCGGTCAGGGCTGTCCCAGCAGAACTTTTTGAGGGTGGACGGACACGCCTGCGGGCAATCAGGTGTTGCGGGCAGGCCCCAGGGGCAGGCCCTGCTGAGTCCCCGAGCGCCACCTGGGTTCCTGCCACCACCCTTGGGCCGGGATGAGGTGCCACCTTGTGCGTAGAAGCCCTGCACACAGGCAAGAAGCCCCCCAGGCCCGCGGCGCACCCGACCCTGGAGCTCCCTGGCCGGCTGCAGCCACAGGGAACGGGGGTTCTGAGTTGGCAGGCCCCATTCCCGAAGCATCCACGGGCACTTCCCGAAGGGCTGACACCTGCTGCGCCTCAGCAGCCAGCCAACCTCCCTCCCTCTGGTCGGGCACTGCACGCCACACAGCCACTTGTGTCCCCTGTGTCCCTCCCTGGAGGCCGCAGTGCGTTTTGGGTTTTGGCGCGGACGGGCCCCTCTCGGCTTCCGTAGTCCTTTTGCCCCCGGAGCCTGCCAGGCCCCTGGCTCTAGGAGGCTGCCCAGGGGCACTGCAAACAGCCCCCAGGTGCTGGCTAGCCGCAGCAGCCGGCCACGGAGGAGCACACACACCTGCGGTGTCCCCCGGCCGCACACACGAACTGCCGCGCGCTTCCGGGCATTGCAAATAGGCCCCCCAGGAAGCCCCGCCGGCCCTAGGGGCTTGTCGGGCGGGGCCGACGCACGGTGGGTGAGTGGGGAGGGCTGCTGCTGGCACACACCCACTCCTGAAGCCCACTGGGGCGGTCCAAGAGCGAGGAGCTCGGAGCTCGGTCAGGGCTGTCCCAGCAGAACTTTTTGAGGGTGGACGGACACGCCCGCGGGCAATCAGGTGTTGCAGGCAGGCCCCGGGGGCAGGCCCTGCTGAGTCCCCGAGCGCCACCTGGGTTCCTGCCACCACCCTTGGGCCGGGATGAGGTGCCACCTTGTGCGTAGAAGCCCTGCACACAGGCAAGAAGCCCCCCAGGCCCGCGGCGCACCCGACCCTGGAGCCCCCTGGCCGGCTGCAGCCACAGGGCACGGGGGTTCTGAGTTGGCAGGCCCCATTCCCGAAGCATCCACGGGCACTTCCCGAAGGGCTGACACGTGCTGCGCTTCAGCAGCCAGCCAACCTCCCTCCCTCTGGTCGGGCACTGCAAGCCACACAGCCACTTGTGTCCCCTGTGTCCCTCCCTGGAGGCCGCAGCGCGTTTTGGGTTTTGGCGCGGACGGGCCCCTCTCGGCTTCCGTAGTCCATTTGCCCCCGGAGCCTGCCAGACCCCTGGCTCTAGGAGGCTGCCCAGGGGCGCTGCCAACAGCCCCCAGGTGCTGGCTAGCCGCCTCGGCCGGCCACGGGGGGAGCACACACACCTGTGAGTGTCCCCGGGCCGCACACACGAATGCCCCGCGCTTCCCGGCGTTGCAAATAGGCCCCCCGGGAAGCCCCGCCCGCCCTAGGGTCTTGTCGGGTGGGGCCGACGCAAGGTGGTTGACTGGGGAGGGCTGCTGCTGCCACACACCCACTCCTGAAGCCCACTGGGGTGGTCCAAGGGCGAGGAGCTCGGAGCTCGGTCAGGGCTGTCCCAGCAGAACTTTTTGAGGGTGGACGGACACGCCCGCGGGCAATCAGGTGTTGCGGGCAGGCCCCGGGGGCAGGCCCTGCTGAGTCCCCGAGCGCCACCTGGGTTCCTGCCACCACCCTTGGGCCGGGAAGAGGTGCCACCTTGTGCGTAGAAGCCCTGCACACAGGCAAGAAGCCCCCCAGGCCCGCGGCGCACCCGACCCTGGAGCCCCCTGGCCGGCTGCAGCCACAGGGCACGGGGGTTCTGAGTTGGCAGGCCCCATTCCCGAAGCATCCACGGGCACTTCCCGAAGGGCTGACACCTGCTGCGCCTCAGCAGCCAGCCAACCTCCCTCCCTCTGGTCGGGCACTGCAAGCCACACAGCCACTTGTGTCCCCTGTGTCCCTCCCTGGAGGCCGCAGCGCGTTTTGGGTTTTGGCGCGGACGGGCCCCTCTCGGCTTCCGTAGTCCATTTGCCCCCGGAGCCTGCCAGACCCCTGGCTCTAGGAGGCTGCCCAGGGGCGCTGCCAACAGCCCCCAGGTGCTGGCTAGCCGCAGCAGCCGGCCACGGGGGAGCACACACACCTGCGGGTGTCCCCAGGCCGCACACACGGACTGCCCCGCGCTTCCCGGCGTTGCAAATAGGCCCCCCGGGAAGCCCCGCCCGCCCTAGGGGCTTGTCGGGTGGGGCCGACGCACGGTGGGTGAGTGGGGAGGGCTGCTGCTGGCACACACCCACTCCTGAAGCCCACTGGGGCGGTCCAAGGGCGAGGAGCTCGGAGCTCGGAGCTCGGTCAGGGCTGTCCCAGCAGAACTTTTTGAGGGTGGACGGACACGCCCGCGGGCAATCAGGTGTTGCGGGCAGGCCCCGGGGGCAGGCCCTGCTGAGTCCCCGAGCGCCACCTGGGTTCCTGCCACCACCCTTGGGCCGGGATGAGGTGCCACCTTGTGCGTAGAAGCCCTGCACACAGGCAAGAAGCCCCCCAGGCCCGCGGCGCGCCCGACTCTGGAGCCCCTTGGCCGGATGCAGCCACAGGGAACGGGGGTTCTTTGTTGGCAGGCCCCATTCCCGAAGCATCCACGGGTACTTCCCGAAGGGCTGACACCTGCTGCGCCTCAGCAGCCAGCCAACCTCCCTCCCTCTGGTCGGGCACTGCAAGCCACACAGCCACTTGTGTCCCCTGTGTCCCTCCCTGGAGGCCGCAGCGCGTTTTGGGTTTTGGCGCGGACGGGCCCCTCTCGGCTTCCGTAGTCCATTTGCCCCCGGAGCCTGCCAGACCCCTGGCTCTAGGAGGCTGCCCAGGGGCGCTGTAAACAGCCCCCAGGTGCTGGCTAGCCTCAGAAGCCGGCCACGGGGGAGCACACACACCTGCGGGTGTCTCCCGGCCGCACACACGGACTGCCCCGCGCTTCCCGGCGTTGCAAATAGGTCCCCCGGGAAGCCCCGCAGGCCCTAGGGGCTTGTCGAGCGGGGCCGACGCACGGTGGGTGAGTGGGGAGGGCTGCTGCTGGCACACACCCGCTCCTGAAGCCCACTGGGGCGGTCCAAGGGCGAGGAGCTCGGAGCTCGGTCGGGGCTGTCCCAGCAGAACTTTTTGAGGGTGGACGGACACGCCCGCGGGCAATCAGGTGTTGCGGGCAGGCCCCAGGGGCAGGCCCTGCTGAGTCCCCGAGCGCCACCTGGGTTCCTGCCACCACCCTTGGGCCGGGATGAGGTGCCACCTTGTGCGTAGAAGCCCTGCACACAGGCAAGAAGCCCCCCAGGCCCGCGGCGCACCCGACCCTGGAGCTCCCTGGCCGGCTGCAGCCACAGGGCACGGGGGTTCTGAGTTGGCAGGCCCCATTCCCGAAGCATCCACGGGCACTTCCCGAAGGGCTCACACCTGCTGCGCCTCAGCAGCCAGCCAACCTCCCTCCCTCTGGTCGGGCACTGCAAGCCACACAGCCACTTGTGCCCCTGTGTCCCTCCCTGGAGGCCGCAGCGCGTTTTGGGTTTTGGCGCGGACAGGCCCCTCTCGGCTTCCGTAGTCCATTTGCCCCCGGAGCCTGCCAGACCCCTGGCTCTAGGAGGCTGCCCAGGGGCGCTGTAAACAGCCCCCAGGTGCTGGCTAGCCTCAGAAGCCGGCCACGGGGGGGCACACACACCTGCGGGTGTCCCCAGGCCGCACACACGGACTGCCCCGCGCTTCCTGGCGTTGCAAATAGGCACCCCGGGAAGCCCCGCCCGCCCTAGGGGCTTGTCGGGTGGGGCCGACGCACGGTGGGTGAGTGGGGAGGGCTGCTGCTGGCACACACCCACTCCTGAAGCCCACTGGGGCGGTCCAAGGGCGAGGAGCTCGGAGCTCGGTCAGGGCTGTCCCAGCAGAACTTTTTGAGGGTGGACGGACACGCCCGCGGGCAATCAGGTGTTGCGGGCAGGCCCCGGGGGCAGGCCCTGCTGAGTCCCCGAGCGCCACCTGGGTTCCTGCCACCACCCTTGGGCCGGGATGAGGTGCCACCTTGTGCGTAGAAGCCCTGCACACAGGCAAGAAGCCCCCCAGGCCCGCGGCGCGCCCGACTCTGGAGCCCCTTGGCCGGATGCAGCCACAGGGAACGGGGGTTCTTTGTTGGCAGGCCCCATTCCCGAAGCATCCACGGGCACTTCCCGAAGGGCTGACACCTGCTGCGCCTCAGCAGCCAGCCAACCTCCCTCCCTCTGGTCGGGCACTGCAAGCCACACAGCCACTTGTGTCCCCTGTGTCCCTCCCTGGAGGCCGCAGCGCGTTTTGGGTTTTGGCGCGGACGGGCCCCTCTCGGCTTCCGTAGTCCATTTGCCCCCGGAGCCTGCCAGACCCCTGGCTCTAGGAGGCTGCCCAGGGGCGCTGTAAACAGCCCCCAGGTGCTGGCTAGCCTCAGAAGCCGGCCACGGGGGAGCACACACACCTGCGGGTGTCTCCCGGCCGCACACACGGACTGCACCGCGCTTCCCGGCGTTGCAAATAGGTCCCCCGGGAAGCCCCGCAGGCCCTAGGGGCTTGTCGAGCGGGGCCGACGCACGGTGGGTGAGTGGGGAGGGCTGCTGCTGGCACACACCCGCTCCTGAAGCCCACTGGGGCGGTCCAAGGGCGAGGAGCTCGGAGCTCGGTCAGGGCTGTCCCAGCAGAACTTTTTGAGGGTGGACGGACACGCCCGCGGGCAATCAGGTGTTGCGGGCAGGCCCCAGGGGCAGGCCCTGCTGAGTCCCCGAGCGCCACCTGGGTTCCTGCCACCACCCTTGGGCCGGGATGAGGTGCCACCTTGTGCGTAGAAGCCCTGCACACAGGCAAGAAGCCCCCCAGGCCCGCGGCGCACCCGACCCTGGAGCTCCCTGGCCGGCTGCAGCCACAGGGAACGGGGGTTCTGAGTTGGCAGGCCCCATTCCCGAAGCATCCACGGGCACTTCCCGAAGGGCTGACACCTGCTGCGCCACAGCAGCCAGCCAACCTCCCTCCCTCTGGTCGGGCACTGCAAGCCACACAGCCACTTGTGTCCCCTGTGTCCCTCCCTGGAGGCCGCAGCACGTTTTGGGTTTTGGCGCGGACGGGCCCCTCTCGGCTTCCGTAGTCCATTTGCCCCCGGAGCCTGCCAGACCCCTGGCTCTAGGAGGCTGCCCAGGGGCGCTGCCAACAGCCCCCAGGTGCTGGTTAGCCGCAGCGGCCGGCCAGGGGGGAGCACACACACCTGCGGGTGTCCCCAGGCCGCACACACGGACTGACCCGCGCTTTCCGGCGTTGCAAATAGGCCCCCCGGGAAGCCCCGCCCGCCCTAGGGGCTTGTCGGGCGGGGCCGACGCACGGTGGGTGAGTGGGGAGGGCTGCTGCTGGCACACACCCACTCCTGAAGCCCACTGGGGCGGTCCAAGAGCGAGGAGCTCGGAGCTCGGTCAGGGCTGTCCCAGCAGAACTTTTTGAGGGTGGACGGACACGCCCGCGGGCAATCAGGTGTTGCGGGCAGGCCCCGGGGGCAGGCCCTGCTGAGTCCCCGAGCGCCACCTGGGTTCCTGCCACCACCCTTGGGCCGGGATGAGGTGCCACCTTGTGCGTAGAAGCCCTGCACACAGGCAAGAAGCCCCCCAGGCCCGCGGCGCACCCGACCCTGGAGCCCCCTGGCCGGATGCAGCCACAGGGAACGGGGCTTCTGAGTTGGCAGGCCCCATTCCCGAAGCATCCACGGGCACTTCCCGAAGGGCTGACACCTGCTGCGCCTCAGCAGCCAGCCAACCTCCCTCCCTCTGGTCTGGCACTGCAAGCCACACAGCCACTTGTGTCCCCTGTGTCCCTCCCTGGAGGCCGCAGCGCGTTTTGGGTTTTGGCGCGGACGGGCCCCTCTCGGCTTCCGTAGTCCATTTGCCCCCGGAGCCTGCCAGACCCCTGGCTCTAGGAGGCTGCCCAGGGGCGCTGCCCACAGCCCCCAGGTGCTGGCTAGCCTCAGAAGCCGGCCACGGGGGAGCACACACACCTGCGGGTGTCCCCCGGCCGCACACACGGACTGCCCCGCGCTTCCCGGCGCTGCAAATAGGTCCCCCGGGAAGCCCCGCAGGCCCTAGGGGCTTGTCGAGCGGGGCCGACGCACGGTGGGTGAGTGGGGAGGGCTGCTGCTGGCACACACCCGCTCCTGAAGCCCACTGGGGCGGTCCAAGGGCGAGGAGCTCGGAGCTCGGTCAGGGCTGTCCCAGCAGAACTTTTTGAGGGTGGACGGACACGCCTGCGGGCAATCAGGTGTTGCGGGCAGGCCCCAGGGGCAGGCCCTGCTGAGTCCCCGAGCGCCACCTGGGTTCCTGCCACCACCCTTGGGCCGGGATGAGGTGCCACCTTGTGCGTAGAAGCCCTGCACACAGGCAAGAACCCCCCCAGGCCCGCGGCGCACCCGACCCTGGAGCCCCCTGGCCGGCTGCAGCCACAGGGAACGGGGGTTCTGAGTTGGCAGGCCCCATTCCCGAAGCATCCACGGGCACTTCCCGAAGGGCTGACATCTGCTGCGCCTCAGCAGCCAGCCAACCTCCCTCCCTCTGGTCGGGCACTGCACGCCACACAGCCACTTGTGTCCCCTGTGTCCCTCCCTGGAGGCCGCAGCGCGTTTTGGGTTTTGGCGCGGACGGGCCCCTCTCGGCTTCCGTAGTCCGTTTGCCCCCGGAGCCTGCCAGGCCCCTGGCTCTAGGAGGCTGCCCAGGGGCACTGCAAACAGCCCCCAGGTGCTGGCTAGCCGCAGCAGCCGGCCACGGAGGAGCACACACACCTACGGTGTCCCCCGGCCGCACACACGAACTGCCCCGCGCTTCCGGGCATTGCAAATAGGCCCCCAAGGAAGCCCCGCCGGCCCTAGGGGCTTGTCGGGCGGGGCCGACGCACGGTGGGTGAGTGGGGAGGGCTGCTGCTGGCACACACCCACTCCTGAAGCCCACTGGGGCGGTCCAAGGGCGAGGAGCTCGGAGCTCGGAGCTCGGTCAGGGCTGTCCCAGCAGAACTTTTTGAGGGTGGACGGACACGCCCGCGGGCAATCAGGTGTTGCGGGCAGGCCCCGGGGGCAGGCCCTGCTGAGTCCCCGAGCGCCACCTGGGTTCCTGCCACCACCCTTGGGCCGGGATGAGGTGCCACCTTGTGCGTAGAAGCCCTGCACACAGGCAAGAAGCCCCCCAGGCCCGCGGCGCGCCCGACTCTGGAGCCCCTTGGCCGGATGCAGCCACAGGGAACGGGGGTTCTTTGTTGGCAGGCCCCATTCCCGAAGCATCCACGGGTACTTCCCGAAGGGCTGACACCTGCTGCGCCTCAGCAGCCAGCCAACCTCCCTCCCTCTGGTCGGGCACTGCAAGCCACACAGCCACTTGTGTCCCCTGTGTCCCTCCCTGGAGGCCGCAGCGCGTTTTGGGTTTTGGCGCGGACGGGCCCCTCTCGGCTTCCGTAGTCCATTTGCCCCCGGAGCCTGCCAGACCCCTGGCTCTAGGAGGCTGCCCAGGGGCGCTGTAAACAGCCCCCAGGTGCTGGCTAGCCTCAGAAGCCGGCCACGGGGGAGCACACACACCTGCGGGTGTCTCCCGGCCGCACACACGGACTGCCCCGCGCTTCCCGGCGTTGCAAATAGGTCCCCCGGGAAGCCCCGCAGGCCCTAGGGGCTTGTCGAGCGGGGCCGACGCACGGTGGGTGAGTGGGGAGGGCTGCTGCTGGCACACACCCGCTCCTGAAGCCCACTGGGGCGGTCCAAGGGCGAGGAGCTCGGAGCTCGGTCGGGGCTGTCCCAGCAGAACTTTTTGAGGGTGGACGGACACGCCCGCGGGCAATCAGGTGTTGCGGGCAGGCCCCAGGGGCAGGCCCTGCTGAGTCCCCGAGCGCCACCTGGGTTCCTGCCACCACCCTTGGGCCGGGATGAGGTGCCACCTTGTGCGTAGAAGCCCTGCACACAGGCAAGAAGCCCCCCAGGCCCGCGGCGCACCCGACCCTGGAGCTCCCTGGCCGGCTGCAGCCACAGGGCACGGGGGTTCTGAGTTGGCAGGCCCCATTCCCGAAGCATCCACGGGCACTTCCCGAAGGGCTCACACCTGCTGCGCCTCAGCAGCCAGCCAACCTCCCTCCCTCTGGTCGGGCACTGCAAGCCACACAGCCACTTGTGCCCCTGTGTCCCTCCCTGGAGGCCGCAGCGCGTTTTGGGTTTTGGCGCGGACAGGCCCCTCTCGGCTTCCGTAGTCCATTTGCCCCCGGAGCCTGCCAGACCCCTGGCTCTAGGAGGCTGCCCAGGGGCGCTGTAAACAGCCCCCAGGTGCTGGCTAGCCTCAGAAGCCGGCCACGGGGGGGCACACACACCTGCGGGTGTCCCCAGGCCGCACACACGGACTGCCCCGCGCTTCCTGGCGTTGCAAATAGGCACCCCGGGAAGCCCCGCCCGCCCTAGGGGCTTGTCGGGTGGGGCCGACGCACGGTGGGTGAGTGGGGAGGGCTGCTGCTGGCACACACCCACTCCTGAAGCCCACTGGGGCGGTCCAAGGGCGAGGAGCTCGGAGCTCGGTCAGGGCTGTCCCAGCAGAACTTTTTGAGGGTGGACGGACACGCCCGCGGGCAATCAGGTGTTGCGGGCAGGCCCCGGGGGCAGGCCCTGCTGAGTCCCCGAGCGCCACCTGGGTTCCTGCCACCACCCTTGGGCCGGGATGAGGTGCCACCTTGTGCGTAGAAGCCCTGCACACAGGCAAGAAGCCCCCCAGGCCCGCGGCGCGCCCGACTCTGGAGCCCCTTGGCCGGATGCAGCCACAGGGAACGGGGGTTCTTTGTTGGCAGGCCCCATTCCCGAAGCATCCACGGGCACTTCCCGAAGGGCTGACACCTGCTGCGCCTCAGCAGCCAGCCAACCTCCCTCCCTCTGGTCGGGCACTGCAAGCCACACAGCCACTTGTGTCCCCTGTGTCCCTCCCTGGAGGCCGCAGCGCGTTTTGGGTTTTGGCGCGGACGGGCCCCTCTCGGCTTCCGTAGTCCATTTGCCCCCGGAGCCTGCCAGACCCCTGGCTCTAGGAGGCTGCCCAGGGGCGCTGTAAACAGCCCCCAGGTGCTGGCTAGCCTCAGAAGCCGGCCACGGGGGAGCACACACACCTGCGGGTGTCTCCCGGCCGCACACACGGACTGCACCGCGCTTCCCGGCGTTGCAAATAGGTCCCCCGGGAAGCCCCGCAGGCCCTAGGGGCTTGTCGAGCGGGGCCGACGCACGGTGGGTGAGTGGGGAGGGCTGCTGCTGGCACACACCCGCTCCTGAAGCCCACTGGGGCGGTCCAAGGGCGAGGAGCTCGGAGCTCGGTCAGGGCTGTCCCAGCAGAACTTTTTGAGGGTGGACGGACACGCCCGCGGGCAATCAGGTGTTGCGGGCAGGCCCCAGGGGCAGGCCCTGCTGAGTCCCCGAGCGCCACCTGGGTTCCTGCCACCACCCTTGGGCCGGGATGAGGTGCCACCTTGTGCGTAGAAGCCCTGCACACAGGCAAGAAGCCCCCCAGGCCCGCGGCGCACCCGACCCTGGAGCTCCCTGGCCGGCTGCAGCCACAGGGAACGGGGGTTCTGAGTTGGCAGGCCCCATTCCCGAAGCATCCACGGGCACTTCCCGAAGGGCTGACACCTGCTGCGCCACAGCAGCCAGCCAACCTCCCTCCCTCTGGTCGGGCACTGCAAGCCACACAGCCACTTGTGTCCCCTGTGTCCCTCCCTGGAGGCCGCAGCACGTTTTGGGTTTTGGCGCGGACGGGCCCCTCTCGGCTTCCGTAGTCCATTTGCCCCCGGAGCCTGCCAGACCCCTGGCTCTAGGAGGCTGCCCAGGGGCGCTGCCAACAGCCCCCAGGTGCTGGTTAGCCGCAGCGGCCGGCCAGGGGGGAGCACACACACCTGCGGGTGTCCCCAGGCCGCACACACGGACTGACCCGCGCTTTCCGGCGTTGCAAATAGGCCCCCCGGGAAGCCCCGCCCGCCCTAGGGGCTTGTCGGGCGGGGCCGACGCACGGTGGGTGAGTGGGGAGGGCTGCTGCTGGCACACACCCACTCCTGAAGCCCACTGGGGCGGTCCAAGAGCGAGGAGCTCGGAGCTCGGTCAGGGCTGTCCCAGCAGAACTTTTTGAGGGTGGACGGACACGCCCGCGGGCAATCAGGTGTTGCGGGCAGGCCCCGGGGGCAGGCCCTGCTGAGTCCCCGAGCGCCACCTGGGTTCCTGCCACCACCCTTGGGCCGGGATGAGGTGCCACCTTGTGCGTAGAAGCCCTGCACACAGGCAAGAAGCCCCCCAGGCCCGCGGCGCACCCGACCCTGGAGCCCCCTGGCCGGATGCAGCCACAGGGAACGGGGCTTCTGAGTTGGCAGGCCCCATTCCCGAAGCATCCACGGGCACTTCCCGAAGGGCTGACACCTGCTGCGCCTCAGCAGCCAGCCAACCTCCCTCCCTCTGGTCTGGCACTGCAAGCCACACAGCCACTTGTGTCCCCTGTGTCCCTCCCTGGAGGCCGCAGCGCGTTTTGGGTTTTGGCGCGGACGGGCCCCTCTCGGCTTCCGTAGTCCATTTGCCCCCGGAGCCTGCCAGACCCCTGGCTCTAGGAGGCTGCCCAGGGGCGCTGCCCACAGCCCCCAGGTGCTGGCTAGCCTCAGAAGCCGGCCACGGGGGAGCACACACACCTGCGGGTGTCCCCCGGCCGCACACACGGACTGCCCCGCGCTTCCCGGCGCTGCAAATAGGTCCCCCGGGAAGCCCCGCAGGCCCTAGGGGCTTGTCGAGCGGGGCCGACGCACGGTGGGTGAGTGGGGAGGGCTGCTGCTGGCACACACCCGCTCCTGAAGCCCACTGGGGCGGTCCAAGGGCGAGGAGCTCGGAGCTCGGTCAGGGCTGTCCCAGCAGAACTTTTTGAGGGTGGACGGACACGCCTGCGGGCAATCAGGTGTTGCGGGCAGGCCCCAGGGGCAGGCCCTGCTGAGTCCCCGAGCGCCACCTGGGTTCCTGCCACCACCCTTGGGCCGGGATGAGGTGCCACCTTGTGCGTAGAAGCCCTGCACACAGGCAAGAACCCCCCCAGGCCCGCGGCGCACCCGACCCTGGAGCCCCCTGGCCGGCTGCAGCCACAGGGAACGGGGGTTCTGAGTTGGCAGGCCCCATTCCCGAAGCATCCACGGGCACTTCCCGAAGGGCTGACATCTGCTGCGCCTCAGCAGCCAGCCAACCTCCCTCCCTCTGGTCGGGCACTGCACGCCACACAGCCACTTGTGTCCCCTGTGTCCCTCCCTGGAGGCCGCAGCGCGTTTTGGGTTTTGGCGCGGACGGGCCCCTCTCGGCTTCCGTAGTCCGTTTGCCCCCGGAGCCTGCCAGGCCCCTGGCTCTAGGAGGCTGCCCAGGGGCACTGCAAACAGCCCCCAGGTGCTGGCTAGCCGCAGCAGCCGGCCACGGAGGAGCACACACACCTACGGTGTCCCCCGGCCGCACACACGAACTGCCCCGCGCTTCCGGGCATTGCAAATAGGCCCCCAAGGAAGCCCCGCCGGCCCTAGGGGCTTGTCGGGCGGGGCCGACGCACGGTGGGTGAGTGGGGAGGGCTGCTGCTGGCACACACCCACTCCTGAAGCCCACTGGGGCGGTCCAAGGGCGAGGAGCTCGGAGCTCGGTCAGGGCTGTCCCAGCAGAACTTTTTGAGGGTGGACGGACACGCCCGCGGGCAATCAGGTGTTGCGGGCAGGCCCCGGGGGCAGGCCCTGCTGAGTCCCCGAGCGCCACCTGGGTTCCTGCCACCACCCTTGGGCCGGGATGAGGTGCCACCTTGTGCGTAGAAGCCCTGCACACAGGCAAGAAGCCCCCCAGGCCCGCGGTGCACCCGACCCTGGAGCCCCCTGGCCGGATGCAGCCACAGGGAACGGGGCTTCTGAGTTGGCAGGCCCCATTCCCGAAGCATCCACGGGCACTTCCCGAAGGGCTGACACCTGCTGCGCCTCAGCAGCCAGCCAACCTCCCTCCCTCTGGTCGGGCACTGCACGCCACACAGCCACTTGTGTCCCCTGTGTCCCTCCCTGGAGGCCGCAGCGCGTTTTGGGTTTTGGCGCGGACGGGCCCCTCTCGGCTTCCGTAGTCCATTTGCCCCCGGAGCCTGCCAGACCCCTGGCTCTAGGAGGCTGCCCAGGGGCGCTGCCAACAGCCCCCAGGTGCTGGCTAGCCGCAGCAGCCAGCCACGGGGGAGCACACACACCTGCGGGTGTCCCCAGGCCGCACACATGGACTGCCCCGCGTTTCCCGGCGTTGCAAATAGGTCCCCCGGGAAGCCCCGCCGGCCCTAGGGGCTTGTCTGGCGGGGCCGATGCACGGTGGGTGAGTGGGGAGGGCTGCTGCTGGCACACACCCACTCCTGAAGCCCACTGGGGCGGTCCAAGGGCGAGGAGCTCGGAGCTCGGTCAGGGCTGTCCCAGCAGAACTTTTTGAGGGTGGACGGACACGCCCGCAGGCAATCAGGTGTTGCGGGCAGGCCCCGGGGGCAGGCCCTGCTGAGTCCCCGAGCGCCACCTGGGTTCCTGCCACCACCCTTGGGCCGGGATGAGGTGCCACCTTGTGCTAGAAGCCCTGCACACAGGCAA